>NC_058519.1:286519665-286835707 GCF_904849725.1 Hordeum vulgare subsp. vulgare
TTGCCGTGAGCCCAGCTCTTTGCCGTCAGCCTGAGTGGTGTTTGTCGTGAGCCAGCGGACAGCAAAGAAGCAGTAGATGGCAGAGACCCTCTTTGCCATCAGCCTCCTCTTTGCCGTCTGGTTTCTGGTAGCTGATGGCAAAGAGGGTCTTTGCCATCAGCCAGCAGACGGCAAAGAAGCATCAGATGGCAAAAAACTGTTTTCCAGTAGTGCCCCTTGAAATCAGGGACTTGTAGTGCAAACCCCAAAGCAAGATTTTGAATTAACAGAATGAGAAAAAGGATTTTTACGGAAATATTATCTTATAAAATTATTTTTAGACCCACACATTCCAGCATACGTAGAATCAATGACAATCATGGCACTCATAGCCTTTGCTTAAAAAGTTTTAATTAACTCCAAATTTGAAAAGACTAGAGTTGAGACAAATTGTAAATAGGGTGTGACAGACCTATCCCCCTTACAAGAATCTCGTCCCCGAGATTCCTAAGCTAGGTGCTAAAAAGGTACGGAAATTCGGATCGGAGATAGTCTTCATGCTCCCATCTTGCTTCTTCTTTGGTGTGGTTGCTCCACTGAACCTTAAAGTACTTGATTGTGCGGCATCTGGTACAACACTCGGCTTCGTCGAGGATGTGGATCAGTCTCTCGCGATAAGTGAGGTCAGGTTGAAGGTCAATGGCCTGATGGTCGATGTCCTTATAAAGATCTGGACGGTTTGGCACTTGAAGGCACTTCCAAAGTTGTGACACGTGGAAGAAGATGTGCACACCCGAAAGTTCTGGAGGTAGCTCAACAAGTAAGCAACTTCTCCATGCCTTGTCGTGATTTTAAAAGGTGCAATGAACCTTGGAGCAAGTTTCCCCTTGACGTGGAAACAGTTAGTCCAGTTGAGAGGTGTGACGCGGAGGTACACGTGGTCTCCGGGGTTTAACTCCACTTCTCTGCGATGGGAATCCGCATAGTTTTTTTTCCGCGACTTGGCTGCCTTTAGGTGCTCCCTGACAATTTGGACCTTGTCTTCGGCTTCAAGGAGGACGTCAGGCCCGAAAATCAATCCTTCGCCAGCTTCGGACCAGTTGAGCGGGGTGCGGCACTTACGTCCATATAGCACTTCGAATGGGGCCATTTGGAGACTGGACTGTTAGCTGTTGTTGTAAGAGATCTCGGCGAATGGCAAACAATCTTCCCATTTGGACCCATGTGCCAAGACACAGGCGCGGAGCATATCGTCAAGTATCTGATTCACTCACTATGCCTGTCGGCCCGTCTGCGGGTGGAAGGCGGTGCTGAAAGAGAGCTTGGATCCCAGAGCTTCTTGGAACTTCTTCCAGAATCTTGAGGTGAATTGCGTGCCTCGGTCGGATAAAATTTCCTTGGGAAGTCCATGGAGGCTCACAATACGCTCAATGTAGAGACTAGCCAACTTGTCACCACCATAAGTGGTGCTAACAAGAATGAAGTGTGAGACCTTGGTCAGATGATCGACAATGACCCATATGGCGTCATGGCCTCTTCTGGATCTAGGTAGGCCAGTGATGAAGTCCATACCGACTTTACCCCACTTCCATTCAGGCACTTGGAGAGGTTGTAGCAGCCCAGCAGGTCGCTGGTACTCATCCTTGACCCGCTGGCATATGTCGCACTTGGCAACATATGAAGCTTTTTCCCGCTTTATGCCATGCTACGAGAATCTTTCCTTGAGGTCTTGACACATCTTGGTCCCACCGCGGTGGATTGAGTTGGGTGTGTAGTGGGCTTCTTGTAAGATTATGTTCTTGAGATCAGTTTTGTTGGGTACGCATAAACGTTTCCCAAACCACACACCTCCTTCTTCATCCACTGAGAACCCTGGGGCCTTGCCTTCCTTGATATTCTTCTTAATGCCTTCAATGTTCTCGTGTCCCTTCTGGGCCTCTTTGATGTCGTCTGCTAGCCTGAGTTTGACTTCGAGGTTAGCTAGGAATCTTGGTTCAACCAGCTCTAACCCAAAGCTCTCTAGCTCGTCATATAGGACGGGTAGCCTTTCCTTGATCATAGCATTCAAGGTGCAAGCCTTCCGGCTCAAGGCATCGGCCACCACGTTTGCCTTACGAGGGTGCTATTGAATGCTGAGGTTGTAGGCTTTGATTAGTTCCAACCATCTTTGCTGCCTCATATTCAACTCCCTTTCGGTAAAAATATACTTCACACTGTTGTGGTTGGTGTATATTTCACATCGCTTCCCAAGAAGGTAATGTCGCCACATCTTAAAGGCATGCACTATAGCTGCCAATTTGAGGTCATGAGTGGTGTAGTTCTCTTCATGCGGGCGCAGTTGATGTGATAGATAAGGCACGACCCAACCATCTTGCATAAGGACGTCACCGAACCCGATTCAGGCATCAAAGTATATCACAAACTCCTTGTTGATATATGGAGTGGCCAGTACCAGGGAGGTTGTCAGTCTCTTCTTCATTTCCTAGAAGATTTCTTCGCACTCCGGCGTCCATTCAAACTTTTTGCCCTTCTCGAAGAGTCGAGTCATTGGTCGGGCAATGCAGGAGAACCCTTCCACAAACTTTTGGTAGTATCCCGTGATCCCGAGGAAGCTTCTAACTTCCTTCACGTCGATTGGCGACTCCTAGTTGGTTACCGTTGTAATTTTGGAAGGATCGACTACCAATCCATCTATCATCATGGTATGACCCAAGAATCCAACTTCGTGCAGCCAAAATTCGCATTTGCTAAACTTGGCATAAAGTTGGTGCTCTCAAAGTTTTTCCAACACTAGCCTCAAGTGTTGCTCATGTCCTTCTTCGGACTTGGAGAAGCTTAATATGTCATCAATGAAGACGACAACAAACTTATCGAGGTATTCCATGAAGTCTTCGTTCATGAGGTACATGAAGTAGGCTGGGACATAGTTCGACCCAAATGACATGACCGTGCACTCGTACAGACCGTACCTGGTCACGAATGTCGTCTTAGGTATGTCCTCGGACCGAATCTTCAGTTGGTAATACCCAGACCTAAGATCGATCTTGGAGAATACCTTGGCACCGTTTGACTGGTCGAATAGGTCTTCAATCTTCGGGAGTGGGTACTTGTTCTTTCTCGTGACTTCATTGAGGGAATGGTAATCGATGCAGAGCCTGATAGTCCCATCCTTCTTGGACACGAATAGAACAGGTGATCCCCAAGGTGATGCACTTGGACGGATGAATCCCTTTCTGACTTGCTCATCCAACAGCTTCTTCAATTGTGCCAGGTCTTCAGACCCCATCCTATAGGGCTTATTATAGGTAGGCCTTGACCCGGGCATGACCTCAATGATGAACTCGATATATCGATCAGGAGGCATCCCAGGCAGCTCACTGCTACGGAAACAGAAATCATTCTGCTGCCTGTTGAGCTTGCGTTGGTTTTTCCCTTGAAAAGGAAAGGGCGATGCAGCAGAGGAGCAGTAAGTATTTCCCTCAGTTTGCGAACCAAGGTATCAATCCAGTAGGAGAATCACGCCAAGTCCAGAGTACCTGCGCAAACACAAATGAGCTTGCACCCAATGCTAAAAGGGGTTTTCAATCCCTTCAAGATCGATTTCAAAGTGAGATCTGAAGGCGGAAAGTGCAACGAAGTAAAATTGTAAGGTTGAAAATATGGTGCGAAGTAGACCTAGGGGCCATAGTGTTCACTAGAGGCTTCTCTCAAAATAGCAAATAATACGGTGGGTGAACAAATTACTGTCGAGCAATTGATAGAACCGTGCAAAGTCATGACGATATCTAAGGAAATGATCATACATATAGGCATCACGTCCGAGACAAGTAGATCGATACTTTCTGCATCTACTACTATTACTCCACACATCGACCGCTATCCAGCATGCATCTAGTGTATTGAGTTCATGACGAGCAGAGTAACGCAATAAGCAAGATGACATGATGTAGAGGGATAAACTCAAACCAATGATGAAAACCCCATCTTTTTACCCTTGACGGCAACAACACGATGCGTGCCTCGCTACCCCTTCTATCACTCGGTGAGGTCACCGCACGGTATGAACCCAAAACCAAGCACTTCCCCATTGCAAGAATCATAGATAAAGTTGGCCACACAAAACCCACATCTCGAAGTGAATTACAAGGATATGAAATCACGCATATAATAGATCAGAAGAAACTCAAATACGATTCATAGATAATCTGATCATAAATCCACAATTCATCGGATCTCGACAAACACACCGCAAAAGAAGATTACATCGGATAGATCCCCATGAAGATCATGGAGAACTTTGTATTGAAGATCCAAGGGAGAGAAGAAGCCATCTAGCTAGCTATGGACCCGAAGGTCTACGGTGAACTACTCACGAATCATCGGAGAGGTCATGGTGTTGATGAAGAAGCCCTCCTTAACCGAATCCCCCCTTCGGCAGGGCACTAGAACGTGCCCACTTGGGATCTTGCGGAGACAGAAGCTTGCGGCGGCGGAAAAGTATTTTCGTGGATCTATCGCGTAGTTTTTGAATTTTTCTGAATTTATAGGCGGAAGAGGTAGCGTAGATGATCCATAGGGGGCCCACGAACCTGCTAGGTGCGGGCCCCCTGGCTGCGCCTAGGGGGCTTGTGGGGTCCCCTGCTGGCCCCTGCCTTAGTTCTCAAGTCTGATGCGTATCTTCTGTTCCGAAAAAATTCTTTTCGGAAGTTTTATTCCGTTTGGACACCATTCAAAATCCTCCTCTGAAAAGGGTCAAAAACACGGAAAAAAAGGAACTGGCACTTGGTACTGAGTTAATAAGTTAGTCCCAAAAAAGGTATAAAAGGCATACAAAACATCCTAAGTTTGACAAGATAACAGCATGGAACCTTCAAAAATTATAGATACGTTGGACACGTATCAAGCATCCCCAAGCTTAACTCCTGCTCGTCCTCGAGTAGGGAAGTGATAAAGACTGAATTTCTGATGTGGAATGCTTCCTAGCATAGTTGTCCTTTGTAACTTCTTTCATGTGACATGAATGTTCAGATCCGAAAGATTCAAAACAATAGTTTGCTATTGACATGAAAAGAATAATACTTCAAGCAAACTAGCTAGGTAATCATGAACTTTCGAAATAACAAGGCCAAAGAAAGTTATCCCTACAAAATCATATAGTCTGGCTATGCTCCATCATCCTCACACAACTAATTTAAATCATGCACAACCCCGGTATTGGCAAACTAAATGTTTTGGCACTCTTACTTTCTCAAACCTTTTTCAACTCTCACGCAATACATGAGCGTCAGCCATGGATATAGCACTATAGGTGTAATAGAGTGTGGTGGTGGTTTTGAGACAAAAAGGAGGAGATGGTCACATTAACACGGCATATTAAAGGGCTATGGAGATTCCCATTGATAGATATCAATGTGAATGAGTAGGGATTGCCATACAAAGGATGCATTAGAGCTATAAGTATGTGAAAGCTCAAAAGCAGAACTAGTGGGTGTGCATCCAACTTGCTTCCTCACGAAGACCTAGGGCAATTTGAGAAAGCCCATCCTTGGAATATACAAGCCAAGTTATATAATGAAAATTCCCACTAGCATATGGTGGTGACAAAACAAGAGGCTCTCAATCATGAAGAACATGGTGCTATTATGAAGCACAAGTGTGGAAAAAGATAGTAGCATTGTCCCTTCTCTCTTTTTCTCTTTTTTTTATTTGGGCTCTTTGGGCTCTTTGTTTTATGTGGGCAACTTTGGCCTCTCTTTTTTTCCTCACATGGGGCAATGCTCTAATAATGATGACCATCACACTTTCATTTACTCACACCTCAAAGCTTAGAACGATGATGACTCTATAGGAAATGCCTCCGGAAGTGTACCAGGATGTGCAACGATCTAGCTTGGCGTATGACGTTGAAACATCTCGCTAGATATCTTACGATCATGCAATGGCAATATGAGAGTGACGGCACAAGTCATGAGACGGAACAGTGGGAGTTGCATGGCAATATATCTCAGAATGGCTATGAAAATGCCATAGTAGGTAGGTATGGTGGCTGTTTTGAGGAAGGCATATGGTGGGTTTGTGCACCGGTGAAGATTGCACGGTACTAGAGAGGCTAGCAGTGGTGGAAGGTGAAAGTGCATCTATACCATGGACTCACAATAGTCATGAAGAACTCACATACTTGTTGCGAAAGTTTTTATTAGTAATTGAAACAAAGTGCTAAACGCATACTCCTAGGGGAAGGGTTGGTAGGTGTTAACCATCGCGCGATCCCGACCGCAACACAAAGGATGACAATCAATAGATTCATTATGCTCCGACTTCCTAACATAGCGGTTCAACATACGTGCATGTTACGGAATCACTAACTTTAACACAAGTATTTCTAGATTCACAACACCCTAGTAACATAACTCTTAATATTACCAAATCCACGTCTCAAAACTAATTGAGAGGAATCAAACTTCTTTTTCTACTCAATGCACATGAAGATGGAAGTTTTTGTATCCTCTTTGGGTACCTATCACCTTTGGGAATACTTTCATAGCACAAACCAACTACCAAGTCAAGCACCGTCGTGCTCTAAAAGATCTAAGTGAAGCACATACAACAAAATTATCTAGCTCAAATTATATAAGTGAAGCACGATGAGAATTCTAGCAAATTCACAATGAGTGCATGTATCTCTCAAAAGGTGTTTAGCAAGGATGATTGTGACACAACAAAAATAAAAGACTCCTACGATACAAGATGCTCCAAGAAAAACACATATCGTGTGGTGAATAAAAATATAGCTCCAAGTAATGTTGCCGATGGATTGAAGACGAAAAAGGGGATGCCTTCCCGGGGCATCCCCAAGCTTAGGCTTTTTGGTGTCCTTGAATTTGGCTTGGGATGCCTTGGGAATCCCCAAGCTTGAGCTCTTTCCACTCTTTATTCCTTTGTCCATGAGAACATCACCCAAAACTTGAAAATTCACAACACAAAACTTAAACAAAAACTCGTGATATCATTAGCAAAAGAAAACAAACTACCACCTCTTTAGGTACTTTAGGAAACTTGATTTCTATTCGTATTGGTGTTAGATTACTGTATTCTCACTTTTCCATGGCTCGTCCCCCCGATACAATCCATAGTTTCATCAAAACAAGCAACCAACTCAACAAAAACAGAATCTGTCAAAAACAGACCAGTCTGTAGCAATATGTATACTTTGTATACTTCTGGTACCTAAAAAATTCTGAAAGATAACGAATGCATGGGCGAAAGGCATATCAACCAGCAGCAAAAAGAATCAACTCAAAATCTCTTCTGAATAAAAATGAAAAATAATCTCGTGAGAGAAAAGTTTCTATCTTTTTCCAGCAGGATCAAACAACCATCACCAATACTAGTCATAAAGGTTTTGCTTGGCTCAAACACAAAAAGACACACAAAAGACACAATCATAACAGAATTATTATGGTGTGGACGCAACAAAACAGAAAGAAAAAGATAAATTCATTGGGTTGCCTCCAAACAAGCGCTATTGTTTAACGCCCTTAGCTAGGCATAAGGCGATAGAATCACGTATCGTCATCTTTGGTGCTCAAACCATAAGTAGCCCTCATCATGGATTCATAAGGCAATCTTATTTTCTTTCTAGGAAAATGCACCATGCTCTTCTTTAAAGGAAATAGAAATCTAATATTCCCTTCCTTCATATCTATGATAGCACCGATAGTCCTTAGGAAAGGTCTACCAAGAATGATAGGGCATGTAGGATTGCAATCAATGTCAAGAACAATGAAATCCACGGGTACATAGTTCCTATTTGCAATAATAAGAACATCATTGATCCTTCCCATGGTTTTGTTGACAGTAGAATCCGCAAGATGCAAATTAAGAGAACACTCCTCAATCTCATTAAAACCCAGAACATCACATAAAGACTTTGGAATCGCAGAAACACTAGCACCCAAATCACACAAAGCATTGCATTCATAGTTTTTGATTTTGATTTTGATAGTAGGTTCCCACTCATCATGAAGCTTTCTAGGGATAGAAACTTCCAATTCAAAATTCTCTTCAAGAGATTTTATCATAACATCGACGATATGATCGTTAAAGACCTTGTTTTGGCTATAAGCCTGTGGAGAGTTTAGCAGGGATTGCACCAAGGAAATGCATTCAATCAAAGATCAACTATCATAATTCAATTCCTTGAAATCCAAAGTAGTAGTTTGATTACTACTCAAGGTTTTAATATCTACTACTCCACTTTCAATGCTTTTAGGATCAAGATAGATGGACTCCGAATCATTGGGGCGTTTTTCAGCCAAAGTGGATCATATCCAGCCCCATCATCATTAGGTTCGACACAAGAAAACAAAGATTCAATGGGAGTCACACCAAGCACTTTAAGATCTCTGTTATTCTTATCACGAGAACATGCCCTTTTAAGCCATTCATGTCTAGCACGAATTTGGGCGGTTCTTTCTTTTCTCTCACTCATGGAAACACGCATAGCTTTCAAAGTTTCATCCATATTGATCTTGGTAGGAGCACATCTAACTTTCAAAGAATCAATATCACTAGACATTCTATCAACGCTCCTAGCCAAATCGTCAATTTTGAGTAGTTTTTCCTCTATGGATGCATTGAAACTCTTTTGCAAGTTGATAAACTCTTTGATATTAATCTCTAGATCAGAGGTAATCTATTGTAATTTCCATGAGTATTGTTGTAGGAGTTGCCAAAGTTATTAGAGGGGTTACTAGGAAAAGGCCTAGGAACATAGTTTCCTCTAAAAGCATTGTTGTTGCCAAAATTATTCCAACCAACAAAATTAACGTCCAAGCTAGCGTTGCTAGTCTCAATCAAGGAAGACAAGGGCATGTCATTAGGATCTAAAGCAGCACTTCTACTAGCAACCAAATTCATTAACTCATCCATCTTAGCACTCAACGAGTTAATTTCTTCTATAGCGTGTACCTTCTTACTAGTAGGTGACCTTTCAGTGTGCCACTGAGAGTAGTTCGTCATGATATTGTCTAGGAGTTTTGTGGCTTCTCCTAACGTGCTTTCCATGAACGTTCCACCTGAGGCGGAGTCCAAGATATTTCTAGAAGCAAAATTCAAGCCAGCGTAAAAGATTTGAATAATCATCCAAAGACTCAAGCCATGAGCGGGACAATTTCTAATCATCAATTTCATTCTCTCCCATGATTGTGGAATATGTTCATGATCAAGTTGCTTCAAATTCATAATATAATTACGAAGAGAGATAACCTTAGCCGGTGGAAAATACTTGGATATATAAGCATCTTTGCACTTATTCCAAGAATCAATACTATTTTTGGGCAAAGACGAAAACCAAGTTTTTGCTCGATATCGCAACGAGAAAGGAAAAAAGCTTCAATTTAATCACATCATTATCCACATATTTCTTCTTTGGCATATCCCAAAGCTCAAGGAAGGTACTAAGATGGGATGCAACATCTTCACTAGTAAGGCGCGAGAATTGCTCTTTCATAACAAGATTCAGCAAAGCAGCATTGATTTCGTATGATTCGGCACTAGTGGCGGAAGCAATTGGAGTACTAATAAAATCATTATTATTAGTATTCGAGAAGTCACAAAGTTTGGTGTTTTCAGTCATGGTGACTTCGGCAAGCAAGCAAGCACACAAGCGAACAGAATGCAAGTGAGAGAAAAGGGCAAACGAAAAAGGCAAACGAAGAAAAGGGCAAATATTTTTGTAAATATTTGTTTTTCAGATGTGGGGGAGAGGAAAACGAGAGGCAAAAAAGTAAATGCAAGAGATGAGTTCTTGACTTGATCCTCGCCGGCAACGGTGCCAGAAATTGATACATTGACGGGAGACTATTCTTGACTTGATCCTCCCCGGCAACGGCGCCAGAAATTATTCTGCTATGGCAACAGAAATCCTTCTGCTGCCTCTTGAGCTTGCGTTGATTTTTCCCTTGAGGAGGAAAGGGCGTTGCAGCACAGGAGCAGTAAGTATTTCCCACAGTTTGACAACCAAGGTATCAATCCAGTAGGAGAATCGCGCCAAGTCCAGAGTACGTGCGCAAACAGAAAAGAGCTTGCACCCAATGCTAAAAGGGGTTGTCAATCCCTTCAAGATTGATTGCAATGTGAGATGTGAAGGCGGAAAGTGCAACGAAGTAAAATTGTAAGGCTGAAAATATGGTGTGAAGTAGACCCGGGGGCCATAGTGTTCACTAGAGGCTTCTCTCAAAATAGAAAATAATACGGTGGGTGAACAAATTACTGTCGAGCAATTGATATAACCGTGCAAAGTCATGACGATATCTAAGGCAATGATCATACATATAGGCATCATGTCCGATACAAGTAGACCAATACTTTCTGCATCTACTACTATTACTCCACACATCGACCGCTATCCAGCATGCATCTAGTGTATTGAGTTCATGACGAACAGAGTAACGCTTTAAGCAACATGACATGATGTAGAGGGATAAACTCAAACCAATGATGAAAACCCCATCTTTTTACCCTTGATGGCAACAACGTGATGCGTGCCTCGCTACCCCTTCTGTCACTGGGTGAGGTCACCGCACGGTATGAACCCAAAACCAAGCACTTCTCCCATTGCAAGAATCATAGATCAAGTTGGCCAAACAAAACCCACAACTCGAAGAGAATTACAAGGATATGAAATCATGCATATAGGAGATCAGAAGAAACTCAACTAAGATTCATGGATAATCTGAATATAAATCCAGAATTCACCGGATCTCAAGAAACACACCGCAAAAGAATATTATATCGGATAGATCTCCATGAAGATCATGGAGAACTTTGTATTGAAGATCAAAGAGAGAGAAGAAGCCATCTAGCTACTAGCTATGGACCCGAAGGTCTATGGTGAACTACTCACGCGTCATCAGAGAGATCATGGTGTTGATGAAGAAGCCCTCCGTATCCGAATCCCCCCTCCGGCAGGGCACCAGAACGTGCCCTAGATGGGATCTTGCGGAGACAGAAGCTTGCGGCGGCGGAAAAGTATTTTCGTTGATCTCTCGCGCATTTTTGGAATTTTTCTGAATTTATAGGCGGAAGAGGTATGGCAGACGAGCCAAACGGGGCCCACAAGCGTGCTAGGCGCCCCCCTGGCCGCCCCTTGGGGGCTTGTGGGGTCCCCTGCTGGCCCCTGCCTTGGTTCTCAAGTCTGGTGCGTATCTTCTGTTCCGGAAAAAATCATTTTGGAAGTTTTATTCCATTTGGCTACCGTTTAAAATCCTCCTCTTAAAAGGGTCAAAAACACAGAAAAAAACAGGAGCTGGCAGTTGGCACTGAGTTAATAAGTTAGTCCCAAAAGAGATATAAAAGGTATACAAAACATCCAAAGTTTAACGAGATAATAGCATGGAACCATAAAAAATTATAGATACCTTGGGGACGTATCACTCACCAGGAAAGATGTCCGAGTATTCACATACTATTGGTAGTCGGTCCAACTCTTTTTCCAAAAGGAAATTAACCCGAGGGACTTGAGTGGAGGTAGGCCGAGGGACATATTTGACGTTGACCCCTTGGTCACTTGTCATGGTAATAGCCCTCTTGGCGCAGTCCAATATGCTTTGGTGTCCAGCCAACCAATCCATACCAAGGTAACGTCCAAGCCTTGCGACTTAAGGACGATGAGATCTGCTACAAATTCTATCTCATTAATGTTGATCCCACCTCCTCAACATCCTAGGTTGGGTCTTAGCACTGCTCCTGGGGTATGTACTGCCATTTGTCCATTAAGGAGGGTAGGCTTCAAACCACACTTTGCAGCAAACTTTTTGGTGACAAAATAATGCGAGGCACCACTATCAAACAATATTGTTGCCGAGGTGGAGTTGACGACGAACGTACCCAGAATGCAGTCTGGTTCTTCTTGGGCTTAGTCACGGGAGATGTGATTCATACGTCCCCTGTCGTGGTACTACTAGTTGTCGGGACCCTAATTCCTACTTGGCGCTCCATGACCTTGTTCTTGATTTGGCGCATTGGGGCGCGTTGTATTGTGCTTCTTGTTGGGGCATTGCCTGGAGTTGTGTCCAGTCTGACCCCATTGTTGTTGGGCGGGTTGATTGTTGGTTTGGGGTTGGCATGCTGCTGAGGCTGAAAGTTCGGGCGAAATGCAGGAGTCTTGTACTGATGCTGTTGTTAGCTAGGCCTTATCGGGGCAAATTGCCACGGACGTGTCTTCTGGTTGCTGGAACCTCCATTGCCCATCAGCTTACGCTTGCGAGTATCATCCATTGCACAACGCTTGCCTTCCAGCATGAGAGCATTGTTCACCAGATTACATAAGGTCCGGCAATCACACACAACAAGATGATATTGTAGCGACTCCTGAAGCCATCCCATGAAGCGTTCCACCTTAGCGGGTTCAGTGGTGATGTCTTCTGGTGCATACCTCGACAAGAGGTTAACCTTCTGCAGTTATTCCTTGTCTGTTCCGCTGCCTTGCTTCAGAGCACGGAACTCTCGCTTCTTGGTAGTCATCATTCCAGGGGGGTGAGTAGCGCATAACCCGTCCTTCAAGACAGCCCAAGTGATAGCCTCTGCGTCTCGCATAATCTGGACTCCGTCTTACCAAGCCCTGAATGTGCCTCCGAGACAGTGAGAAGCATAAAGGACTTTCTCGCGATTGTCGGTGCACTTGACCAGCGCGAGGAGGTCTTCAATGGTTCTGATCCAGTCATCGTCATCCAAGGGCTCAGTTGTCTCAGTGAATATTGGGGGCATAGTCCTCATGAACTCAAACAGAGTGCAGCAACCATTGGTCACTAGGGCCTGAGCTATTTGCTGGATGTCGTCTTTGTTGGCTTGGCGTTCCCCTCAGAGAGCTTCGGGGAACTGAGCCACATTCATGCTCTCCGGAGGAGGCAGTGGCGGGGAATGTCGCCTTGTTACTGCTCGGGGTGATCTCCGGCTTGGGCAGACCAACCAGCTCTTGGCTGCTAGCTAGAAGTGCGAGTGGTGGGGTTGCCGAAGGTATTGGTGCGAGTAGAAATCACCATCGTGTTTGGAGCAGACAGGTCAATACTCCGAAGTGGTTGAGAGGAAATCATAAACGGATGATGTGCATATATAAGGGGGCTTTGGTATAGTGCAAGTGTGTCAAATAAGAAGGGTCAAAGAACCCTATGCAATACATTAATTAAGATAGGTGATGCAGTCGCTTACATGTTGCCTAAGGAAAAACGCGGCTTGCATCGAGACACAAGCAGAATCACACACAACAAACATGCTTGGTTTCATATGAACCACTACACGGACTCGACTTTCCATGGGGGACTCCTAACTTGTCCTAAGACATCCATCTAAGCGATGGATTGCTCGGTCTCGTACACAGGTTCTTCAGGGTCTTCCTCTTTATCCTCATCTGTGCGGATATCTTCTTCCTTCAGGGGTGTGGGGTAAGGAAGAGGTCCATCACGATGACGTTTCGTCGGTGAAGCAGTGAGGAGCTCAGTGTATTCTTCTGCGTTCAGACGACAAGTTTGTATAGGAGTGGCCTTGAGTGGTGGTACTCCTCCTTAGAAGGCGACAACAGATTGCCATCCGGGTGTTCCTTCCTTCTCAACCTTGCGCATCTTTATCTTCTCTAGGCCGATTAGGTCGTGGACTTGGCGAAGTTCTTGGCGGAGCATGAGAGATTCCTTGATCAGAAGGTGATCTATAGTGTCGGCGGATAGGCTATAGTAGGTCTGAAACCTCAGCGGCATTCCGTCTTCTAGGGACGAGTTGAGTGTCCAGCTCCCATCAAATCCGTCCTTAAAAAAGGAAGGTGATGAGTAGATGGCTCATTGGCCATCTCGGGAAGGAAGTCGCGAAGATGCATGAGCGCCTCTCGTGCTGTTGTCTCCACTTCCAACACCAGGGTCACCATATGTCGTCCTTCAAAGAACCAACTAGCTGGAGAGTCATTGGCCTTCACAATCACGTCTACGTGATATTTCTTTCTGTCGTCGTTGACCCAGTGCTCGTGGTAAAGAAAAATGGGTGTGCGGCATACTTGATAGTTCTCCAAGTTGTCTCCCAAGATTAGGGGAAAGCCATTTTCCAGAAGCGTATCACGTACGACGCCCATCTACAAGGTTTTTAGGAGAGGGTTAGAAATTTGTGGGTGGTATGAAGAGGTAGTAGGGTGTAGAAAATCTCAAGTGTAAGGGCTGAGTGTGTCATTCATCTCGGCTATCTTCCATGCTACCTAAGGCTTCCTACAGTCAGTATGGCTCTGGTACCAGCTCTGTGGGGACCCCAACTTACGAGTCAGGATGGCCAAATGCACGCATAGAGTGATCCCAGAGATCAATGTTCACTGAACACACAGATACAGAAATACAAGAGTGTTACATCCGAATTGAACGTCTGATACAATAAAGGACCATCATGATAAAATCTTACATAGATAGGGCCTAGAAGACCAATCACACCATCACAACTACTAGCGGAATACTTGGTAGTAAACGGGAACCCATGCCATCAGCCTTAACCAACAAGCATTCTGACTAGGAAGCATCCTATTTTGTGTGTCCATCTCCGACGACAAATTCTTCTCCATACTATGGTTCCTGCATGTTCGGTCAACAAAATAACCAATGGCAAGCCAATGAGTACTTTAAATATACTCGCAAACAGCCCATGATATGGATAATACACTATTGGAAAACAGTTTTTTGCCATCTGCCAAATCTTTGCTGTCTGCTAGCTGATGGAAAAGAGTGTCTTTGCCGTCAGCTGCAACAAAGCAGACGGCAAAGCATTGGCTGATGGCATAGAGTGTTTTTGCCATCAGTCACATCTTTGTCGTCAGCTAGCAGACGACAAAGAGTCGCACAGCAGACGGCAAACATGTAGACGGGCTAATTTGACCGCGGGGACGTTAGGTCAAACTGGAGTCCCTTCTTTGTCGTCTGCTAGCGGACGGCAAAGAGTCCGGAGGCAGATGGCAAAGAGTCTAGACTCTTTGCGGTCCGCGGTTACACGGCAAAGAGCTAACTCCGTTAACGGCTCTTTGCCCCCACCCCGCCCCTCTCTCTCACCCACACTGTGTAACGGCTCACCCCGCCCCTCTCTCTCTCCCACTCCTCTCCTCGATGCTCAACGCCGCCGCCACCGTCGCGCCGCTGCCCCCGTCACGCCGCCACCCCTCTCGCCCCCGCAGTCGTCGCCCCACCGCCCTCGTCGCCGCCCCCACGCCCCACAGCCCCCTGGCGCCGCTGCCCCACCTCTCCCCGACGCCCACTTTAGCCACCACCGTCGCGCCGCCACCCCTGGCGCCCCCGGCGCCGCCTCGCCACCCCCCAACACCCCCGGCCCCGCCACAGGCACCCCTCCCGGTGAGCCCCCAGACCCCCACCCCCCCCCCCTCGCACCCGCATGATTTTTTGGAATTAGATTATAACTACCGACACGATTTTTTATTGTTGTTGTAGTAGTTGTTCTTGTTAGTAGTTTTAGTGGTAGTAGTTTTAGTAGTTGTTCTTGTTAGTAGTTTTAGATTATAACTACCGGCAAGATTTTTTATTGTTGTTGTTGTAGTAGTTAATTAGTAGTTTTAGTGGTAGATTTAGTTAGTTGGTAGATTTATTAGGTAGTTTAGTGGTAGATTTAGTTTTGTTAATTAGTGGTAGCTAGATTCTTTTTTAGTTACTTAGTGGTAGATTCTGTTTTTGTTATTTTTTTTCTGTTTAGTGCTATATAGATTTAGCGATAGGTTTAGTTAGCTTGGTTAGTTAGGTTAGTTAGTTAGTCAGCTTAACATAAAGAATAGGAAGAAGAAGAAGAGGAGGAGGAGGAGAAGAGGAGTGGAGGAGGAGGAGGAGGAGGAAAAGAAGAAGAAGAAGAAGAAGAAGAAGAAAAGGAGGAGAAGACAAAAATAAGAAGGAGAAGAAGAAAAGAAGAAGGGAAGTAGAAGAGAAGAAGAGACGAAGAATACCTTCTCCTCCTTCTCCTTCTTCTCCTCCTTCTCCTTCTTCTTGATTTCTTCTTCTTCTCCTCCTCCTCCTCTTTCTTCTCCTCTATCTTATTCTCCTTACCTTATTTTCCCCAACAATGAGATAATTAGCCCATTTAGCTACGAAATGGCATAAAAATCTTGGTTAGCTCATGAATATTATATTCTTAACTTGTTTTCCTCTAAAATGACATAATTATAATATTTGTGTTGATCGGGTGGATTTACATGTGATAGTTGTCTCGTCGCTGTGAGGTCTATTGTGCGAAGACCTCCCTGTGCGTTGTACGAGCTCCGCCCCTGCATTCGTGGGTCAGTACAAATTTCATCTCCTCCTCGCCCCTTCATTTACTGTGGCTCGGTTTCCGGATGAAACTTTCTCGATTTAGGTAATTAAATTAATTTATCAGTACGCGTGACCAGTATGCGTCTCCCGTTCGAAAGGGCGACATTTACAAATATGCATGTCTTTGCATATTTATAACCGCCATCCTTTTGAATTGTCCAACATTATCCATGGACAGCCCGAGTATGTGTAGATTGGGTTCGTTTTCCCGTATGCTGTGCTCTGGATCCGATGCGGAATTTCGTCAGTGCCTCCCTGTTGTTCTCTGGATGCACATCATCTCTGTTTATTGAGGAGACGTGTATCAGGAGAACAGCGGGGAGGTGCTGCCAAAATTTTGCGTTGGATCCGGAGCAGAGCATGGGAAAACGAACCCAATCTACACATTCTCGGGTGGGATTAGGACATATCTTTACCTATTAGCGTGTAGGTTGCCTGGACGTAATAAAAATGGCGAACCTGATTAACCGTTGAATATAAATGCTAAATTATATATAAATATATTTCTTCTGTCTTTAGTAGCTAGGCAAGATGAGTGATCGTGCGTGGATGTATACGGGTCACCCTAGTCAGAAAGAGATGACGAAAGAATAGTTTTTAAAAACAAAGGAATTTGTGAAAGCCGCATTCGCAAATGGCCATGAAAGAAACTATTTCCCCTGTCCACGATGCGACAACTATAAAAAGACGACAGAGGATGTAATGATTAAACACCTGCAGAGGAGGGGTTTTAAGCGTAATTATACGGTGTTGACATTTCATGGTGCAAGACTGAGGTGGTCTGTCGTCGCACGGCCGAGCATGGTACCGGGATCGAAGACATGGTGCAAGACTTTGATGATGCTCGGGATTCGGAAGATGAGATGGAGGAATCTGCAAAGGCCTTTTATGAAATGTTGGAGTCTTCAAAACGTCCTCTCCAAGAGCACACTCAGCTCTGTCAGCTGGATGCAATGGCACAAGTAATGGCTCTAAAGGCTTAGTTCAACTTGGGAAGAGAATGCTATGACACGATGATGACACTATTTGGACGCTTCCTACCCAAAGGCCATGTCATGCCTGCAAACCTGTACCAGTTGGACAAAATACTTCTGTACTTAAGATGTCCTATGAGAAGATAGATGCTTGTGAGAAAGGATGTGTCTTATTTAGGAAGGAGTATGCACACTTGGACTATTGTCCCAATTGCGAGTCTTGCAGGTATCTTGTGGTAGACAACGGTATGGGTGGGAAGAGGCAGACCAAAATCGCAGTAAGTGTTCTTCGGTATATGCCAATCATAGCAAGACTTCAAAATATTTTCATGGTCGAAGAGACAGCCAGACGGATGACATGGCACAAATTGGGAAAAAGAACCGAACTAGATGCGGATTGGGGAAGCGTGGAAACATTTCGATGGATTGCATCAGGATAAAGCGGCAGATCCAAGGAATCCTCGAGTCTGCATCGCCACGGATGGTTTTAATCCCTTCGGCATGATGGCAACCAAATATAGTTGTTGGCCTGTATTTTCATTCCACTCAATCTCCCCCCCGGACAGAATATGCAAAGAAAGAACATATTTCTGACATTGATAATTCCAGGGCCCAATTATCCGAGGAAGAATATGAATGTGTACCTGCAGCCACTTAAGGATGAATTGGAAGACGCTTGGGATAATGGGGTCAAGACATACGATGCCGCGAGAAAACAAAACTTCAAAATGCATGTGTGGTACATGTACTCTATGCATGACTTGTCGGCGTATGCACTATTCTCTGGATGGTGTGTGCATGGAAGGTTCCCGTGCCCCCAATGCAAGGCAACTCTTCAGTTTCATTGGTTGCAGGAGGGTCGGATGTATTCTTGCTTTGACTTGCACATACAGTTCCTGTATCCTGACCATCAGTTCAGAAAAGACAAGAAGAACTTTACCAAAGGTAAAGTTGTCAAAAACTTGGCACCACATGCGTTGCCAGGCCAACAGATCCTAGATCAGCTAAACGCCCTCAAGCCTGATCCAGAGCATCCAGGGTATTTCAAGGGGTATAATTCAAAACACGCCTGGACTCACAAGCCATACTTCGAGGATCTGCCTTACTTCAAAGACCTCGTTCTTCCACACAATATCGACATGATGCACACTGAAAAGAATATCGGAGAAGCTATTTTCGGTACATTGTTCCACATAGATGGGAAGACAAAGGATAATACTAAGGCTGGAGTCAATCAAGAGACACTATGTCATAGACTGTTACAAAACATGCGAGAAGGCAAAGCAAAGCAGAAGTGGTCGAAGCCAAAGGCCTGGTTCAATCTTGGAAGGCCAGCTATGAGGGAAATTATCTTGTGGGTCAAAATGCACTTGATGTTCCCCGATGGGTATGCAGCGAATCTAAAGAGGGGAGCGAGTCTTGAAAAATTAATAATCTTTGGTCTCAAGAGTCATGATTGGCACATATGGCTAGAGCGCGTAATGTTGGTGATGTTACGTGGCTTTATTCCTGAGGATGAATGGCTAATACTGGCGGAGCTGGCCTATTTCTTCCGTGTTTTTTGTGCGAAAGAATTGTCGCCTGGCGTGGTAGAAGACATGGAGGAGTTTGCACCGAAGTTGTTGTGCAAGTTAGAGAAGATCTTTCCACCGGGCTTCTTTAATCCAATGCAACATTTGATTCTACATCTACCGACCGAGGCAAGATTGGATGGGCCCGTGCAAGATCGTTGGTGCTATGCAACTGAGAGGATGCAGAAGACCCTTCGAGCTAAATGTAAAAATAAGCGTAGAATTGAAGCATCGATGGCTGAGGCATTCATTACTGAGGAGGTGGCAAACTTTGTGACAACACACTACGAAGCCAAAAATCATCATTTGCATAATCCGAAGCCTCGGCACAATGATGCAGACCCTAAAAAAGGTGGGTCCAACCTCAGCCTATTCAAAGGGTAGCTCGCACTAGCCGGTGCTTCGAAACCAATAACGTTGGCTGTCGAAGAATGGCAGAACATTTCGTTGTATATCTTCAACAACCTAACAGAAGTGCGGCCATACATCGAGTGAGTTCTTGGCACATTTTTCCATAACTTCTAATTCGTTTGAACTGCTCTTATTCCCGGATATTTCAAACAGCCGTTACATCACCAAATTCTTGGATGGAACGGTGATCGAAAATGATTCCGTTGAAGAGTATGAGCTTCTGTCAAAGACAGGAGGCGGCTATCCCGGTTTCATCTCTTGGTTCAAAGAAACGGTAATTATCAATAATGGACCATTTCATTTCTTGGTCTAACTTGCGGCTAATGCAACAATCGTTTCGTATTAAACTTGTAGGCTAATTCAGAGTCTATGGACGCCGACAAGTCTCTAATGGTTTTGACTATAAGGTCCGTTCATTTGAGAAATACAACATCAACGGGTATCTCTTTCGTACCTTCGGATAAGAGCTATCTACGCCCGACCGGAAATCTACAAATTGTGGTATCTCTGCTATCGGCGAAGGTGTTATCGAGTATTATGGAAGAGTTCAAGCAATTTATGAACTTCAATTCTATGGTGAAAACCCACCGAACGTCGTAGTCTTCAAATGTTATTGGTTCCAGCCGAAGGAGACTAAAAGGACTCGTGAACATATAGGACTAGTCCTAATCAATACGAACACCCATTTAGATGTTCCCGATGTCTATATTACGGCACAACAGGTGACCCAAGTTTCCTATCTACCGTGGGCATGCGAAACGGATAAGAATCTGGAAGGTTGGTATGTTGTTTATGAAGTGCCGCCACATGTCAGACCACCTCTCCCAATTGAACGGGATTATGAACCTCACATTAACCCAGACACGTATGATGGAGAATTCTTCCAAGAAACATGTCTTTCCAACTTCACGTCGTTGAACCCGACGAGCACGTCCTTCATGAAGACATGCGTGATAGTGATGATGATGATGCATTTATTGATGATGATTATTAGTTTGTAAGATTCACAACTTAAATTTTATATATTTTAATCTTTATTATTCATGTACATATTATTATTCATGTCAGTTATTCAATTTTTTTATGTTGTACTAATTTCTTTTAATCTTTATCATGGCAGGTCACCAGGTGTTGAATGATGGTGGGTGCTGGTCCAGAGCACCCGACGGGTTCTTCCCAGCCGCCACACACGAGGGGTGGTACTTCCCTTCCACCCCTATCTCTCCATAGAGCCTTGGCAGACAGTCTGTCGACACCACCCGTGGGTTCTTCTTGTCGGCGACATTACCCACTAGGAGAGGTGTTGGTCGGGTAGGGAAGAAGGGGAAGGGTACAGGGAGAGGTGGTGGCCATGGAAGATCCAGGAGGACTGTTGAGCCGTCCTCGCCACCACCACCAGCTCATTCACCCGAGCATAGGACTATTATGGTCGACCCATTTCGGGAGGAATCTACGAGGACTCCGGTCCAGGAGCCTGGTGTTGACGGGGATTCGTCCCATGAGACTCCGGTCCACAATCAGCCTCGGGTCGAGGTGCATTCGGTCCACGAGACTACGGTTCCGAAGGCTTCACCCGACGTGGAGAGGCCTGGATGGGATACCTGGCCGGATCGGACCGAGTTGCCGGATTGGACCGAGGGTCCGGATGGCTCAGGGGGCGGGGATGGTGGGGATGTGTTTACGGATAGTGAGGGCGATGTGCAGGTGGACGGGCCCACCGTGTACAAGCGTGGTATTACACGTCTCCCGGTCATGCCGGCTACCCGCGAGCAGAGGCGGGTGATTAAACCTGAAGGAGATAGGTAAGTACATTTACTCTTTTTTTAGCTTTTGCCTTCAAGTTTGTTCAAATATCAAATGCGTTGACCTTATTATACTGCAGGGGATGGTACACCCTCTTGGAGTCCGCAGGCCGAACTCCGTCCTTGGTGTGCTTTGCCGGACAAATTTCCCGGAGTTTGTCACGTTGCCTGGTGAGGGTCAGGTTCCTACACTAGAATTTTCCTGGGAGCACTACCAGGCTGCGCAGGCCCCTCCGGAAGAGATTATAGATGGTGTCTTGTGCCACACGAGGGCCGAGATGTTGATCAAGAGCTTTTGGGTAAATTATCCTTTTACACAATCTAAAATTAACAATATAGCTAATGTTTCTACTAATCGGTGTTTTCACGTTTGATTGCAGACCTTCTATAGGTGTGAGGATGGATATGAGGAGGAGGCGGCCAAGGTTCTCGAGGCCGAGTGTAGGCGGTTACTACAGAATTTACGCCACGAGGCTCGGTCGGAGGCTATTCGAGGCTACTACGCCACCTCGCGGTATTAAGAAGCAGAAGAAGCATTGCCGCGGAAAGTTTCTGAAGAAGGAGCAATACATGAAGGTAATTACCAATTCTTAAGTCCTTCTACGTAGTTATCTTGATTTCATTCATAGGCGTAGCGCTCAAAATTCTTTCTAATAACTTACAGGTGCCCCCGAGATGGGGTGCGGATAAGATGGATTGTTGGGAGGCGTTGGTTGATGAGTTGTGCACAGGTAGCTGGCGAGCCGTCCACGAGAATGCGAAGGATCGTCGTAGCCAAACGGTTGGTGTGCCACACCATCAAGGCAGCGCCAACTTACTTCAGTTCGGATGAAACTGGGTATGTGATTTGCTTCATGTTTCATGCAATTCATTCTTCATGTTAATATTTTGTTCCTCTCTTTTAGGCGCATCACAATAAGACGGAGATGCCACACTTGTACGACATTTATGGCATGGCACATACTGCCTCGTACAAGAAGGCGAAGGCATTCTCTGAGTGTGACTTGGATGATCCAAATAACTTCACCAACATATGATCCCATCACAAGCTCGTGGCATTCAGGGACACGGGGAAGGCAACAAAAGGGGATGACTTTAACCCTAGCGAGGAACCTTTGGATCCAGAGCTGGTGATGATATCTGGTGGCGGGAGGCCCCATGGCTCGATAGCCATTGGATATGGGATAATACGTTGTCCACTCACTCTCTAGGAGATCAAGGCGCCAGTCGAGCAGCTGTCCTGAGATAACGCGTCGTCCACGGCCAGTCGATCTTGCCATCGAGGTTAGTTGTACGGACTAAGAACACTTTCATCCATTTCATTATGTGTGTCACCATAGATCATTACTGTAGTAACGAGGAATGGTGTTTCAGGCTGCACTTCAGAAAGAGAGATTGGCAAACCAGGCTGTTCTTGAGAAAGAGAGATTGGCAAACCAGGCTGCTCTTGAGAAAGAGAGATTGGCAAACCAGGCTGCTCTTGAGAAAGAGAGATTGGAAAGCCAGGCTGCTCTTCAGGCTGCTCTTGATGAGAGGGACCAGACCACGGCACAATTGATTGAGGAGGAGAGGGCCCTGAATGAGGCGGGTCAACGGGCCCTGTACGAGCTTTTTGTGGTAAGTTTTTTTTCACATTAGCCAAATCATGTGTGTAATGTCTGTTTCATTACTAACTAATACGACCCACTCTTCAGGGTCTGTGCGAGAAGAGCGGTCAAGTCCCTCCACCGATGCCCATCTTCTCTTCGATTGACACGGTGAGTTTCATTATAAACTAGTATTAATAATTGAGTATCATCATGCTAACTGAGACATTGCAAAATACCAATTCTGCAGAATAACTCCCGAGCGGCATCGCACGACCCTTCTCCAGGTGTTTCTCCTCCTTGATGAGACATTGCAAAATACCAATTCTGCAGAATAACTCCCGAGCGGCATCGCACGACCCTTCTCCAGGTGTTTCTCCTCCTTGATGACCACTACGGTAAGTTTCTCTTCTCCTCTTTCATATTCTCCTTGCCTTAATTTCCCCAACAATGACATAATTAACCCATTTAGCTCCAAGAATAGGAGAAATGTAAAGGAAGAACAAAAAGAAGAAGAGAAAGAGAAGAGAAGGTGAAGGAGAAGAAGGAGGAGGAGAAGGAGAAGGAGGAGGAGGAGGAGGAGGAGGAGAAGGAGGAGAAGTCCAAGGACCTTCTAGTCCTTCTCCTCCTCCTCCTCCTTCTCCTCCTTCTTCTTTATTTCTTCTTCTTCTCCTCCTCCTCCTCTTTATTCTCCTCTTTCTTATTCTCCTTGCCTAAATTTCCCCAACAATGACATACTTAGCCCATTTAGCTCCAAAATGCCATAATAACCTCAAACTGGCATAAGAACCTTGGTGAGCTCATTAATATTATATACTTAGATTGTTTTCCTCTAAAATGGGATAATTAACCCATTTAGCTACAAAAAGACATAGTTAGCTAATTTGCTCCAAGAAGAGGAGAAGAGGAGAGGAAATAGAAAAAATGAAAAGAAAGAAGAAGAAGAAGAAGAAGAGAAGAAGGAGAAGGAGGAGGAGGATGAGGAGGAGAAGGACGAGAAGGCCAAGGACCTTCTAGTCCTTCTCCTCCTCCTCCTTCTTCTTTATTTCTTCTTCTTCTTCTCCTCTTTCATATTCTCCTTGCCTTAATTTCCCCAACAATGACATAATTAGCCAATTTAGCTCCAAAAAGACATTATAAGGTCAAAATGGCATAAGAACCTTGGTTAGCTCATTAATATTATATACTTAGCTTGTTTTCCTCTATAGTGACATAATTAACCCATTTAGCTCCAAAAAGACATAGTTAGCTAATTTAGCTCCAAGAAGAGGAGAAGAGAGAAGAAATAGGAAAAATGAAAAGAAAGAAGAAGAAGAAGAAGAAGAAGAGAAGAAGGAGAAGGAGGAGGAGGAGGAGAAGGAGTAGAAGGACAAGGACCTTCTAGTCCTTCTCCTCCTACTCCTCCTTCTCCTCCTTCTTCTTTATTTCTTCTTCTTCGCCTCCTCCTCCTCTTTCTTCTCCTCTTTCATATTCTCCTTGCCTTAATTTCCCAACAATGACATAATTAGCCAATTTAGCTCCAAAAAGACATTATAAGCTCAAAATGGCATAAGAACCTTGGTTAGCTCATTAATATTATATAATTAGCTTGTTTTCCTCTATAATGACATAATTAGCCCATTTAGCCCCAAAAAGACATAGTTAGCTAATTTAGCTCCAAGAAGAGGAGAAGAGGAGAAATGAAAAGGAAGAACAAAAAGAAGAAGAGAAAGAGAAGAGAAGGAGAAGTAGAAGAAGGAGGAGGAGGAGAAGAAGAGAAGAAGGAGAAGGAGGAGAAGGAGCCCTCCTTATTCTCCTTCTTCTTCCCTCCTTCTTCTCCTCTTCTTCTTCAATTTAGCTTATTTTCCCCAACAAAGACATACTTAGCCAATTATCATCCAAAATGACATAATTAGCTTGGTTAGGTAAAAACATCATAAGAACCTTGGTTAGCTCAATAAAATGACTAATTAAGCTCCTGAAAGACATAATAAGCTCAAAATGGCATAAGGACCTTGGTTAGCTCATTAATATTATATACTTAGCTTGTTTTACTCTAGAATGACATAATTAGCCCATTTAGCTGCAAAAAGACATAGTTAGCTAATTTAGCTCCAAGAAGAGGAGAAGAAGAAGAAGAAGAGAAGAAAAAGAGAAGGAGAAGGAGAAGGAGAAGAAGAAGGAGGAGGAGGAGAAGAAGAGAACAAGAAGGAGAAGGAGGAGAAGATGGAGAAGGAGCCCTCCTTCTTCTCCTTCTTCTTCTCTCCTCCTTCTTCTCCTCCTTCTTCTCCTTCTTATTATCTTCTTCTTTTTTTCTTCTTCACCTCCTCCTTCTCCGTCTCCTTCCCCTCCTCCTCCTTCTTTTTTTTCTTCTCGTTGTTATCTTCTTGCTTCTTCTCTTTCTTCTTCAATTTAGCTTATTTGTCATATATATGTTGTTGTTCTTCTTTTTCTGACTTTCTTATTCCCATTTTGCAGATTGGATGTACTACATGCATGGAAGCTGGCATTGATGGAGTGCTTTAGTTCTAGTTTTCATTTGAGTTGATGAACAATGTGGAATTATATGTATATGTATATATGGATGAACAGTATATGTGGAACTATATGTATATGTGTTGTGACCTATATATGTGCTATGAATATGGATGAAACTTTGTGCTATGAATATGTGTTGTGACCTATATATGTGCTATGAATTATATGTGCTATGTATATGTACATGTGTTGTGACCTATATATGTGCTATGTATATGTATATGTGCTGTGAAATAAACAAAAAAAAACAAAACTGTGACAATATGGGCTCTTTGCCGTCTGGCAGCTGATGGCAAAGGCCTTTGCCATCAGCTGACCGATGGCAGAGGTGCCACGTGGCGCCCAACTATGCAACCTCTGCAGCTGCAGCTGGCCGTATAGTATCTTTGTCGTCTGCTTCCGAGGGGGGGCAGACGACAAAGAAGAGGGCACAGAGGAGGGGGAGGAGGGGTAGGCAGATGACAAAGAGTGGAGGGGGGAGGAGGTGGAGGCAGATGGCAAAGAGTGGGGGGGGGGGAGGTGGAGGCAGACGGCAAAGAAGATGGGGGGAGGCAGACGGCAAAGCCTCCGTTAGGCCCTAACGGAAGCAACGCCTGCCGGCTGCCGTCTCGAGCTCTTTGTCGTCCGCTTCGGTGAGGAAGACGGCAAAGAAGCTACAGTGCCGTCGTAGGCTGACGCTGAAATTTTGCCGACAGTGGGATTCTTTGCCATCTCTGATTTACCCTTTGCCGTCGGTGGTTTACTCTTTGCCGTCTGTGATGGCAGATGGCAAAGAAGCTAATTCCTGTAGTGATATAGTTGGTACGATAATAAAGTAATATACAACCTTTGCGGAAAGCAAGTTCTATTTAAGAATAAGCATGGTCAATTACTTGTATGGATATGCATCATAAGCTAGATGGTAACCATAAAAATAGGTTGCGGATATCAACATATCTGTTGAGGGTTGAACATCTCAGGTTCACCCTATATGCCAAGTCAACAAACTTGTCATATCGTCTTTCTCAGATAACACCTTTAAACACACACACACACTTGGTTTATGCAGAAACGACTGGAGGTAGTTTAAGATGGATTACCCAACTGTCCTTGACCGTGCAAATGGCTATTCGAACAGTTTTACAGTGTGCATAGGTTGTACGCTGTACCCACGAGATCCGGGGAACTTTCGTGTCATCCACAACACGCGGTATATAACATACCACAGGTAAGTACCCGATCATTGCCTTTCCCTTGATGACACTAGACAAAGAATCCACTCGATTGGTACCCAGCCCAAATGATGTATGTCTTACGAGCACTAACTCTAGACCGTATCATCCATGAGGGTACCAACGGTGTGCCCGAAACACGTAAAAACGTCATAGTCGACCTACCTGGTACTACCCCGTCACGAGAGTGACCTCATCACTCCCGCAACTAGTAATGCGGGCTCTTTGCTAGCAGCGACCAAAGTAATCAATAAAGCCCCGTCCCATAAAGGGAGATCGTGGTAGCACATGTAAGGTTGGGACAGTCGACACATCATAAATCTAATCCCATTTCCGAAACCACTCACACAAAACCTTTTCGGTACACCACTTCTTTCTCAAGTGGTCATCCAGCTCAACAACATCACCCTCGGGCATCAGTGGCACCCGATGGGATTTTCATAAAACCTTTGATACCAACTTTGTATTACCACCATCATGCATATGCTCATCCTATGCGTAGCACTACGGTCTACTTGTCAACATTTATCAGCGTGACCATCATATACGGTAAGGTCATGCTCAATGCAAGTATTGTGTAGGAGCCATCGGTAGCACCATGCCGGGGTGTGCCGATTAATCTTGACTACATGCATCGGAATAAAATAAACAAAATGTCATGCATAAAACATTTTTGCGAACATGGTCAAAGGGCTGCTTGCCTTGATCAGCTAGGTATCCAGGGTCCTCCGGGTCTTCGGGGTCTTCGGGTCCAAATCCTTCGTCAAACGCGTGATCTATTGTCGTGATAATAGTAATAATACTAGTAACAATAAGCACTCTCAAAAAATAGAGCACAAACACCTTTCAAAAATGTTAACCTATTCTTAGAAATCCTACCTTTAGTTTTAAAAATATTTGTTTCTGTTTTTGAAGTAAAAATATATTTTTAAAGTCTATTTAACAGAAGTTAAAAATACTCAAACTAGGTATTTAATTAAAGTTGTGCATAAAAGTCATTGCAAAAATTTGCACCACATCACTAATAAATTCTACACATTTTTAGATAAATTATGGTGATAAAATATTTCACTTCAACTAAATATTTATACCTACAGAAATCATTTTAAAACTCAGTTCAAAAATAAAGATAAATGGCTCAGCCACTGGCTTGGCTCGGCCAGCAACTCGGTTGGCTTAACTGGCCAACTGGCCAGCTAGCCAAGCCACCAGCCAAGCCACGCGCGCGTCGTCAGTTTTAAACCTGATGCGCGGGCCCTTGCGTTCAGCGACAGAGAGGGGAGAGAGTGGGTGAGATAGGCCGCCGACAGGTGGGGCATGCTTGTCGGGTCGTCTTCCACCTCTGGACAAAGGGGAGGGGAGGCACACCGGCAGCGGCTCCGACGCCCTCGTGGCCAGGTGATAGCAGAAACAGCAACGTGGCATCGCCGCCTATCTGGCGGGGAGGACCTGAGTCACCGGCGACGACGTGACCGTGACGGAGATGATTCGTGTGGTGGTTGAGATGGACGCTACTGGCAGGGAAACGCCCGAGGAAGAGGCGGAGAAGTTTCCTGAGCTTACTACGGTCAAGGAGGAGGTGAGAGGGGCGTGAGAGTTGGCGTGTAGCCCGAGATCGACGGAGCTCCGAAGCGGCTGTGCCTCGGTCGATCTCGAGCACCAGAGCTCTCCTTTCTCATGTGGAGTGGATAGGGGCTCGATTGAGAGTCTAGAGGGGGGTGAGGTGCTGGACTAAAGGGGGAGGGCCTAATTATAGGCCAGCAGCGGTGCACCAAGCGGGGAGCGCCAGTGGTTTCACCACGACTGCAGGAGAGGGACAGAGAGCTTGGGTGTCGAAACCATGGTTTCGTGGACATGGTTTGAGGCTCCAGAGACTCAACGGGAGGGAGCGGGGCCTCTGTGCGCGAGTGTTGCGCGGCCACGTGATACTGACCGAATCGGGCGCGTGCGGCCACACGTCGCCTGTGTCAGTAGAGAGGGGGAGATGGGGCCCCTGAGGCTGCCCTGAGTCGGATGGTTGTCGTGGACGAGGAGAGACATCGAGGGAAGATGAGAACCGGCCGGGGTTAGCATCCCTTGCCTCGGGTGCGCCCTGTAGCGCGCCAGAGCGTAGCTTTGGCATGCCACGGCATGCTGGCATGCTCTGGCGTGCTTTGGCCAAGTCTAATTGTCTGAGGGTTGGCTTAGATGCCCCTCGGTTACTAGGAACTGAGAGAAGTAATGTTGGTCAAAGGGAGAGGATTAAAGAGGTGCTGTCAACTTAGAACCAGAAACTAAATTGGCTATTTAGGCTTACTCACGTCAAACTAATGAGGGGCCACTCGACTCCAGTTGAGGAGTGGTGCTGGCAAACTGTGCTGGGAGTTTGGAGAGAAGGGTGTGGGTGTAGAGAGTGCTAGATGATGTTGGACCAATCGGGCTGAAGGTGTTTGATCTAGGTTTGGGGTAGCTAGCCTTCACCAATGATGCTGAAAGTTAACACGATTGGATTTTAATCAATATTAGGATGCTCTACCAAATTTGAGCTCCATTGGACAAGTTTGACAATGTACACTTGAAAACACACCCAAATGGATAGTTCTGCCTTATTTGAAGAGAATGTGAGCAAATAAATCCCCACAAATCCAATTCTTGGTAGGGTCTCCTCATTTGGGGTATTAAGCACTCGTGCAAAGCTTTAGGCCATTTGGACAAACTTTACTATGTAGAGTTGCTTCAACTTGATTTTGTACAAGACATTTTTTAGGACTATTTGGTGAACCAAACCAACTTGTAATGCGGTGGAACTTGGCATGATCACCAAATATATCTTGGGAAACATGCTAGATTTTTCTGGGAGTTTATTGAGAATATTTCCTTTCGAAATATTTCAAAAGGTCAAAATAGACAGAATAGGTTTTCAAAGGTTTTCTCCAATATTTTGAACATAAATAGGGGTTTAAAATCTTATGTATGGAAAATATATGTCCTTTGAGTAACTCCAAATTTTCTCACATTTTTATACGGTAGCAAATTAATTTTCCACCTAGAAATATCATTTCTCACCTGAGGAAAGGACATGCAAATAAAATAGAAAAGTATTTTATAAAATAATCATTTTATAATTTTGGAAAGTTATAATAGTGCTAAAATCATAATACAATCTTTGGGTGAAGGCACCCCCTTGAAATGAGGGACTTGTAGTGCAAACCCCAAAACAAGGTTTTGAATTAACAAAATGAGAAAAGGAATTTTAATGGAAAATATTATTTTATAAATTTATTTTTAGATCCACACACTCAAGCATACATACGATCAATGACAACATCGCACGGATAGCATCTGCTTAAAAAGTTTTAATTAACTCCAAATTTGAAAAGACTACAGTTGGGACAAAGTGAAAACACGGTGTGACACTAGTCATCAAAATTTTGCAATATATTATTTAATAATTCTTCAGCTTGTACAACTATTATTTCCCTGAAAACACAACCAACCCAACTATCTATGGAATACATAGAATCATATGTTAGTCCATTATAAAATATATCAATAATTTCATTCTTCTTAAGAGGATAATCATGCAGATCTTTAAGTAACAAGAGAAGCCTCCCCATGCTCGAGGGATATTCTCTTCTTTAATTTGCACAAAGTTAAATGTTTCCTGTAAAGAAGCATGTTTCTTTAGAGCAAGAAAATATTTTTTAGAAAATATAAAAAGCATATCCTGGGGACTACGCATACAACAAGGAGCAAGAGAAAGGAGCCATTCCTTGGCCCCACGTTTCAGCGAGAAAGGAAAAGCCTAAGGATATAATAGTATCGTATTCATCATTGGTAAACAAGGCAGCAATATCATTCAGTTTCATAAGGTGTTCGACCATAGTTTAATTTTCATAACCATGGAAAGGATCAGACTCTACTATAGGAATCAATTCAGGGTCTCTAACGAATTCGTAGTTCTTATCAGTGACATGTTCTCCATCATAGATGTTTCTTTTAGTTTGCATAGTAATCACTTCACATCATCTCTATTTTCACAATCAACAAAATCCGTAGCTACCTCACCATCCATAACATAATCTTCAGGTACATAAGGCAATTCATATCTATTAGGAGGACGAGGTGTAAAAGGTGATTCAAAGTCTTCATTTGTTTCATCATTTTCAAGTTCGCTAGGTCAAGCAATATGAGCATCAAGTAATTCACTCAGTAGCATATTTTAGTTTCAACGTGTGTAGAAATAGTACCATGATTAATTTTAGAAGTAGCATCATGTAGTTCATGTGATATATCAGGACGATCAACATGTGGTGGTGTAAGAAGTGACTCAAAACTGTAGGTGAATCAAAAGCAGAGCTAGATGGCAGTTCCTTACCTCCTCTCGTGCAAGAGGGGACGACCTTAGTTTGATTATGTTTTAGATTCCACATAGTGGTAATTGTATAGCCTCAAGTCAACACAATAAATAAAGAAATGCTCTGCCAGAACGGCGCCACAAAAAGGTCTTGATAACTCACAAGTACAGGGGATTGCAATAGTATACGTAGGTAGTATTTCACCCAAATTTCTTGATTCTACACAAGGGGAGCCAATATTTATTAGCCTTGATAGTTGAGTTGTCAATTTCAACTGCACTTGGGATATCTCTTTGCAGCAAGGATTTAGTAGCACAACAAATGATAGTTGTAACAGTTAGAGTGATAGCTACAATTTCCGTAACGGTGGTAACACTAGCAATTGAGTAGCAAGTGTGATAGTAGCAGCAACAGTAGTAACTTAGCAAAATTGAGTATTTGTAAAGCATGGGCATGTGGAGCGGTGATGGATAATGACTTAGATGACATTGATCATGTAACTGTTACACACTAGGGCTACACAGAGCTAGCTCCAATTCATTAATATAATGTAGCCATGTATTTCGTATATAGTCATACGTGCTTGCAATAAGAACTTGCATGACATCTTTTGTCATACCCTCCCGTGGCAGAAACGTCCTATTGAAACTAAGGGATATTAAGGTATCCTTTTAATAGAGAACCATAAAAAACATTAACACATGGTGAGTACATGAACTCCTCAAAAGTATGTCAATAACCGGAAAGAATCCCAATTATTGTCACCTTGAGGTAAGCTGCTCAAGACACATAATAGGTGCATACAACTTGCAAGATAGGATCGAAATCAATCCTAAATTCGTGAAATCATAATATCTTCAAATCTGAAATCATGGTACTCGGACCCTAGTGACAAGCATTAAGCATAGCAAAGGCATAGCAGCATCAATCTAAGAACATAGTGGATACCAGGGATCTTGCCCTATCAAACTTAAAATGATTACATGGTCAATATCATCCAATCAAACCACCATCCAGCAAGCCTATAGAAGAATTACTCACTCCTGATGGTGAGCGTCATGGCGATGTTGGTGGAGAAGGGTTGGTGATGACAACAACGACGAATCCCCCTCTTTGGAGCCTCAAACGGACTCCACATCAGCCGTGTGGGGCGAAGAACAAGAGGTGGCGTTGGATCCGTATAGTAAAACATAATGAAAACTTCTCTCTGATTTTTTTCTCCGAAGATGTTGTTTTATAGTTCTAGAATTACGCTTGGAGGAGGGACGTGGGCCCCACAAGCCATCAGGGCATAGCCTTGGGGGCGCCCTATTAACTTGTGCACCCTAGCAACCTCCCTCCGGCAGATCTTTGCTCCATAATTCATTATAAATCCCAAATATAATCCACAAAATGTTTCGTCCTATTCTGAAAACTTCTATTTCTTCACAAAAATAACGCCAAGGTAGTTCTGTTCAAAACAATGTCAGTCTGGGTTAGTTTCATTCAAATCATGCAAATTAGAGGTCACAACCAGAGCAAAAGTGTTTGGAAAAGTAGACACGTTGTAGACGTAACGATGATCGCGTGGGCTGATGTCAAGGAAGGATTCTGCACGGCCAAAATTCCTTCAGGAATCATTGCTATCAAGAAGCGGGAATTTTGAGCCCTGAAGCAAGCAAGTGTATGTGTGAAGGAGTACATTTAGAAGTTCAACCTCCTATCGAGGTATGCATGTGAAGATGTCAGTACTGAGGCCGCCAAGAAAGAACACTTCGTGGAAGGACTCCAGCAGGCCTTGCAATATTATCTTGTTGTCTATGACTGCCAAACTTTCTTTGACGTGGTTTAAAAAGGCCCTCCTGCTCAAAGACAAGCGTCGTGTCATGGAAGACACTTGTAAGCGGAAGATGATGAGCAAGGGAAGTTCCAGCAACCAGAAGCCTCGCCCCTCGCAACCAGCCCCAGCAAAGCCAAACTATCAGCCTCAGCAGAACTTGACTCCTACACTTCGTTCATGCTTCTAGCCACAACAGTATGCCAACCACAGGCCAGCATATAGCAACACTAATAAGAACACTACTAGCAAAATCAGCAACTTCGGGCAGGTCACGTGCTTTGGGTGTGGTCAGCCTGGACACATCTCAAAGCAGTGCCCCAACAAGAAGCCAGATGCGCTGCGCCCAATGCGCCAAACCAAGGACAAGGCCATGGAGCGCCACCGAGGAACCAAGCTCCCAGCAACCATCCCAACAATGGGAAGGGTCATGTAAATCACGTCACCGTTGAGGAAGCCCATGAATACCGGGATGTTAGACTCCATGCCTTTCTCATCAACTCAACTCCAACAACCATTCTGTCTCATTGGGGTGCTTCACATTCTTTTGTTACCCAGAAGTTTGCACTAGATAGTGGTATGAAGCCTACACCCCTCGGCAGTCATATATTGGTACAAACCCCGGGATCACTTATGAGGACCAAGATAGGATGTAAAGGAGTTGGGATTAACATCAACGAGGTAGGGTTCCTAGTAGATATTATCATCCTGAATTCGCAAGGCTTGGATGTGACCCTTGGCATGGATTGGTTGACCAAGCACCGAGGCTTGCTAGATTGTGCCAAGCGGACTGTTACCATGACCAATAGCTAGGGAGTTGAAGTAAAGTATATTCCCAACTCTACCTCTGCTCAAGCCCTGCAGGTCAATTGTCTGACGAGAACTGAGTTGTGTCAAGTTCTAGTGGTATGTGAATACCCAGTTGTCTTTCCTGATGAGCTTCCTGAAATGCCTCCCGACCACTACATTGAGTTCATCATTGAGCTAATGCCTCGACCAGGACCCATCTATAAGAAGCCCTATAGAATGGGACCCGAAGAGTTGGCTGAGTTAAAGAAGCAACTAGCAGAGCAGCTTAGGAAGGTATTTGTTCGCCCTAGTGCCTCTCCTTGGGGATCAACTGTTTTATTTGTGTCAAAGAGGGACGAAACTATCTAACTATGTGTCGATTACCATTCTCTCAATGGAGTCACAATTAAGAAAAGTACCCACTCCCCAATATTGAAGACCTCTTCGATCAGCTGAATGGTGCCAAGGTGTTTTCTAAGATCGATCGCAGGTGTGGGTACTACCAGCTAAAAATCAGACCTGAGATATTTTGAAGACGATATTTGTAACACGGTATGGCCAGTATGAGTACACGGTCATGTCATTTAGGTTAACCAATGCCCCATCCTACTTCATGTACCTCATGAACAAAGTATTCATGGAGTATTTGGACACGTTTCTCATTGTCTTCATCGATGACATACTCGTATTCTCCAAGTCTGAAGAAGACCATGATCAACACTTGAGGATGGTCCTGGATAAGCTTCCAGAGCACGAGCTTTATGCCAAATTCAGTAAGTGTGAATTCTAGTTGCATGAAGTTTGTTTCTTGGGTCATGTGTTGATGGCAGAAGGATTGTCAGTAGATCCTACCAAGATCGAAGCCATGACTGAATAGCAATCTCATACCCATGTGAAGGAAGTCAGAAGCTTCCTTGGACTCGCGGGATATTATCGCAGGTTCGTTGAAGGATTATCAAGCATTGCCCGACCTATGACTCAAACTGTGAAGAAGGAAAAGAAGTTCGAATGGACGCTGAAGTGCGAATAAAGCTTCCAAGAGCTTAAGAAGAGATTGACAACAACCCTAGTTTTGGCCACCCCCGATATTCACAAGGAGTTTCTGATATATTGTGATGCATCAAGAACCGGTCTTGGTGGTGTTCAGATGCAAGAAGGCAGAGTCATAGCATATCTGTCCAGACATCTATGTCACCATGAAGAGGACTACGCCACACGTGATCTTGAGTTGGCAGCAGTGTTCATGCCCTAAAGACATGGCAGCATTACCTTCTGGGAAAGCGATTTGAGAAATACACACACCATAAGAGTTTGAAGTATATTTTCACTCAAAAGGACTTGAACATGAGGCAGCGAAGATGGTTGGAGATGATCAAAGACTATGAGCTGAGCATTCAACACCACCCGAGATAGGCTAATGTGGTAGGAGACGCCTTGAGGAGAAAGGCTTCTTCCTTGAATGTTATGATTAAGTAAAGGCTACTCGCCTTGTATGAATAACTTGAAAGCTTTGGGTTGGAACTAGTTGCACCGAGATTCTTGAAAGCTTTGAGTGGAACTAGTCGCGCCAGGATTTTTGGCCAACCTCAAAGCGAAGCCTACATTGATGGATGATATCAAGGAAGCTCGGAAGGGATACGAGAGAATTGAAGGCATCAAGAAGAAAATCAACAAAGTCAAAGCCCTAGCTTTCTCAGTGTAAGAACAAGGAGTCATATGGTTTGGGAATCACATTTGCGTACCCAACTAAGTTGAGATCAAGTACTTGATGTGACAATAAGCCCGTGTCACTTAGTATTCCCTCCATCATGGAGGAACCAAGATGTACCAAGACCTCAAAGTAAGATTTTGGTGGCATGGAATGAAGAGAAAAATATCCACATATGTCACCAAGTGTGGCATATGCCACAAAGTCAAAACTGACCATCAACGACCCGCTCGGTTGCTACTACCTCTAAAAGTGCCTAAATGGAAGTGGGACAAGGTTGGAATGGACTTCATCACTTGCTTACCCAGGTGAAACAAAGGACATAATTCCATTTGGGTCATCGTTGATCATCTGACCAAGGTAGCCCACTTCATTCCCGTCAACACCAACAATGATGCAAGACAGTTAGTTAATCTGTACGTCAACCATTTCGTGAGCATTCGCGGAGTTTCAATGGAGATCGTGTCAGACCGAGGTACCCATTTTACCTTAATTCTAAAAGAAGTTTCAAGAAACCATGGGAAGCAAGCTATTGTTCAGCACCGCTTTTCACCCTCAGACTAGGTGACACACGGAACGAGTAAATCAGATAATCAAAGATATGATCCGTGCTTGTATTCTGGTATATGGGGCCAAGTGGGAAGATTTCTTACCATTCGTTGAGTTCCCCTACAATAACAACTATCAGTCTAGTCTTCATATGACACCATTTGAGGTGTTGTATGGACGCAAGTGTTGCACACCCCTCAGCTGGTCAGAAACTAGAGAAGGGCTAATATTTGGACGAGATATACTCCACGAAGCTGAATAGCAAGTTCAACTAATTAGAGAACACCTAGATACCATCAAGTCAAGACAGAAGAGCACAACCGACTTGCGCGTCCAAGAAGTGAGTTTCTACAACGGAGACCATGTGTATCTGCGAGTCATGCCACTCAAGGGGACTAAGCGTTTCCACGTCAAGGGAAAGCTTTCCCCAAGAAACATAGGCCCTTTCAAAATCACCACAATACGAGGAGAAGTTGCCTACTAGCTGGAGCTACCTTCCAAGCTTTCCTATCTACACAATGTTTTCCACGTGTCACAACTGTAGAAGTATCTCCAAGTTCCCAACAGCCTCGATCTCTACAAGGTCATCGGTCATCAAGCCATTGACCTTCAGCTAGACCTCACATATCATGAGATACCTATTCGCATCTTGGATGAAGCCGAGCATTGCACCCGAAGCTGCACCATCATGTACTTCAAGGTCCATTGAAGCAAGCACAGTGAAGCAGAAGCAACATGGGAGTGTGAAGACTACCTCAGATCCGAGTTCCCTTATCTCTTTAGCGCTTAGCCTAGGAATCTTTCGGACGAGATTCTTGCAAGGTGGGTAGGTGTGTCACACCCTGTTTTTGTACCACTTTGACATGTTACGATCTTATAAAAATGTAGAGATATTTAATTTTTTTGGTGTGCTTGTATTCGTTGCTATTTGCTTCCCCGCTATTTCGGTTTTTTTATTCACAAAAGTTTCCCTTCTCTGAAAACTCATCTTCTTGCTCCAATTCCTTGCCCAATAACTATAACATGTGTATAGGACCTAAATCTATTTTTACTAAACATTATTTTAACCCAAAAAGCTTTTATTTAATTTAAGTTTTCAAAACCCCTAAATTGAGGTTTGAACTACAGGTCCTCAAATTAGGGTCGATGGTTTTCCGCAAAGTTTTTATTTGGATACTATTATCATAAACATTTTCCAAAACCAAAAATATATTATTTTAGAATTTATTTTCTACTTTAATGGAATACCTTTTCCTAAGGCATAAATGGTGTTTTGCGTAGTAAAAAATTTATCTTGCTTCCAAAATATGTGAGAAAATTTAGGAAAACTCAATGGACATATATTTTCATATAAGAGTTTCAACACATGGTCATCTTCAAAATATTGGACAAGACCCTCAAACACCCTTTCTACCTATTTCAAGCTTTTGAAATATTTATATAAGAAATATTCTCAAATAGTTCCAAGAAAATTCTACCAAATCACACATGATATATGGGATGATCTTGCCAAGTTTAATCTCAAACCAAATTGATTTGATTCACCAAAATATTCCAAAACCTTCTCCGTCTAGAACCAAATTTTAGCAACTCCACATTGCCAAGGTTTCCCAATTAGTTCCAAACGCTTTAGGCATTCTCTAATCATCAAATAATGCCTCCACACCAAGTTTTGCATGAGGAGGAATTGTTTTGCATGGTTGGATCTACAGAAACCTGGTTTTGTCCATTTATAGGGTTTCCCTGGTGACATTACTAACTTTCTCCAAATAAGCTCAAATCTTGTGATCATACCTGTTTCTACTCATTATTTGACCGTGTTAAATCTCATAGTTAGTTGGAAAGTTATCTTGCCCAAAACTACACCAAACACCTTCCACCCTTCTCCTTCACCCCATCTTTTCACCATAAGTCCTCCTAGGTACCCTGCACCGCCACTAAATCCATCTCCTCGGCAGCTCATTGATTGATAGGGTAAAACCCCATTTTTCACTTCTGGATAGCCTTGACAGGAGCTCTTTCCCCCTCATTTCCATCTTTCTACCCCTCTCCTTAGAACATAAGCATACAAAGGGCATCTCCACATGCACAAGAAGCTAGTGGACTAGAGTGACACGCCCAGAACGAGTGCAACATGGCATGGCAAGCAATACGCATGCTCTGGAGCCCGCTATAGTGCGCTCCCGCACTGTACTTGCCCCCATTCTGAGGGTCCCGACCACCTCGAGCTCCCCCCTCTCGTTTGCTCACTTACCTCGACGTCCGAGACACACTACGCCCCTCTCACACTCCTGCACCATCCTCTTTCTCCCGACTCCCGAGCGTGCCAAGCGCTGCGAGCTTGGCCAACCGAAAGCTCGACACGTGAGAGCCCCCTGGCCTCGCCCAACTCCCCCCTCTCTCTCACTCGATGTGAACCATGCCCATGTGCTCCCTGACTCAAAACCCAACCCCCCACCATGGCCCCCATCGCCTCGTAGGCCAGCTCCATCGGATCACGCCCATGGCCCTCCGACCCAGGGTTATTTAAAGCCACACTGAGGACATCTCTCCCACTCCCAATCAAGCTCATGTGACACCCATTTGTCCTCCGCCCCTGTGTGTGCTCGAGATTGAGTCGAGCCTCGCCCCTGCGGCTCGCCGGAGAACTAACGGCACGAGTCTCCTCTACCCCCGTTCTTGCTCGACGAGTGACCGTTGCAGCTCTCTCATGCAAATCCTTCTCTCTCCCATGCAATTGCAGATACGATTCAATGACGACGACTGATAATCCCCAAGTTCAAGGAATCATCATACAACTTTCCAAAGATGGAATTGGTAAGTATGGAGTGTCGAACAAACAAGGAGCTTAAGGTGGGACCAATATTCTCCCAAGTCCTATCTCCCATTGATACGACTCTACGTACAACAATTGTTTGCTTCTATCTATTAACGAGAAATAAAATTGCGTTGTGGGCATAAAGAGGATAGCTTTCCATGATATTGAAGAACTAAAATATGTAAATAGTTGCCACAATATATAGAGTTCGAATATATTAAAATACATTACAAATAGAGAGTGTGGAATAATGATGGTATGGTGGGCGGAATCATGCTAGGCAATTGATGACGAGATCGGTAATCATTCTTGCAATTTTATACGAGGGAGATGCATGAGCTAACATACTTTCCATACTTGGATCATATTAAGTGATGATTGGACCTCTAGCAAGATTCTCCAAGTACTAGAAATCATAGCCTTCAATATCAAGTCCTCTTTATTCCCATACGCGCACAACTCACTTACTTGGGTGTAAGTTTGTGTCACTCTCGCCACCCACTATAAGAGATTCATAAACATATTGCAACACCCTCTAGTGTGGATCTTTCATGTGTGTGCCTCATGAAAAACACCTGAGGACAGCCCCAAAATAAAAACATACACTCAAACAGATCAAGATCATCAATCAACACAAAGGACAACATCGATCTACTCAAACATCATAGGATAGCAATCAATCTTTGATTAATACTATGTGGCATGAAACACCATGTTCATGTAGGGGATTGTAATGGAATGTGGGAGAGTGGACTGCTGAAAATACATGAGGATGGTGATGAAGACGATGATGTGGATGAAGACGATCAACGCGGGGATGGTTCCCCGACGGCACTCCGGCGCCACTGGAAGAGAGAGGGCGAGAGCCCCCCCCCCCACTTGGGCCTCCTCCTCCATGGCCTCTCGCAAGATGGGGAGATGTTCTCTCCTCTCATCCTTTCCCTTCATGGATCCCTGAGGGGCAAGAGCCCCTCCGAGATTGGATCCCTCTCTCTGTTTCTCTCCTATTTTCGCTATTATTTTCTCTTCGGATTGGTTTTTTGTAGATACACAGAGCTGCGGCAGTTGAACTTCTGATCTAGGGTAATTTCTAGAGGTTTCTATATTTATAGAATTTTTGTGCGTTGGAATCACGCCAATATGGGCCACGAGGCGCCCACTAGACATCAGCCCACCAAAGGGGGGCTGGCGCGACCTAGTGTCTAGTGGGCACCACGGGCCCCCCTTTAGTGGTTCTTTGATCGAGTACCTCTATTTTCCTCCAAAAAATGTCAAAAAGTTTCGGCCAATTCCGTGAACTTTTATTTCTTCACAAAAAATAACACCACGGTAGTTCTGCTGAAAACAACGTTAGTCTGGGTTAGTGCTACGTCAACAAAAGTCCTTCCTCGGCAGTGGTACCACAGATCCTTCTGTCGTCTCTTGAGCTTGCGTTGGTTTTTCCCTTGAAGAGGAAAGGGTGATGCAGCACAAGAGCAGTAAGTATTTCCCTCAGTTTGAGAACCAAGGTATCAATCCAGTAGGAGAATCTCGTCAAGTCCAGAGTACCTGCAGAAACAAAAAGAGCTTGCACCCAACGCTATAAAGGGGTTGTCAATCCCTTCAAGATTGTTTGCAAAGTGAGATCACAAGGCGGAAAGTGGAACGAAGTAAAAAGTGTAAGGCTGAAAATATGGTGTGTAGACCCTGGGGTCATAGTGTTCACTAGAGGATTCTCTCAAAATAGCAAATATTACGATGGGTGAACAAATTACTGTCGAGCAATTGATAGAACCGTGCAAAGTCATGACAACATCTAAGGCAATGATCATACATATAGGCATCACATATGAAACAAGTAGACCAATACTTTCCGCATCTACTACTATTACTCCACACATCGACCGCTATCCAGCATGCATCTAGTGTATTGAGTTCATGACGAACAGAGTAATGCCTTAAGCAAGATGACATGATGTAGAGGGATAAACTCATACCAATGATGAAAACCCCATCTTTTTACCCTTGATGGCAACAACATGATGCGTGCCTCGCTACCCCTTCTATCACTGGGTGAGGTCACCGCACGGTATGAACCCAGAACCAAGCATGTCTCCCATTGCAAGAATCATAGACCTAGTTGGACAAACAAAAACCACAACTCGAAGAGAATTACTAGGATATGAAATTATGCATAAGAGAGATCAGAAGAAACTCAAATAAGATTTATAGATAATCTGATCATAAATCCACAATTCATCGGATCTCGACAAACACACCGCAAAAGAAGATTACATCGGATAGATCTCCATGAAGATCATGGAGAACTTTGTATTGAAGATCCAAGAGAGAGAAGAAGCCATCTAGTTCCTAGCTATGGACCCGTAGGTCTATGGTGAACTACTCACGCATCATCGGAGAGGTCATGGTGTTGATAAAGAAGCCCTCCGTATCCGAATCCCCCCTCTGGCAGGGCACCAGAATGTGCCCCAGATGAGATCTTGTGGAGACAGAAGCTTGCGGCGGTGGAAAAGTACTTTCGATGATCTCCTGATTTTTTATGGATTTTTAGGGAATATATAGGCGCAAAATCTAGGGCAAAGGAGCCTCAGGGAGCCCACAAGCCAAGGGGCCGCGGGCCCCCCTGGTCTTGCCATGAGGGCTTATGGGGGTCCCTGGTGGCTCCCTGCCCTGATTCTCCAGCTCCCCGATTTTTTTCTGTTCCGGAAAAAATCTTTTTGGAAGTTTCATTCCGTTTGGACTCCGTTCAAAATCCTCCTCTGAAAGGGGTAAAAAACATGGAAAAAACAGGAACTCACACTTGGCACTAAGTTAATAAGTTAGTCCCAAAAAATATATAAAAGGCATGCAAAACTTGCTAAATTTGACAAGATAATACCATGAAACCATAAAAAAATATAGATACGTTGGAGACGTATCAAGCATCCCCAAGCTTAACTCCTGCTCCTCCTTGAGTAGGGAAGTGATAAAGACTGAATTTTTGATGTGGAATGCTACCTAGCATAGTTGTCCTTTGCAACTTCTTTCACGTGACATGAATGTTCATATCCGTAAGATTCAAAACAATAGTTTGCTATTGACATGAAAACAATAATACTTCAAGCAAACTAGCAAGGTAATCATGAACTGTCAAAATAACAAGGCCAAGGAAAGTTATCCCTACAAAATCATATAGACTGGCTATGCTCCATCATCCTCACACAACTAATGTAAATCATGCACAACCCCAGTATTGGCCAAGTAATTGTTTTCGCACTCTTACTTTCTCAAACCTTTTATAACTATCACTCAATACATGAGCGTGAGCCATGGATATAGCACTATAGATGGAATAGAGTGTGGTGGTGGTTGTGAGACGAAAAGGAGGAGATCGTCCCATTGACTCGGCGTATCAAAGGGCTAAGGAGATGCCCATTAATAGATACCAATGTGAATGAGTAGGGATTGCCATACAAGGGATGCACTAGAGCTTTAAGTATGTAAAAGCTCAAAAGGAAAACTAGTGGGTGTGCATCCAACTTGCTTGCTCACGAAGACCTAGGGCAATTTGAGGAAGCCCATCATTGGAATATACAAGCCAAGTTATATAATGAAGATTCCCACTAGCATATGGTAGTGACAAAGCAAGAAGCTCTCAATCATGAAGAACATGGTGCTATTATGAAGCACAAGTGTGGAAAAAGATAGTAGCATTGTCCCTTCTCTCTTTTTTTCTCTCTCTCTCTTTTATTTGTGCTCTTAGGCCTCTTCTCTTTTTTTTTATTTTTTTGTTTGGGCTCTTTGGGATCTTTTTTTTATTTCCTCACATGGGACAATGCTCTAATAATGATGATCATCACACTTTTATTTACTCACAGCTTAAAGCTTAGAACGATGATGACTCTATAGGAAATGCATCCGGCTGTGTACCGGGATGTGCAACGATCTAGCTTGGCGTATGACGTTGAAACATCTCGCTAGCTATATTACGATCATGCAATGGCAATATGAGAGTGAAGACACAAGTTATGAGACGGAACGGTGGGAGTTACATGGCAATATATCTCGGAATGGCTATGAAAATGCCATAGTAGGTAGGTATGGTGGCTGTTTTGAGGAAGGCATATGGTGGGTTTGTGTACCGGCGAGAATTGTGCGGCACTAGAGAGGCTAGCAAAGGTGGAAGGTGAAAGTGCATCTATACCATGGACTCACATTAGTCATGAAGAACTCACATACTTGTTGCGAAAGTTTTTATTAGTAATTGAAACAAAGTGCTAAACGCATACTCCTAGGGGAAGGGTTGGTAGGTGTTAACCATCGTGCGATCCCGACCTCAACACAAAGGATGACAATCACTAGATCAATTATGCTCCGACTTCCTAACATAGCGGTTCACCATACGTGCATGCTACGAGAATCCCTAACTTCAACACAAGTATCTCTAGATTCACAACACCCTACTAACATAGCTCTTAATATTACCAAATCCACGTCTCAAAACTAATTGAGAGGAATCAAGACTTCTCTTTCTACTCATTGCACATGAAGATGGTGGTTTTTGTATCCTCTTTGGGTACCTGTCACCGTTGGGACTACTTTCATAGCATAAGCCAACTACCAAGTCACGCACCGCCGTGCTCTAAAAGATATAAGTGAAGCACATAGAGCAAAATTATCTAGCTCAAAAGATCTAAGTGAAGCACTATGAGCATTCTATCAAAATCACGATGAGTGCATGTCTCTCTCTCTCTCAAAAAGGTGTACAGCAAGGATGATTGTGACACAAAAAAAATAAAAGACTCCTGCGATACAAGACGCTCCAAGCAAAACACGTATCATGTGGTGAATAAAAATATAGCTCCAAGTAATGTTACCGATGGATTGAAGACTAAAGAGGGGATGCCTTGCCGGGGCATCCCCAATCTTAGGATTTCTGATGTTTTTGAATTTGGCTTGGGGTGCCTTGGGAATCCCCAAGCTTGAGCTCTTTCCACTCCTTATCTCTTTGTCCATGAGAACATCACCCAAAACTTGAAAACTTCACAACACAAAACTTAAACAGAAACTCATGATAACATTAGCACAAGAAAACAAACTACCACCTCTTTTGGTACTGTAGCAAACTTGAATTCTATCTATATTGGTGTTGGGCTACTTTTCCATGGCTAGTACCCCCCGATACTAACCATAGTTTCATCAAAACAAGCAACCACCTCAACAAAAACAGAATCTGTCAAAAACAGGCCAGTGTATCAATCTGTATACTTCGTATACTTCTGGTACCTCACAAATTCTTAAAACTTACGACTGCCTGGGCAAAAGGAATATGAACCAGCAGAAAAAAGAATCAACTCAAAAGCTCTTTCTGAATAAAAATGAAAAATAATCTCGTGAGCGAAAAGTTTATGTCTTTTTCCAGTAGGATCAAACAACCATCACCAAGACTAGTCACAAAGGTTTTGCTTGGCTCAAACACAAAAAGAAACACAAAAAACACAATCACTACAGAATTATGATGGTGTGGACGCAACAAAACAGAAAGAAAAAGATAAATTCATTGGGTTGCCTCCCAACAAGCGCTATTGTTTAACGCCCTTAGCTAGGCATAAAAGCGATAGAATCATGTATCGTCGTCTTTGGTGCTCAAACCATAAGTGGCCCTCATCATGGATTCATAAGGCAATCTTATTTTCTTTCTAGGAAAATGTTCCATGCCCTTCCTTAAAGGAAATTGAAATCTAATATTCCCTTCCTTCATATCGATGATAGCACCGATAGTCCTTAGGAAAGGTCTACCAAGAATAATAGGGCATGTAGGATTGCAATCAATGTCAAGCACAATGAAATCCACGGGTACATAGTTCCTATTTGCAATAATAAGAACATCATTGATCCTTCCCATGGGTTTCTCGACAGTAGAATCAGCGAGATGCAAATTAAGAGAACACTCTTCAATCTCATTAAAACCCAGAACATCACATAAAGTCTTTGCAATCGCGGAAAACTAGCACCCAAATCACACAAAGCATTGCATTTATAGTTTTCGATTTTGATTTTGATTGTAGGTTCCCACTCATTATGAAGCTTTCTAGGGATATACACTTCCAATTCAAGTTTCTCTTCAAGAGATTTTATCATAGCTTTGACGATATGATCGGTAAAGGTCTTGTTTTGGCTATAAGCGTCTGGAGAGTTTAACATGGATTGCATCAAGGAAATGCATTCAATCAAGGAGCAACTATCATAATTGAATTCCTTGAAACCCATGGTAGTAATTTCATCACTACTCAAAGTTTTAATATCTTTTACTCCACTTCTAATGCTTTCAGCATAAAGATAGATGGACTCCGAATCATTGGGGCACTTTTCAACCAATGTGGATTCATATCCAGCCCCATAATCATTAGGTTTGACACAAGAAAACAAAGATTCAATGGGAGTAATACCAAGCAGTTTAAGATCTTCGTGATTCTTATCACGAGAACACGCCTTTTTAAGCCATTCATGTCTAGCACGAATTTGGGCTGTTCTTTCTTTGCTCTCAGTCATGGAAACACGTATAGCTTTCAAAGTTTCATCCATATTGATATTGGGAGGAGCACATCTAACTTTTAAAGCATCAACATCACTAGACATTCTATCAACGCTCTTAGCCAAATCGTCAATTTTGAGTAGTTTTTCCTCTATGGACGCATTGAAAATCTTTTGAGAGTTGATGAACTCTTTGATATTACTCTCTAGATTAGAGGGTAATCTATTGTAATTTCCATGTGTATTGTTGTAGGAGTTACCAAAGTTATTAGAGGAGTTACTAGGAAAAGGCCTAGGAACATAGTTTCCTCTAAAGGTATTGTTGTTGCCAAAATTATTCCTACCAACAAAATTAACGTCCAAGCTAGCGTTGCTACTCTCAATCAAGGAAGACAAGGGCATATCAATAGGATCCAAAGGAGCACTTCAACTAGCAACCAAATTCATTAACTCATCCATCTTAGCACTCAACGAGTTAATTTCTTCTATAGCGTGTACCTTGTTACTAGTAGGTGACCTTCCAGTGTGCCACTGAGAGTAGTTCGTCATGATGTTGTCTAGGAGCTTTGTGGCTTCCATGATTTCCATGAACGTTCCACCTGAAGCGAAGTCCAAGATATTTCTAGAAGAAAAATTCAAGCCAGCGTAAAAGATTTGTATAATTATCAAAAGACTGAAGCCATGAGCGAGACAATTTCTAATCATCAGTTTCATTCTCTCCCAAGATTATGCAACATGTTCATGATCAAGTTGCTTGAAATTCATGATATCATTAAGGAGAGAGATGGTCTTAGCCGGCGGAAAATACTTGGATATATAAGCATCTTTGCACTTATCCCAAGAATCGATACTATTTTTGGGCAAAGAAGAAAACCTAGTTTTTGCGCGATCTCGCAACGAGAAAGGAAACAGCTTCAATTTAATCACATCATTATCCACATGTCTCTTCTTTTGCATATCGCAAAGCTCAATAAAGGTATTGAGATGGGATGCAGCATCTTCACTAGGAAGGCCGGAGAATTTCTCTTTCATAACAAGATTCAGCAAAGCGACATTGATTTCGTATGACTCCGCACTAGTGGCGGGAGCAATCAGAGTACTAATAATAGCATTATTATTAGTATTCGAGAAGTCATAAAGTTTGGTGTTTTCATTCATGGTGACTTCAGCAAGCAAGCAAGCACACAAGAGAACAAATAGCAAGCGAGAAAAAGGGCGAACGAAAAGGCAAACGAAAAAGGCAAATTGTGAAGTGGGGGAGAGGAAAACGAGAGGCAACTGGCAAGCAAAGTAAATGCAAGAGAAGAGTTTGCGCCACCTACTTGGATCAGTTCTTGACTTGATCCTCCCTGGCAACGTTGTCGGAAATCCTACCGCTACGTCAGCAAACGTCCTTCCCTGGCAATGGTACCAGAGATCCTTCTGTCTTCTCTTGAGCTTGCGTTGGTTTTTCCCTTGAAGAGGAAAGGGTGATGCTGCACAGGAGCAGTAAGTATTTCCCTCAATTTGAGAAACAAGGTATCAATCCAGTAGGAGAATCTTGTCAAGTCCAAAGTACGTGCACAAACACAAAGAGCTTCCACCCAACGCTATAAATGGGTTGTCAATCCCTTCAAGATTGTTCGCAACGTGAGATCCGAAGGCGGAAATTGCAATGAAGTAAGAAGTGTAAAGGTGAAAATATGGTGTGGAGTAGACCCTGGGGGCCATAGTGTTCACTAGAGGCTTCTCTCAAAATAGCAAATATTACGGTGCGTGAACAAATTACTGTCCAAAAATTGATAGAGCCGCGCAAAGTCATAACGATATGTGAGGCAATGATCATACATATAGGCATCACGTCCGAGACAAGTAGACCGATACTTTCTGCATCTACTACTATTACTCCACACATCGACCGCTGTCCAGCATGCATCTAGTGTATTGATTTCATGACGAACATAGTAAGATGAGATGATGTAGAGGGATAAACTCAAACCAATGATGAAAACCTCATCTTTTTACCCTTGATGGCCACAACACGATGCATGCCTCTCTACCCCTTCTGTCACTGGGTGAGGTCACCGCACGGTATGAACCCAAAACCAAGCACGTCTCCCATTGCAAGAATCAAAGATCCAGTTGGCCAAACAAAACCCACAACTCGAATAGAATTACAAGGATATGAAATCATGCATAAGAGAGATCAGAAGAAACTCAAATAAGATTCAAAGATAATCTGATCATAAATCCACAATTCATCGTGACAAACACACTGCAAAAGAAGATTAAATCGGATAGATCTCCATGAACTTCATGAAGGTCTATGGTGAACTACTCACGCATCATCAGAGAGGTCATGGTGTTCATGAAGAAGCCCTCCATATCCGAATCCCCCCTCCGGCAGGGCACCAGAACGTGCCCAGATGGGATCTTGCGGATTCTTTCGATGATCTCCTGATTATTTATGGATTTTTAGGGAATATATAGGCGCAAAACCTAGGGCAAAGGAGACTCAGGGAGCCCACAAGACAGGGGGCCGTGCCTCCCTGGCCGCGCCATGAGGGCTTGTGGGGTCCCTGGTGCCCCCGTGTCGTGATTCTCCGGCTCCCCGGTCTTTTTCTGTTCCCGAAAAAATCTTTTTGGCAGTTTCATTCCGTCTGGACTCCATTCAAAATCCTCCTCTAAAAGGGGTCAAAAACATGGAAAAAACAGGAACTCGCACTTGGCACTGAGTTAATAAGTTAGTCCCAAAAAATATATAAAAGGCATGCAAAACATCCAAAGTTTGACAAGATAATAGCATGAAACCATCAAAAATTATAGATACGTTGGAGATGTATCAGATAGTTCTAAATATATCATTTGAAGTGTAGAAAAACGATATATAAGTATTGTAAACAAATGCAAACATGGCATGCATACTTCATAAATTATCGATACGTTGGAGACATATCAGCAGCCCCGAGCTTAATTCCTACTCGTTCTCGACTAGGTAACTAATAAAAGAAATAATTTATGAATTGTGAATACTAGCATAGTGCAAAACACTACTAGAAAAAGGGCTATAGCTAATATGGACATTAATGGCGTACCATGTATGTGGTGCGCCACTGCTATATAGCAGTGGAGCACCAGATACTGGTGCGCCATTAGTGTCCATATTACTAATGGCGCACCTTGTGTGTGGTGCGCCATTACTATCTTTGTCCTGGACCCACACCCTTTCCTAGACATATTAGTGGCGCACCACGGGAAGTGCCCCATTACTAGTTTTAACTAGTAATGGCGCACCACATCCACGGTGCGCCAGAACTAATAATTGTTTTTTCAGTTTTTTTTCAAAACTACTAATGGGGCATTCTTACCAGGTGCGCCATTAGTAACCATGGTTACCAATGGCGCATTCTTCGGTGGGTGCGCCATTGATAACCAGAAGTGAAAAAAAATGCCCGCTCCCCTCCCCTCGTGGCTCTCCTCCCGATCCAATCCAGCGAAACTCCCGCTCTCGCGTGAGCCCTCCGGTCGGCCCTACCACCGCACCTGCCGCCACCGGCTGGCCCTCCCACCGCCTCCCCCACCGCACTTGCCGCCGCCGGCTGAACCCCTGCTGCCCCCCTCGCCGCTGCGCCAGCGTCCGCCTCGCACCGCGCGCTCCCCGCTCCCTACCTCTCCCCACCGCCGCGAGGAACCCCCGACGATGGGTGACAACAAGGGCGCCGCCGCCTCCACCTCCGCCTCCGCCGCGCTCCCCTCTTTCGGCCGCGAGATTTGCCCCGAGGTTCGCCCCCCTCCCTCCCCCGCATTTTTGAAATAATTACCACTGGAAATTCTTCATTTTGAAAGATTCCTTAGTCTGTAATTCTTTTCTGCCTTGGCTATTAGTACATACTCTAGATTGTACTATGTGTGTGTAGTCTATGCTAGCAGTCAATTTTCCCTGTCAATTTTTGTACTTAAGAAATTAATCAAAGATATGTTGCACTTCACTAGTATTGTGGTATTACCGACAGGCTGCACTTATGTGGACACAAATAGAGGGTTCCAGCAAATAGGGCTTTAACTTTATTTTTTTCTATGAAAAATGGGCCACATTCAATAAATCCATACAGTTAAAAATAGGACTTGAGTATGATGACTAACATACATTTGCTTTCTAAATATACAACTTCAGGTACTTATAAACAAAGAACTTAATGGTTCAGTCAATCTAACGGAGGGAGTTAACCATTGAGAGCTAAATATATCTCGCATTGGAAATTCAAGGATCGGCATACAGTGTTGCCCAAATGCACACGAACCGCACTGAACATGCACCCTGAATACCACTTCTCACAATCATTCAGGAATGATGCATAGAAAAATTATTAGCTTGATGCTAGTGTTGCTTCCCTCCCCTGCTCTGAGATCTAACTCCAGAAGTGGTTACCAACAAGCTATATGTATCTTGGATCTAATTATGGGTACTACAGATTAAGCTAATTTTCTCAGAAGCATAACCTCTTCCATATATGATATTATGAATTATTAGTACATCATTTGATTAATTTCTAAAGCCATTTGGTCTGAACAAAGAGATAAAGATGATACATCAGAGGGCCTTTGACTTTTCTTATCCTCCAAACAATTTCCTGAATGAGGTTAGAAATATTTTGTCTATCCAATATTGGCACTTTATTTTCTAGAGTACACACACATAGATTGTACTATGTGTGTGTTGTCTATGCTAGCAGTCAATGAGGGCCTTTGACTTTTCTCTGAGTTTTATTTTCTCATGTACTTAAGAACAAGGTATTCCTTTGCCACCAAGATTGGCAATACCATAGTCTTGTATTTTTGGCTTTTTGGACTATGTATCTAAATCTTTACCAAGGAGTAGGGTTGCAGCCAACATTCGAAACCTTGAGTGAACATAATCGTGTTTTCTGTTGCTTTTTCGGGCAACCTACTTTCTTGTAAGTTTTTTGTCTTCTGCACTCTGAACTTCACTTGCTTGTTTGGTTGTTCTAGGTGACTAGAAATAGAAGGTTAAAATTTGCCAATTAAATTCTGTAATTTAAAAGTATGTACCCCCTCCCCCCCACACACAATACCAAGACTTAATCTTCGATCTGCTGTTAATAAAGAAACAATACAATTGTTGTGGGTACCTGAAAATAATGAATCATATCAACTGAGTTAACAGCAAGTGAACCTCCATATATTACTCAACCTGCTCGTTTCAAAAGAAGCAGCTGCAAGAAAATACTGAGAATGTTAGCACACAAAAAAAATTTATGCATTGCAATGAACCATGGTACCGAGAGAGATATCATTCAACTTACTTTTACATTTTACATGCTAATATTATTATTGTGCCATGGTACCGAAAGAGGTATCATTCATCTTACTTTTACTTGCCATGAACCATGTTACCGAGAGAGGTATACCTGTAATGTATTGCACCAAAAGAGTGCTCTTCATGTTTGGTAGCTTTGCTTGTTTTGCCCGAATGTTGATTCATTTCCGTTCCGGGAAATTTCAGGCGCTCCATATGTCCACTTTTTAGTAAATGTCATGCCCAAATTTTCTATGTTTTAGGAATTGTTGTCTGACGACGAATACGTTATGTGCGAATACTGCCAATACGAGCGCGGCATTTGCGACACGCCTTTCCTAGTTGATGATAGGCGCTTCAGCATCATGCTGGATGGGGACTTTGAAATGGATATGGTAAGTCACAACGACAAGTCTTTTTTCGTAATTAAGCATGACTTCTTTTGCTTCAACTTTTAATTTTTATTTTTTACTATTCTACTAGTGTATCCCCTGCCAGGCAATACATTATGTGTTGGATAACATTGGTTTCAATACTGAAGAAACTATGGGGGTAAACATAGTTCACTTGAGGACCGAGCATGGTTATACTTTTGCCATAAAATTGTACAATGCACACACCTACTCCTTTTTTGAATGCAAAACTTGGGTAGCACTATGCAAGGCCTATGCATTTGAGCCTAATATGCTTATCACCTTTGATATTCGTCCGGAAGATGAAATTGAAGGTAATATCGACATCTGGGTCGATGTGCAGACGCCTCCAGTTCTACCATTATGTGAGTTTCTCAACCACATTTATTAAGTAATTTATATTGTTTATTTAAAAATAGTTGACAACTTATTTCCATTGATAGCTTATTTTCATTCTTCAAAAAATGTACGGAAAATGGTAGACAGAACCTATTACTACAATGATGAAGCAGAATTAACTTGTCAGGGGATACATCATCTTGTCCAATTTATCATTGATCTTGAAAAGTACAATACCAATCAGCAAACTTCCCAACATTATGGTCAATATGTGCCACTAGCGCACGTGGTGAACTACGGTAACATGCATGGAGATTGCATGGTAATATTTTCTACTATTACGACATCCATGCATCTTTTGCATAAATTCTTGTACAACTAAACTACATTTCTAGCTACAAAGCTAATAATATGTTTTTCAACAGAAAATCCCGGAAGATTGTCTGCCTCATATGATGTTATGATGATACGACCAGCACGGCCAGGTCAGCCTAGGTATCTGATGTACTCATGTCCATACCGGATTTCTAAAACCGATGAGGTCATGACAATCAAAGATTGGAAAAAATGTATGGTCTATCCTAGAGAGCTACTTGGAAGCAACATTGTGCGTACGCCAAGAATTGGAGACAAGATGATCTCCATTCTCCATAATGGAGAGTCAGGGCCTATCTTGTTTTTTGATATTCTACCTAAGTAGAGGAGTAGGTCCTAGGTTCAATGTGTTATTATGTGCTACAATGTGATGATGTGCTACAATGTGTTAATGTGATGATGTGCTACAATGTATTAAATAGTATTGGTGGTAATGACTATGATGATTATTATCTATTTCTAAGATGATGTGATGATGTGCTACAATGTGTTAGAGTTGACGATGATGATGATGATGTGCTACAATGTATTTTGTAGCATGTGCACCATCTAAAAGTGCACAAGTTACAATGATGATGATGATGATGATGATGATGATGATGATGTGCTACAATGTGCTTAAAAAATACTAATATTCATAGTAGTGGCGCACCATCTAAAAGTGCGACATTAGTAAACCCACAACAGTGGCACACTTCTGGGCCTACTAATGGCACACCTGGTGGTGCACCACTGTTATGTATATTAAAAGTGGCACACCAGGGGTGCGCCATATTAGTAGTGGCGTGATAATAGTGGCACACCTATAGTGCCCCATTAATAAGTAAAATAGGTGCGCCACTAATAGCCTTTTTCTAGTAGTGTAAGTTTGATCAATGATAATTTGAATCACTTTTCCTAGCATCATAACAACAACTTTCTCAGAAAACTCATCACAATAAAGTAGCAATCAATTCACATGTTATGGTTCAAACAATGAACTCTCTGGAAACTTAACAAACCATGTTCTTAGTCACCAAACATTTGTAATATAACTTATTCTCAACAAAGTCTATGTAAGATCTCTACATACTCAATCATCATATAGTCTTCTATGACTGCTAGTACTCAAAGCATATTTTTAGAACAAATGGCATCCATCAAAGAGAGAAAATATAGGGGCTTATTGTTTCGCCTCCCAACTCATTTATCATAGAGATAATTGTCAACAATAATTAGTTATTATCAAATATATTTGACTGGCCATATGTGCCTAGATCTTTCCCCACAACATGATGCTTGCCAACGAAAGAATAATTGAGGTTGAAATGAGAATGCATGCTATTGGCTCTTGCAGAAAATTAAATATTGAAAGGTAAAAGATAGGCCCTTCACAGAGGGAAGCAGAGATTGTCATGTGTTTATGGTTTTGTATGCACAATCCCTTAATGCAAAAGAACGTCATGTTATATTGCCCCTTATGATAGCTACCTTTATTACGGAGTCCATCACTTTTATTACTTGTCCATCACAAGTTCGTACAACGCTCAATTTTATCTTACAATAATTGATAAAACACATTTAAAAGAAATTTTTATTGCCTTTTTTCACCGATGACAACTTACTTGAAGGATCTTATTCAATCCTTAGGTAGGTATGGTGGACACTCATGTCAAGAACCTCGGTTTAAGAGTTTTTGGATGCACAAGTAGTATCTCTACTTAGTACAAATTTTTGGCTAGCAAAAGATCCTAAGCAAACGCCACATGTTGGAGGATCCATAAAAATATAACTTATATGCAAATATACACAACCATAACTCACTACGTTTTCTTACTTGTCGAAATTCAACTAATGTTATCAAGTCTGAAAATAATTAATGAGTATTCACAATCATAGAAGATGTCCAAAATAATATATATATATATATATATGTGTGTGTGTGTGTGTGTGTGTGTGTGTGTGTGTGTGTGCGTGTGTGTGTGTGTGAAAGTTCTCTTCCTTATACCAATCATTCATGAATTGCTTGTATGACCAATATTGTGAGTGTCAAGCTTAAAGAGATTTAACTTTCTAAACCCAATGTGAAGCTACTACTAGGAATGACATGAATATATATTTTCACCTTCATGGTATTCAATTCATTCAAAAAATTACTCATAGGATATAAGTGAAGCACAACAGCAAACAATCAAACTACTCTCAAAAGATATAACTAAAGATCGCTGATTAGTCAAAAAATCAAGTAGCTATGTGAGGACTCTCTCTCAACAAAGATTTTCAGATCTGATAATTTTATTCAAATAGGAAACTAAACAAAAATGCATTCCAAGAATAGCACATATCATGTGTACAATAAAATTTTAGGCTCAACATAGGCTAACCGATAGTTGTTGATGAAGAGAGGTGGGATGCGTAGCATCACCAAGCTTATATGCTTGAGAATTCTTGAAATATTTACTTGGTGTGCTGTGGGCATCCCAAAACTTGAGCTTTAGTGTTTCCTTAATTGCTCTCATATCATGGGTTCACCTAAGTCTCAAAAACTTCATCCACACAAAACTTGAAAAGTACTCGTGAGATAAGTTAGTACACGTAAAAGTAATCAACTCTTTATGTACTTCCAAGACAAGTTGCATAATAATTTTCAAACATTAGGTAATGTATACTATCATTTCCAAAATTTATATATACCAATATAAGCCATGGAAACTATAGGATAAGTAGATAGCGAAACTATGACAACAATTTGTACAAACAGAATAGACTGTAGTAATCTATATAAAAAGTGTATTTGTGTATGTCCAAAAATTCTGAAAATTTAGGAAGTGACAAATAATTTGTATGATAGTGATGTGTAAAAAGTCAGAAACTTTCTTTGTTCCAGTAAAATATGATAATTCAAATACTACAACATAAGTTTCTATTTTGTACAACACACATCACAAATGCAATTCAAGCATTCTAAAGGCAATTCTTGGAACTTTTTATTGAAAAACAATATTATAAATAACATATAAAAGAGAAAAAAATGACGCTCCAAGCAAAACAAATATCATGTGATGAATAAAAATATAGCTCCAAGTAAGATGTACTCATAATGTTGGAGATGAAAGAGGGGATGCCTACCGGGGCATCCCCAAGCTTAGACACTAGAGTCTTATTTGGATATTACCTTGGGGGTGCCTTGGGAATCCCCAAGCTTAAGTTCTTGCTTCTCCTTATCCTCCTCATATTGGCATCTCTCCCAAAACTGGAAAACTTCAATCACACAAAAGTTAATGGAACTTAGTGAGATGGGTTAGTATGACAAATATAGATCATTCACTTAGGTACTGCCAACACAAGATTAATAGTTGTTCTCACGTAAAACATACAGTATTATATCATATCCATAATTTATATCACTCAATATATGTTATGGAAACACTAAAACAAGCAAACTATGCACTGAAAACAGAATTTGTCAAAAATAGAACATTCTGTTAAGATTTGCATTAAAACCATACTTCCGTCACTTTAAAGATTCCGAAACATTTGGAAAACAATAAAAATTTGCATAGAAATTTTGTGTACAAATTTCAGAATCATTTGATGCTCCGCTAAAATCACATAATTCATTTGTTGGATGCAAAACTTTCTCTTTTTGAATAGAATCAAACAAACAAGTATCCACACTATCCCAAAGGCTTTACTTGGCACTTTATTGAAATAAATGTAATAAAACATGATTAATACAGTAGATTAACAATGTGAACACATAAGAACAAAAATAAAAAGTGTTTGCTTTACTTTGAACAAGCGATTTTCTTTAATGCCTTTTAGCTAGGCATGATGATTTTATTGATGCTCACATAAAGGCAATAGGCGAAACACGAAAAAGAGCATCATGAACATTATTTTTATGGTTAAGTGGTATTTACAAGGAGATAATTAGTTTTATGAGAAACATCCATTAATTGTTTTACATTGATTCCATGAGCATGAACACAAGTATTCAAGGTCAACCCTCACTTGTATAATGGACAACTTTTCAATCGCTTCTCTTATAAAAGGCAAGTAATTTTTGTGTTTTAATTTTTTTAATTTTTTTGTTTGTTTCACCCACAACTGAATAAGAAAACAAGAAAACATAAATAAAAAAACAAAATCTACTTACTAATACAAACAAACAAGCATACACGAAAATATTAACCCCACGCTATTGCTCCCTGACAACGACGCCATAAAAGATCATGATAATCCCCAAGTGTAAAGAATCATCATAGCACTTTCCAAAGATGGAAGTAGTAAGTATGGAGTGTCGTAACCATAAGGACATAAGTGTAAGAGCAATATTTTATCAAGTTCTATCTGTCATAGACACGATTCGATGTACACCAAGTGTTTGCTTCTATCTAGTAACAAGAAATAAAATTGCATTGTGGGCATAAAGAGGTAAGATTTGCATATTATTGGAGAACTAAAATACGAAAATAGTTGCTGCATTATATAGAGTTAGAATATAGTCAATATATTACAAATAGTGAGTGTGGAATAATGATGGTATGGTATGCGGAATCATCCTAGGCAATTGATGACGAGATCGGTAATCATTCTTGCAATTTTATACGAGGGAGAGGCATGAGCTAACATAATTTTCGTACTTGGATCATATGAACTTATGATTGGACCTCTAGCAAGCATCTTCATCTACTAGAAATCATTAAGGTAAAACCAACCATAGCCTATCAAGTCTTCTTTACTCCCATACGCACACAACTCTCTTACTCGGGTGTAAGTTTATGTCACTCTCGCCACCCACTATAAGAAATTAATGAACAAATTACAACACCCTCGAGTGTGGATATTTCACATCTGATCCTCATGGAAAGCACCTCAGGATAGCACCAAAGTAGAACATACATTCAAACCGATCAAGATCATCAATCAACCCAAAGGACAACATCGATCTACTCAAACATCATATGATAGCAATCAATCATTGAGTAATACTATGTGGCATGAAACATCATGTTCAAGTAGGGGATTACACTAGGGTGTGGAAGTGTGAACTGCTGAAAATACATCAGCAAGGCGATGAAGACGGTGATGTTGATGAAGACGATCACCGTAGTGATGGTTCCCCCGGCGGCACTCCAGCGCTAGCGGAAAAGAGGGGAAGAGATTCCCCCTTAAGCCTCCTCCTCCATGGCCTCTCCCATGATGGGGAGCGTTTCTCCCCTCTAGTCCTTGCTATCCATGGCTCCCGAAGGGGCAATAGCCCCTCCAGGATTGGATCCCTCTCTTTGTTTCTCTCCTGTTTTCGCTACTTTTTTCTCTCCAGATTGTTTTTTCATCGATACAAAGAGTTGCGGCGGTGGAACTTGTGATCTCGGGTAATTTATGGAGGTTTCTATATTTATATGATTTTTGGGCATTGGAATCACGCCAAGACGGGCCATGAGGTTCCCACTAGACATCAACCCACCAAAATGGGGGGCTGGCGTTGCTTGGTGTCTAATGGGCAGCTGGGGGCCTCCTCAGGTGGTTGTTTGCTCTAGTACTTCTCTTTTCCTACAAAAAAATAGTCAAAAAGTTTTTGCCAATTGCGAGAACTTCTATTTGTGCACAAAAAATACACCACGGTATTACTGCTAAAAACAACGTCAGTCCGGGTTAGTTCTAAATAAATCATATAAAGTGCACAAAAATGATATAAAAGTATTGTAAACATAGGAAAACATGGTATGGATACTTCATATATTATTGATACGTTGGAGAAGTATCGGTGAGCTCTCTCCGATCCTCTCCGTCGCGCCCCCCTTGTCGCCGGCAAAACCCTAGGCTCCAACGACCTCCTCCACCTCCCCCCGATCAGTGACAGCCCCGTGAGTCCAGCCATGCCCCTGGTTCACTTCACCGCAGCGTGGGACATCGGCGCTGAGCGCCCTTCTCTCTCGTTACAGGGTTAGAGATGGCAGGTGGCACCCACCTGTCATCCTCTCCTCTATCTCCCTTCCTCCCTAAGACGTTGTTGGCTCGTGCTAGTCAATCAGGTTTAAACGCCAGCGCCGCGCATGTCGGTTCACCCTAGGCTCGCTTGGCTCCGGGCCAACCCGTTTGTGGGCCGATCTGGCCCAGCCAATCCTGGTTTCCATTATTTCCCTGTTTTGCTTTTATCTCAGGACTTCCAAATAATTCCCAAGTCGCAAAACTCATCCAAGTTCAATGATTCCAAATTCTAAAATTTGGTAATATTCCACATTATTAATTAATGCCACTTGTGCATTATTTTGAGAACATTTTATACATTGTGTTTATGTAAAACACTATTTTTAGCATTTATAACCTGTGTTAAAATGCTTTTTGTTACTTTTTACACCCCAAACCAAAAACCTAGTATTTTACAAAAAGAAGTTTGACATTTTTAGGAATAATTGATTTTTCCTATTTTTTCCGTGGCCTTATTTTTCTAGTTGTATTGCAATGAATAGATTATGTTGTTGACGAAGAGCTTGGACAAGATGGATTTGATGACCCCGAGGACTTTGTTGAGCCACGCAAGAAGCCCCTTGACCATGACTTAAAACCAATTTTATGAATGTCATATGGCACTTTACTTCGTTGCATTTGATTCATGTTGAATCGATGACCACATTGGTGGGTAGTTTTCGATAACTCTTTGTTGATACTTGCATTGAGCATGTCCCTACCTTCCTATGAGGGTTGTGAAGGGGGGAAGTAGTGAGGATGCTATGTAGTTGCTACGCAAATGGGATGGGATTACGTATGGTGTTGGAAACAACGGTATTTACAAAGACTTCTAAAAATCCCGTCAGGTGCCACTAATGCCCGAGGGAGATGATATTGAGCTAGGTAATCACTTGAGAAAGAAGTGCTATGGCGAGGCAAGTGAGTGTGTTGTTTTTGAAAACAGATTAGATTTAAGATTTATCGACTGTTAACAACGTGACATGTATAACCACGATACCCCTTATGGGATGAAGCTTTGTTAATTACAGTTGTTGGTACTAGCTTAGACCCTGCATTACTAGTGGCGGGAGTGACGTGGTCATTCTCGATATGGGGCCGTGCCAGAAAGGACGACCATCGCCTATTTTCAGACACACAGGGCACACCATTGCATGCCCTCGTGGAAGATACTTCTGATGTACATCACAAGGGATGGCACCAACGAGTGGAATCTTTCTTAGTATCATTATGGGAAAGGCCTTGTTCAGGTACTTACCTCGGGGGTGGAAAATGCCCTGAGTCATGGATTAACACGGAAGTTTCCTGATTCTTTTGGGTAAAGTGTGCAACCTTTGCAGAGTGTAAAACTATTCAAATAGCCATGTCCATAGTCAAGGACATTTGGGTGGTGCTACTTAAACTATGTCAATTGTGTCTGAGAGAGGGAAAGATGAGACTTGAGCTAAGTGAGATGACTTAGCATGGTAGAACATGGGAAGTTCAAACCTGTGCTTATATTGATATTTGTAACTTGTTCATATGGATATCAGTTACCTCATGATGCATGACTTCAAAATATATTGATCATGTCATTGCACTAAGAATTACCTTTCTGCAATGTAACACGCACAAATTCTTAATTTGGATTTTTGAAGTTTTTTACTATGTTTAAAGATAGTTATTGAAATTTTAATAAAACCTCTTTTGAAATCTTTTGGGAAACTTGATTCTGGAGAAAACTTCCTCTGAGGTTTCTCGAGATGACTCCTGGTTTGACAAAAGTTCCTATCTAGTTCTTACATGACAAAATTTTATTTTGTGGGAATTTCATTTCTTATTTTCTACCAAATCACAAATTGGTCTATGCTCAAATTTTCTCTCTAAAATTCTCATTCATTTTTTCCATCTCCTAATTTCTAGGTTTTCATCCCAATGACCCTCCTATGTCCCCAAGACATCATCTAAAATAATTGCACAAAGCTTTGAAGGTGTTCCTTATTTTTATCTATTTTCAAATAACTCAAGGCATTTTCTGTAATCATTTTTGGACCCCAAAAAGTTGCAAAGGAGCTCATAGTTCTCTTTAGATTCTGACCACAAGTAAGCTTTTCATGATACCACTAAGTACCGTCAAACTATTTCTCCAAAATCATTCTGTTTTGTAGTTCAAACAATTCAAATTTTGTATGACAGAAATTTGGACCAGATTTGATCTTTTTTATGGAAACCCATCTTTTTCGGCGCCAAAAATTCTGAATAAATTTAGGCAGCCCCAAGAAGCACTAACAAGCCTCTCCACCAAGTTTCAGGCCCAACCTCATCTTTCCCATCACATTTCATTCTATCGGGCACTTGCTATGCACTGAATCAGTGAGAGGTCAAATTCGAGCTCAATCTCGCTAGTGTCGAGCTTTGGCGCTTGCTCCGTGTTCCTCGAGCCTATGGAAGCGTCACACGGTCGTTTGGCCATAACTGAGCGTCAATGTGATATCGCTCGCCGCCTACAACCTTCCCCAGCGGCACTATGGTGCTCGCAGCCAGTGCCAAAGAGCCAGACTAGCTGGCTAGAGCCGTCCAGCACAGCCCAATGCTCATGAGCCTCCCGCGTACCGTCCCCATGAATGTGCGCTCTGCACCACAATCGACATGGCATAATCAACACAGAGCACGTAGACTGCAGCCACCACACCCGTGAGCATCATACTATTCAGCTGTGGCATTAGTAGGGCAATGAGCTTGATTATGTGCAAAACGGAACCCCTAGAGCTTCCTGTAGATTTCCCCGCCGTCGCAACGACCTGCTGACCCATCTGGCTCGTCGAGATACGTGTCGGAGCTAGCTCCATGATGCCATCCTCCTCGGCCTCCTATAAATACTAGTTCCGGGAGCCACCCATCGTCCAACACTAGTCCACACAGACCCTAGACCCACGCCTAGACTCGTAGAGGATCTCGGTATGGTTTTCTACCCCGCCTCCGGCCACCCAGATCCGCCTCGGCCCCCGTCCAAATTCACTCTCGCGAGTGGATACCCGAAGCCCAGACTTCAACCATAGCCTTCTAGTGAAGCCGTAGCTCCGAGAGGTGCTACAATTTGACGGTTGCAGGTCACTCCGGTGAGACCCCCTTGCAACCGAAGCGGCCGTCCGCCGGAGTGGAGGTTTCCGTTGACGTGGTGCTCGCTGATGACTCCTTCCACCACCGATCGTTGCAGAAGGATCCCATGAGTACGCCTATGCTATCCTTCCCTCCTGATCGCATTCAATCACCGCTGGCGACCACCACAAGCCTACATCATCGATGTAAATTAAAACTGACATGAGGGGCCCACTAGTCAGATTCATTTTTTTCTGAATCGTGTTCTGAACATATCTTTCGCCTCGATATGCCATCTCTTCTGGCTAACATATTTCCATCGAAGCATTTTTTGTTTTTCTCAAACTAGCCCCCGGGTAAACTTCTGTTTATAACACATAGTTCCCTTGGCTTAGTTTCTTTATAACTTGTAAATAGAAAATGATTTTGAGTTGATTCTTTTCCTAACAACTCCATTTTTATGTCATGTTTTTTATGATATTCAACTAAAAATATTTTGGGACAAATTTTCTATGCACACAAGATTTACGTAGATATTGTGTTTTTCTCGCGTAGATACTGAAGTAGAATAATCCACTGTCCACCTCACCGAGTCTACCTCCGGCTTCGTCGACAAAGGCAAGCATGTTTGAACCTTTGATATGGTGTTTGATGGGATGTTTTCCAGATAAGCGTGCGGCATAAAGAAGTGATAGCATGCCATGTTATATGATCTCATGCACGGTTGAAGTTTACAATTGTGAAGTGATGAACATACTTGGACAACCTAGTCACGCGGGATGTGATAGGTTGTGGCCTGGTCATGTCGGAGCATGCAAGTACTTGAACAAACTTAACAACTCCTGTATCGACATAGATTGAGTCTTGTCAGTATGTCACCTTACTTTTTGTGCTGCCACATGCTTTTCCGAAAGGGATTTTGTTACAGTAGGTTGCAAACCTATTTCCATGTACACACCAAGTAGTTGGGTTGGATGAAGGTTCCATGGCCCTCAAATAATGCCAGTCATCCGGTCACGGGGGGTGAGTGTTTCAGGCCTGGGGCCAAGAGGGGGGCACCCTTAGTAGCACACGATATAAATTTTATCCCATGGTATTCGAGGTGTCGGCCTCCCCGTCTTATAGTTTTTCCTGGAAGCGTTGTCCAAGTGATTCAGGGCCTCACTAGGTAAAATGGGTGTGTACTCGTTATGTGTGTTTACTTCTAAAATGTCGTAGGTGGGATTAGTCCTTGTGAATATTGAAACGTGTTGGCTATGGCTAAAGGATACACCCTGTATTGAGTCAAAACTATTTGAGTAGCCACGTCCACGGTCAAGGACGACTAGTTGAAAGGTCAACCTTCGGTCTTCATGTCAGTCTGTGGGGACCCCGACTTATAAGTTGTGATCGCCGAATGTATGTGCTCAGTGATCCCAGAGATCAATGCTAACAGAACACACGAAAACTGAATAACAAGATTCTTACATCCATACATACCGTCTGAAACAAATTAGAACCATTCAGCTCAAGTCTTACATCGTTAGGGCCTCGAAGGTCGACACACCAAACTCGATTAACAATGGAAACTTAGGTTGAAAGCGTGAACCCATTCCATCAGCCTTATCCTACATGCATTCTGACTCGTTAGTGACCTAGCTTGCAGGAATGTCACCAAGGCACTCTTCACCATCTCCTGTTCTCTCTTACCTGGTCAATGAAATAACTAGTGGCAAGCCAATGAGTACTTTGAATGTACTCGCAAGCAACCCATGATATGGAACAAGGCAATAACGAAGTATGAAATAATACTAGTATGCTAATTTTGTGGAAAGCAGGTTTTTCCTAGTGCAACAACATGATCAAATTCTTGGGCAACATGCACCACACACTATGCGAATCAACTTCTTTGTCGTCTGCCATATTGGACAGCAAAGGCCTTTGCCGTTAGCCTCGTGTTGGCAAAACTACTACAACTACTTTCGTTGGTAAAAGCCCTTCTTTGCCGTCTACCTGGTGAAAGTGGAGGGCAAAGGGCTTTGCCGTCAGCCTCACCAGCCGGCGCATGCCAAAGGCCCTTAGACGGCAGCCGACAGGTAACTACTCCGTTAGGTGCTAACGGAGTATTTGTCGTCTGCTCTATTTGATGTGCCCCACGATGCAAAAGTGGGTGCCACGTGTCCCCTTTGCTGCCAGCAGACGGCAAAGGTCATTTCCATCACCAAGCAGACAGCAAGGAGGACATATTGTCGCTGTTTTGTTTGCTTTTATTTATTTCCCTGCGTTTTTGAAATACATATAGTTGCACATATAGTTTCTAACATCCACATATACTTTCAAACATAAAATAAGCAACTTAGGCCATGTATCGAACATCATATAAGATCGAGAACATCGTATATATAGGCCATAGGCCATATATCGAACATCTTAACTCCATACATACACATAGTTTCATAATGTTCAACCAAACAAATCAAACTAGAAGAAGAAGAATAAAACTAGAAGAAGAAGAATAAAATCAGAAAAGGAATAAAACTAGAAGAAGAAGAAGAAGAAGAAGAAGAAGAAGGATAAAAAGAAGAAGAAGGAGCAGAAGGAGCAGAAGGAGGAACAAGGAGGAACAAGGAGGAGAAGGAGAAGAAGAACAAAAGAAGAAGAAGAAGAAGAAGAAGAAGAAGAAGAAGAAGGAGAAGGAGGAGAAGAAGAAGTAGAAGAAGAAGAAGAAGAAGGAGGAGGAGTAGGAGGAGGACGAGAAGAAGAAGAAGAAGAAGAAGAAGAAGAAGGAGGAGGAGGAGGAGGAGGAGAAGGAGGAGGAGTAGAAGAAGAAGAAGAAGGACAAGAGGATAATTACAAGAATAAGAAGAAGGAGAAGAAGGAGAAGGAGAGGAATAGGATCATTATAATACTTTTCTTCTTTTTAGCTTATTATGTCATTTAGGAGGAAGATACGCTAAGTTATGAGCTAACCAAGGAGCTCGTGATGTTTTTTACCAAACTAAGCTAATTACGTCATAAATGAAACAAATTAGCTAATTATGTCATTTTGGAGGATAATCAGCTAAGTATGTGTTTCTTGGGGGAAGTAAGCTAAGGAGAAGAACAAAGAGGAGAAGAAAGAGGAGAAGAAGAAAGAGAAGAAGAAAAAGAAGGAGGAGGAGGAGGAGGAGGAGGAGAAGAAGAAGAAGAAGAAGGAGAAGAGGATGATTACAAGAATAAGAAGAAGGAGAAGGAGAGGAAGAGGATGATTACAATACTTTTCTTATGTTGAGCTTATTATGTCATTTAGGAGGAAGATATGCTAAGTTATCAGCTAACCAAGGTTCTTGTGATGTTTTTACCTAACTAAGCTAATTATTTTATAAATGAACTAAATAACCTACCTATGTCATAAATGAACTAGAGAAAACTTACCATCATGGTCATCAAGGAGAAACACCACGGTTGCTCGGGTCGGGTGCGTTTGGAGACGGTTGCCATGGAGAAGGGTCGTGCGATGCCGCTCGGGAGTTATTCTGTAGAAAAGATATTTTGCAATGTCTCGTTAGCATGATGACACTCAAATGTTCATACTAGTTTATAATGACAAATGAGATGATAATCACCGTGCCAATCGCAGAACCGACCGGCATCGGCGAAGGGGGCTGGCCGCTCTTCTCGCACATAGACTGCACATTTGGTTTTGAAGAGTCGGTTGTATTAGTTAGTAATGAAATAGACATTACACACATGATTTGGCTAATGTGAAAAAGAAACTTACCACAATAAGCTCGTACATGCCCATGTTACCCGCATCATTTCGGGCTCTCTCCTCCTCCAACATCTGAGCCGTGGTCCGGGCCCTCTCCTCAAGAATCACCTGAAGAGCAGCCTGGTTGGCCGCTCTCTCTTTCCAAAGAGCAGCCTGCAACACCACTCGTTGTTACCACTCCAATGATCGATGGCCACACACACAATGAAATGGATGAAAGTTTTTTGATTCCGTACAACTATCCTCGATGGCGACATCGACTGGCCGCGAACGAGGGGTTAACTAAGGATAGGAATTCAACTGATGCGCCTTGATCTTCGGGAGAGTGAGTAGACAATGTATTATCCCATCTCCAATGTCTATCAAGCCATGGGGCCTCCCACCACCAGATATCATCACCAGCTCTAGATCCAATGGTTCCTGGCTAGGGTTAAAGTCCTCCCCTTTCCTAGCCTTCCCACGTTCTGTATTTCATGAGCTCGTGGTGGGAGGAGATGTTGCTGAACTTCTGTGGATGCTTCGGTTCAGAATCAGAGAGTGCCTTGGCCTTCTTGTAGGAGGTAGTATGGGCCATGCCATAAACGTCATACAACTCTAGCACCTTCGTCTTCTTGTGATGCGCCTAAAACAGAGGAACAAAGATTTAGTAAAGGGCTCAAGCTAGTATGAAGAATTAGTTGCATGAATAAGGAAGCAAACCACATACCAGTTTCGTCCGAACTGAATTAAGTTGGCGCTGCCTTGATGGTGTGGCACACCAACCATTTGGGCACGCTGATCCTTCGCATTGTCGTGGACGGCTCGCGAATTGCCTGTGCACCAGTCATCCAACAACGCCTCCCAATAATCCATCTTATCCGCACACCATCTCGGGGCCACATATAAGGTAGTAAAAAAAATTGAGCGCTACGCCTGCGAATCAAATCAAGAAAACTACGTACAAGGACTTAAGAATATGTAATTACCTTCATGTACTGCTCCTTCTTCAGATACTTTCCGCGACACTCCTTCTTCTTGTTCTTAATACCACGCGTGGCGTAGTAGTCTCGAATAGCCTACGGCCGAGCCTCGTGGTGCAAGTTCTGTAATAGCCGCCTGCACTCGGCCTCGAGAACATTGGCCGCCGCCTCCACATATCCCTACTCACACCTCTAGAAGGTCTGCAATCAAACGAGACAACACCGATTAGTACAATAATTATCTATATTGTTAATTTTAGATTGCGTAAAAGGAGAATTTACGCAGAAGGTGATGATCACCATCTCAGCCCTCGTGTGGCACAAGACACCATCTATAATCTCCTCCGGCGGTAGTGCTCCTAGGTAAATCCTAGTGTAGGAACATGACCCTCACCGGGCAACATGTCAAACCCCGGGAAATTTGTCCGGCAAAGTAGACCAAGGATTCTGTTGGGCTTGCGGACTCCAAGGGGGTGTTTCCAACCCCTACAGTATGACAAGGTCAGTGCATTACATATTTGAAGAAACTTGATGGCAAAAGGTAAAAGAAGAGTAAATGCACTTATGTATCCCCTTCAGACTTAATCACCGGCCTCTGCTCGCGGGTCGCCATAACGACCGGGACACGTGTACTACCACGCTTGTACACGGTGACCCCATCCACGACGTCTCCCTCACTATCCGTAGACTCATCCCCGCCGCTAACAGAATAGCCACACAGCCCCTCCGGACGTCTCCATTTTAGCCGAAGCCTCTGCGGCCGGAGTCTCCTGGGACGCAGCCTCAGGAAGCGTAGTCTCATGGGCCGAATGCCCGTTGACCCGAGGCTCCTCGACCGAAGTCTCATGGGCCGAATTCCCGTCGACCCGAGGCTCCTCGAACGGAGTCCTCGTAGCATCCACCGCAAACGGGTCCACCATAGTAGTCATGTGCTCGGGTGAATGAGCTGGTGGTGGTGGCGAGGACGGCGTAGAAGTCCGCCTACCTCTCCCACGGCCACGTCATTTAACTTTCCCCTTCTTCCCTGCCCGACCTCCTCTCCCAGTGGGCAACACCGCAAATGAGGAAGCACCCACGAATGGTATCGTTGGAGTGTCCGCAAGGCTCTACGGAGAGATAGGGGTGAATGGATGTACCACTCCTCGCGCGGGCCACTAACAAAGAAGAACCCGCCGAGCGATCTGGATCTGCGTCTTTCGACACCTGTCATGATAAAGAGTAAAATAAATTAGTACAACCTAAAAAATTCAATACCTCACATGAATAATAATATGTACATATATAATTTAAGTTGCGATGCATAAAAATTAATAATATCCTGGATCAATAAATGCATCATCCTCATCTCAATCACACGTGTCGTCATGAATGAAGTGCTCATCGGGTTCAACGGCATGAACTTGTAGAAGGCCTTTCTATAATCGGCCAATCATTGATAGGTCATCTGCTGCAGTAACCTCTTCTAGTTCTGACTATGCTGGTTCCGTCTTAGGGGTGATGTCGGATTCACTATCGCTGTCTACTTCCATGTTCTGGAGTGAAGCACGGCGGTTCTTGAAACGTTTCTCGGAAAGACATGTTTCTTGGAAGAATTCTCCGTCATATATGTCTGGATTAATGTGAGGTTCATAATTCTCTTCATCTGGGGAGGTGGTCAAACACGTGGCGGCACTTCATAAACAACATACCAACCATTCGGATTCTTATCAGTTTGGCATCCCATAGTAGATAGAAAACTTGAGTCGCCTGTTGAGCCGTAATATAGACATCGGGAACATCTTAATGGGTGCTTGGATTGATTTCAACTAGCCCTATACGTTCATGAATCCTTCTACTATCCTTCAGCAGGAACCAAATAACATTTGAAGACTATGACGTTCGATGGGTTTTCACCATAGAATTGAAGTTAATAAATTGCTTCAACTCTTCTGTAATACTCGATACCACCTTCGCCGATAGTAGAGACACAACAATTTGTAGATTTCCTGTCCGGCATAGATAGCTCTTTGCCAAAGGTATGAATGTGATACCCGTTGATGTTGTATTTCTCAAATGAACGGACCTTATAGTCAAAATCATTAGCGGCTTGTGTCAATTCGACGTCCATAGACTCGGAGCTAGCCTACAAGTTTAATATGAAACGATTGTTGCATTACTTGCAAGTTAGACCAAGGAATGAAATGGTCCATTATTGATAATTACCGTCTGTTTGAACCCAGAGATGAAATCGGGATAATCCCTGTAGGGGAACGTCGCATGGGAAACAAAAAATTTCCTACGCGCACGAAGACCTATCATGGTGATGTCCATCTACGAGAGGGGATGAGTGATCTACGTACCCTTGTAGATCGTACAGCAGAAGCGTTAGAGAACGCGGTTGATGTAGTGGACGTCCTCACGTCCCTCGATCCGCCCCGCGAACAATCCCGCGATCAGTCCCACGATCTAGTACCGAACGGACGGCACCTCCGCGTTCAGCACACGTACAGCTCGACGATGATCTCGGCCTTCTTGATCCAGCAAGAGAGACGGAGAGGTAGAAGAGTTCTCCGGCAGCGTGACAGCGCTCCGGAGGTTCGTGATGACCTTGTCTCAGCAGGGCTCCGCCCGAGCTCCGCAGAAACGCGATCTAGAGGAAAAACCGTGGAGGTATGTGGTCAGGCTGCCATGGAAAACTCGTCTCAAATCAGCCCTAAAACCTCCGTATATATAGGTGGGAGGGAGGGGGACTTGCCTTGGGGTCCAAGGACCCTCAAGGGGGTCGGCCGAGCCAAGGGGGAGGACTCTCCCCCCCAAACCGAGTTGGACTAGGTTTGGTGGGAGGGAGTCCCCTTTCCTTCCCACCTCCTCCCTTTTTTTTATCTCTTGATTTTCTTCTCCTTGGCGCATAGGGCACTTCTGGGCTGTCCCACCAGCCCACTAAGTGCTGGTGTGTCTCCCCCAAAGCCTATGGGCTTCCCCGGGGTGGGTTGCCCCCCCCCCCCCCGGTGAACTCCCGGAACCCATTCGTCATTCCCGGTACATTTCCGGTAACTCCGAAAACCTTCCGGTAATCAAATGAGGTCATCCTAGATATCAATCTTCGTTTCTGGACCATTCCGGAAACCCTCGTGACGTCTGTGATCTCATCCGAGACTCCAAACAACATTTGGTAACCAACCATATAAACCAAATACACATAAAACAACGTCGAACCTTAAGTGTGCAGACCCTGCGGGTTCGAGAACTATGTAGACATGACCCGAGAGACTCCTCGGTCAATATCCAATAGCGGGACCTGGATGCCCATATTGGATCCTACATATTCTACGAAGATCTTATCGTTTGAACCTCAGTGCCAAGGATTCGTATAATCCCGTATGTCATTCCCTTTGTCCTTCGGTATGTTTCTTGCCCGAGATTCGATCGTCAGTATCCGCATACCTATTTCAATCTCGTTTATCGGCAAGTCTCTTTACTCGTTCCGTAATACAAGATCCCGCAACTTACACTAAGTTAAATTGCTTGCAAGGCTTGTGTGTGATGTTGTATTACCGAGTGGGCCCCGAGATACCTCTGCGTCACACGGAGTGACAAATCCCAGTCTTGATCCATACTAACTCAACTAACACCTTCAGAGATACCTGTAGAGCATCTTTATAGTCACCCAGTTACGTTGCAACGTTTGATACACACAAAGCATTCCTCCGGTGTTAGTGAGTTATATGATCTCATGGTCATAGGAATAAGTACTTGACACGCAGAAAACAGTAGCAACAAAATGACACGATCAAGATGCTACGTCTATTAGTTTGGGTCTTGTCCATCACGTGATTCTCCTAATGACGTGATCCAGTTATCAAGCAACAACACCTTGTTCATAATCAGAAGACACTGACTATCTTTGATCAACTGGCTAGCCAACTAGAGGCTTGCTAGGGATGGTGTTTTGTCTATGTATCCACACATGTAAATGAGTCTTCATTCAATACAATTATAGCATGGATAATAAACTATTATCTTGATACAGGAATTATAATAATAACTATATTTATTATTGCCTCTAGGGCATAATTCCAACAATCCCCTCCATGCTTTGCCATAAGCTCATACTCTTCGGCGAAATCATTTTGGATCACCGCTGCATCCGAGAATTTGGCGACGTATCGACTGTATCAAATATCCGGGAACAAGATCGGTTCAAAGGAATTAGAAGTTGTGGAAAATGTATCGAGAACTTACTCGATGTACGGCCGCACTTCTGTTAGGTTGTTGAAGATATACAACGAAACGTTGCGCCATTCTTCGACATCCAACGTTATTGGTTTCGAAGCACCGGATGGTGCGAGCTTCCCTTTGAATAGGTTGAGGTTGGATCTACCTTGTATAGGGTCGTCATCGTTGTACCAAGGCTTTGGATTGTGCAAATGACGATTTTTGTCTTTGTAGCGTCCTGTCACAAAGTTAGCCACCTCTTTTGTAATGAATGCATCAGCCATCGATGCTTCAATTGTATGTTCATTTTTACATTTAGCTCGAAGCGTCTTCTACATCCTCTCAGTTGCAAAGCTCAAACGGTTTTGCATGGGCCAACCCAATCTTGCCTCGGTCGATAGATGTAAAATCAAATGTTGCATTGGATTAAGGAAGCCCGACAAAAAGCGGGCGCCAACTCCTTCATATCATCTACCACGCTAGGCGACAGTTCTTTCGCACAAAGACCATGGAATAAATAACTCAACTCCACTACTACTAGCAAGTCATCCTCAGGAATAAAGACATGTAACATCACCGGCATTACCCGCTCAAGCGATATGTGCCAATTATGACTCTTTAGACCAAAGATTTTTAATTTTTCAAGACTCGCTCCATTCTTTTGATTCGCTGCATACCCATCGGGGAACATCAAGTGCATTTTCACCCACAAGGTAATTTCCCTCATAGCTAGCCTTCCATGATTGAACCAGGCCTTTAGCTTCGACCAGTTCTGCTTTCCTTTCGATTCTCGCATGTTTTGTAATGGTCTATGACATAGTGACTCTTGATCGACTCTAGCCTTAGTATGATCCTTTGACTTCCCATCTATGCCGAACAATGTACCAGAAATGGCCTCTCTGATATTCTTTTCAATATGCATTATGTCGATGTTGTGTGGAAGAAGAAGGTCTTTGAAGTAAGGCAGATCCTACAAGCATGGCTTGTGAGTCCAAGCATGTTTTGAATTATACCCCTTGAAATACACTGGATGCTCTAGATCAGGCTCGAGGGAGTTTGACATATCCAGGATATGTTGGCGTGTCAACACAAATGGTGCCAAGGTTTTGACTACTTTAGCTTTGGTAAAGTTCTTCTTGTCTTTTCTGAACTGATGGTCAGGATCCAGGAACTTTCTATGCAAGTCAAAGCAAGAATACTTCCCACCCGCCTACAACCAATGAAACTTAAGAGCTGACTTGCAGATAGGGCATGGGAACCTTCCATGCACACACCATCTAGATAATAGCGCATACGCCCGCAAGTCATGCATCGAGTACATGTACCACACATGCATTTAGAAGTTTTCTTTTCTAGCGGCATTGTTTGTCTTGAACCCATTATCCCAAGCTTCTTGCAGTTCATTCTTCCCAGGATAGTTGGGCCCTAGAATTATCAACGTCGGGAATATGTTCTTTCTTTGCGTAATCTGCCTGGGGGTAGATATAGTGGAATTACAAATACAAGCAACCAACTATATTGGGTTGCTGTCATACCAAAGGGATTGAACCCATCTCTGGCAACGCAGTCTCGAGGATGCCTTGGATCTACCGCTTTATCATCATGTAATCCATCGAAATCTTTCCATGCTTCTCCAACCGATGTGTATACCGCCATCTTATTCCAATTCGCATCTAGATTGGTTCTTTTGCACAATTTTTGCCATGTCATCTCTCTGCCTATCTCTTCGACCATGAAAAGAATTGAAGGCTTGGTATGATTGGCATATACCGAAGAACATTAACTTAGATTTTTGTCTCCCTCTTCTCACCCATACCGTTGTCTAGCACAAGATACCTGCAAGACTTGCAAATGGGACAATAGTCCAAGTGTGCATACCCCTTCCTAAATAAGGCACATCCTTTCTCACAGACATCAATCTTCTATTAGGGCATCTTAAGTACACGAAGTATTTTGTCCGACTACTACAGGTTTGTAGGCATGACATGGCCTTTCGGTAGAAAGAGTCCAAATAGTGTCATCATCGTATCGTAGCATTCTCTTCCCAAGTTGAACTGAGCCTTCAAAGCCATTACTTGTGCAATGACATCCAGCTAACGAAGCTCAGTGTTCTCGTGGAGAGGACGTTTCGAAGACTCCAACTTTTCATAGAAGGCCTTTACATATTCCTCTCACATCGTCTAAATCCCGAGCATCATCAAAGTCTTGCACCATGTCTTCGTTCCCAGTACCATTTTCGTCGGTGCGACGACAAAACAAATAAGCTCTGGTGCGTTGTATAGACAAACCATGAAATGTCCACATCATATAATTAGGCTTAAAATCCCTCCTCTACAGGTGTTTAATCATTTCAGTCTCTGTCCTCTTTCTATAGTAGTCGCACGTAGGACAGGGGCACCAGTTTGTTTCGTTGCCATTTGCAAATGCGGCTTTCACAAACTCCCTGGTTTTTAGAAACCATTTTTTGGTCATTTCATTCCGACTATGGTGACCGGTGTACATCCACGCATGATCACTCATTTTGCCTAGTCGAACGCACGGGCGGAGCTCGTCGAATACCAAACCCTCGCAACGACGAAAAGAACTACACGTTTAAATCCATAGATGAGTAACATGTCATTATTGTTTGTTCCATCAACCTAACTAAATATTTTACAACAGGATGCCGCTGCCAAGTTCTTAAAGAACTACTCGCATTGCTTGTTTCGTCCATGCGGAGGCACCCCTACCCAAAATATATATCATTCAGGGTTCCATCGACGTCGGGGCAGCCCTAACTTATATAGATGTCGTTTAGGGTTTCATCGACACCGAGGAACCCCCTAACTCATTCGTCCCCGGCGCCCTCAGGTATGACGGTGCACGATCGAAGGGTCAGCACGCCATCTCTTCCGGTGCCGTAGACCTCTCCTCTCTGCCTCTCCTCTCCTCTCCTAGCATTTTCCTGGTGAGGTATGCCGTCGGCAGCCTCTAGAAGGCTGAAGAGAACCTTATCATTCAACATGAGGCCGAAGAGGTGTCGGAGGTCGGGGGTTGGGGGTAAGTGCCGTCGGGGGCGGCGTATTAATAGTTGCTCGGAGTTTCGTGCAGGGGTGTCGGGATGTCGTGTCGGGGCATCGTGTCGGGGTGTCGGGGAGTCGTGTCGGGGTGTCGGGGTGTCAGGGTGTTGTTTTCTTCTTCCTACTCTTCTTATTTTCCTCTTCTTCCTTTTCTTCTTCTTCCTCTTCTTCCTTCCTTTTCTTCTTCTTATTCTTCTTCCTTCTTTTCATTTTTCCTTTTCTTCCTCTTCTTCTTCTTCTTGCCGTCGGCAGCCTCTATAAGGCCGAAGATAACCTTATCAGTCAAGATGAGGCCGAAGAGATGTCGGAGGTCGGGGGATGGAGGTAAGTGTCGTCGGGGCGGCGTATTAATAGTTGCTCGGAGTTTCGTGCGGGGGTGTCGGGATGTCGTGTCGGGGCGTCGTGTCGGGGTGTCGAGGAGTCGTGTCGGGGTGTCGGGGTGTTGTTTTCTTCTTCCTACTCTTCTTATTCTCGTCTTCTTGCTTTTCTTCTTCTAACTCTTCTTCCTTCCTTTTCTTCTTCTTCTTCTTCTTCTTGTTCTTCCTTCTTTTCCCTTTTCCTCTTCTTCCTATTCTTCTTCTTCTTCTTCTTCTTCTTCTTCTTCTTCTTCTTCTTCTTCTTCTTTTTCTTCCTTCTTTCAGTTTTTCATCTTCTTTATTCTTCTCCTCACTCCTCTTTTTCTTCTTCTTCTTCTGCTTCTTCTCCTCCTCCTCCCCCTCCTCCTCCTCTTCTTCTTCTTCTTATTCTTCTTCCCTTATCTACTTATACTTATGGCGATGCACGGTCGAAGGGTCAGCACGCCATCTCGTCCGGTGCCGGAGACCTCTCCTCTCTGCCTCTCCTCTCCTCTCCTAGCATTCTCCTGGTGAGGTATGCCGTCGGCAGCCTCTGGAAGGCCGAAGAGAACCTTATCATTCAACATGAGGCCGAAGAGGTGTCGGAGGTCGGGGGTTGGGGGTAAGTGCCGTCGGGGACGACGTATTAATAGTTGCTCGGAGTTTCGTGCGGGGGTGTCGGGATGTCTTGTCAGGGCATCGTGTCGGGGTGTCGGGGAGTCGTGTCGGGGTGTCAGGGTGTTGTTTTTTCCTTCCTACTCTTCTTATTTTCCTCTTCTTCCTTTTCTTCTTCTTCCTCTTCTTCCTTCCTTTTCTTCTTCGTCTTCTTCTTCCTTCTTTTCATTTTCCACTTCTTCCTCTTCTTCTTCTTCTTGCTGTCGGCAGCCTCTAGAAGGCCGAAGATAACCTTATCAGTCAACATGAGGCCGAAGAGGTGTCAGAGGTCGGGGGTTGGGGGTAAGTGTCGTGGGGGCGGCGTATTAATAGTTGCTCGGAGTTTCGTGCGGGGGTGTCGGGATGTCGTGTCGGGGCATCGTGTCGGGGAATCGATGAGTCATGTCGGGGTGTCAGGGTGTTGTTTTCTTCTTCCTACTCTTCTTATTTTCCTCTTCTTCCTTTTCTTGTTCTTCTTCTTGTTCTTCCTTCTTTTCCATTTTCCTCTTCTTCCTATTCTTCTTCTTCTTCTTCTTCTTCTTCTTCTTCTTCTTTTTCTTCCTTCTTTCGGTTTTTCATCTTCTTTATTCTTCTCCTCACTCCTCTTTTTCTTCTTCTTCTTCTTCTACTTCTTCTTCTCCTCCTCCTCCTCCTCCTCTTCTTCTTATTTTTCTTCCCTTATCTACTTATTCTTCTTTTATTCTTCATCTATTTTCTACTTATTTTAATTATGACTATGTAACTAACCCTAGCACTAAACCGATCACTAAACCTATATATCACTAACCAACAAAAAATAACAAAAACATAATCTACCACTAATTAACTAAAAAAGAATCTACCACTAATTAGCAAAACAGAATCTACCTCTAATTAACAAATAACAAATAACCTAGCACTAATTAACTAAACCTAGCACTAAATCTACTATTTAACTAAATCAGTTAACTAAACAACCACTAAATCTACTAATTAACTAACCTACCAACTAAACTATATATGCCACTAAATCTATTAATTTGCAAAAAATGAAAACAAGTCCACCTTGCATGGCTAGCGGGCATATGGGGCGGTAGGGGGCCGGGGCGATGGTGGAGGAGCGGCACAGAGAGGAGGGGGTGGTGGTGGATGAGGGGGCACGATGGTGGAGGAGGGGTCGGTGGTGGAGGAGGGGGTCGTAGGGAGGAGGAGGGTCCGGGGTGGAGTAGGACGGCAATGGAGGAGGAGGGGCACAGAGAGGAGGCGACGATGGTGGAGGAGGGCCGCGGGGAGGGCGAGCTATGGTAGCGTGTCACGGGGAGGAGGGGAGGGCGAGCTCCGGCGGCACGGTGGTTTTCGGGGGTGCGGAGAGAGAGAGAGACCATTATGGGGGAGAGAGGGGGTGTGGGTGGGGGCCAACGTCCGTTAGGGCTCTTTGGCTCTTTGTCGTCCGCCCCGCAACGACAAAGATATATAAGGCACACGGCAAAGAGAAAGAATGTTATGGGGGAGAGAGGGGGTGTGGGCTGGGCCACCCCGTGATCTTTGCCATTTGCCTACTTCTTTGCCGTCAGCTGACAGACGGAAAAGATTGGTCAGTTCTTTGTCGTTGTCGTTCGTCTATTTGCCATCAGCTGGCAGACGGCAAAAAACTGACTGATCACAAAGAGTATCTTTTCCATCAGTGTGGTCTTTGCCGTCCGGGTTTTTGCACTTTACGGTAAAGAGGGTCTTTGTCATCTGCCAGCAGACGACAAAGAACAGGCAGATGGCAAATTCTCTCATTCAAGTAGTGACAAGGCATAGCGATATTGCGATGAACATGTTACAGATATCAATATCAACTGAGGGTTGGACATCCCATATCCACCCATCATGCAAACTCACCTCACTTAGTTCGAGCATCATGTTTCCCCTTGTCACCATCTTTTCTTCATACTGCCCCCCACACACACTTTCTTTATGCAGAAATGTCTGGACATAGTTTAAGAAGGACCACCCAACTATCCTTGAAGGTGGAAACATCTATTCAAATAGTTTTACACTATGCACAGGTTCTGCACTATAACGACAAGAATCGGGGCAACATGATGTACGTACACGAGGTAAGCACCCGAACAATGCCTTTCCCATGGCAACACTAAAAGAAGAGTCCACTCGTTGGTGCGATCCCTCATGATGTACGTCATATGAGCCTCGCTCTAGATCATATCATCCATGAGGGCATGCAACGGTGTGCCCCGAACGTGTAAAAGATAGCATGGTTTCCCTATTTCGTAGGACCCCGTCACGAGAGTGACCACGTCACTCCCACCACTAGTAATGCGGGCTCTTTGGTAGTATCTACCAAGGTAATCAACAAAGCCACACCCCATAAGGGGCATCGTGGTCACACATGTAAGGTTAGTACGGTGGACAAATCTTAAATCTAATGCCATATCAAAAACCACACACACAAACCATTTCTTGGTACACCACTTCTATATCAAATGGTCATCCATCGCAACACCATCACCCTCGGGCATTAGTCGCACCCGACGGGTTTTCTGAAAAGCCTTTGTAAGACACCGTTCATCATCACCATGCATATTCTCATCCCTCTTGCGTGCAACTACTAGAAACTAACCACATCCCACATGTACAACCCTCATAGGTGCTAGAGTCATACCCAAACGCAGGTTTCAACGAGGTGTTCTTTGGGGATAACTCGATAAGGGGGTCTCTGATTCAACTGGAATATATGCATAAGTAAGGCATCATATGAGATGCAAGTAAAATTTTCTTAGGTACGGTGAAAGGGCTGCTTTCCTTGCTCAAATATGTCTCTCGGGTCTTCGAGCTCTTCCTGTCCAACTCTGAGTACTCCTCTTATTTCACCAACTATCATCAGAAACAACGACGATAAGACACACAACAAGCAGAAACACAAAGTGCTCTACAAACATGAGTTTTATTACTCTAGAACATCTCTGGTCATAAGAAAAATGCCGAAAGTTGTCCTAAGGGATTTGGATCACTAGAGATTTATTTGAATGGTGGAAATGGAGGCATCACTAGACCCACAAGAAGTCTACAAAAAATATTTTACTACAAATGAGTGATTTCACTGGATTTGGAGTTGGTATGATTTTCCTATGGATTTTCTAACATGGAATAAATATAAATAGGTGCTATTTATTTGATGAACCGAAATATGGTAGTGAATTTTTTTATTAAGGCTAGAAAATTAAAGCATGATTTATAAGTCTCTGGAAAATGAAATCACTCCCTTTGGAGTTGATTTGAGCTCTCTAGGAATTTTGCAAGGTGGGGTTTCAAATATACTTATTTGAATTTCAATATTAATACAACAGAAAAGTTCCTTGGAAAAATGTGAAATGACATATTTGCATAGGCAAGGATTTTAGCAAGTTGTAGGAGTTTTAATCATCAAATTTGGAGTTGAATTGAATTTGCTATGAATTTATTAAATTATCTGACAAAGGAAAAGAAAAAGGGGGTATACCAGAGGGTTGTATTGCACCCAAGGCACGTGGTAGGAACCTGGGTCGGTCCAGCTACTCGGCCAGGCAGGCAGGCCGGCCACGCCGAAGGCATACTGCGAGGAGTACGCCTCCGCAGCGGAAAGCGAGGGAGAGCGGGGCGCCTCCACTTAAACGAGTGGGCCCTAGCCCTTGGCTCGCTTACATGCGTGGACCGACCGTCAAGTCATCTCCTACCTCCCGCTCAACAAAGGAGGAGCGAGGGAGAGAGGGACCTAGACCATGCCGCCGCCTACCCATGTGGCTCCGGCCATGGCTGGTGACGCCACGGCCACAGTCATGCTCGGTGGAGGTAGCGGCACCACCCTGGGTGTTCTCTCACCCGCGAAGAGGTTGAGCCTGACCGCAAGCTTGCCCGTGGTCCTCTTGACGTTGACATCAATGGATTAGCTTGGGAACCCAAATATTGGTCTGAATCCTTTGGTAGGGTCGTTGTTGATTTTCAGGCTCTTCCAGCTACTTTTAATAGATGTATGTACCCAAACATGTATCTTCCACTTGTTGTTTGTATGCTCTGAATGTTGGGTCGTGGGACCCCTCTGTTTGTATCATGTTGGCTCTTCGGAGCCTTCTAAATAAATGATGTGTTGTAGAGTTATGTTGTGATGCCATGTTGTATCTACTCATATCATGCATATAGTGTGTCTATTTGAAATGCATAGGTATTTGAGGAATTTGACACCTAGTTGTGTGCCTTTAGTAGCACTCTTTACGGGGAAATGCCTCTTTGTGCTTCCACTGAGACTTGGTAGCTTGCTACTTCTCCGGACACATTGATTGACCGACATGTATCCTTCTTTGCTGCCATGTCTGTCCCCTTGGGGAAAGGTCATGCAGTGTAATAGATTCCCTGTAGCTTGCTATGACTCGTCTACACAAGCTGTTGATTGGCACCTACATTGTTGGTTACGTATACGTGTCCGTGTACAGATGTGCCACTTGGGTTTATAACTAGTCATATCGACCTGGGTTCTCTGTCGTTCGAATGCTGACGACATATACACATACGTGAGCCAAAATACGCAAACGGTCTCGGCCAAGGTTAGGTGGTAGACGTGGAGTTAACTGTGCGTGAGGCTGCATAGTGATGTGTTGTGTTATAGGCTGGGTTCTTATGACATAGGATCAGGGTCTCAACAAAGAGCTTAACCTGCAACAATGCCATTGTTTAGAATTGATTAAATATTATGATGTGGGACGTCATTATCATCCACGCAAGGCGAACGTAGTAGTCGATGCTCTTAGCAGAAACCCCAACCTAGACAGCAACACTATGCAATATTTGAGACCTGAATTTATTGAGGATTCCGCCAAACTCAACATGCTCCTAGTTCCATAAGGCATGGTTCCACGCCTAGAAATATATCCCACATTGGACGAACTAATCAACAAGGTTCAAGACAGACATCCAAGTATTGAAGGGATAAAAAGGAAAGTAAGTCTAGGCAAGGCATAAGAATTTAATATTGATGAGCAAGAAATACTATGGTATGACGATAGACTGTGCATACCTAACCTAGAAGACCTCAAGACAGATATTTTGCAAGAACCTCATACGGCGCCATACTCAGTCCATCCAGGGGGCGCAAAAAAGTACAAGGACATTCAGTCAAAATATTGGTGTCACGGGATGAAGAGGGATATAGACTCTTTCATTGCACGATGTGATTCATCTCAGCTTATTAAAGCTGAGCACCAGAAACTGGTGGTCCTATTGCAACCACTGAAGGTACCTAAATGGGAGTGGGATGAAATTGGCATGGACTTCATTGTCATACTACCCCGGTCCCTACATGGACATGATGCCATATGGGTCATCACTGATTTACTCACCAAAGTGGCCCATTCCATTCTCGTAAGGACCACTTAATCCACGCAGAAGCTGGCAAGTCTTTATCTTGCCCGTATTGTCTGTTTTCATGGAATTCCAAAGAACATAGTGTCCGACAGAGGCACTCAGTTTACCTCAAGATTTTCGAATCATCTACAACAAGCATTGGGAACACAACTGGTGTTTAGTATGGTATATTATCCCTAGACAAGAAGTCAGACCGAGCGTGTGAACCAATGCTGGAAGACATCCTCAGAGCATGTGTTCTGACTTACAGAACCAATTGGGAAGACACAATACCGTATGCTGAGTTTTCCTAAAACAACAGTTATCAAGCCAGTCTTCAAATGTCACGTTTTGAAGCCTAAATGGACGAAGATGTCGTACAATGCCGAATTCGTCAGAGACCAGAGATAGCCGTATCTTCACCTCAAAAATGCTTTAAGAATCCAAGTAAAAAAGTAAAACTCATCACGGACAAGCTCAAAACAGCCCACAGTCGTCAAAAGAGTTATTATGATCAAAAGCATCGGGACATCAGTTTTGATCCAAATGAATATGTTTATCTCTGAGTATCTCCAATGAGGGTTCTGCAACGATTTAAGGTCAAAGGAAAATTGGCACCTCTCTTCCTTGGACCCTTACAAATAATTGCATGGAGAGGTAAGTTGGCATACAATCTAGAGACACCCGCTGAATTATCACATGTACATGACGTCTTTCACATATCACTGCCAAGAAAGTGTGTCAGCAACCCGGACAAGCGAGTACCGTACGAATGCATTGATGTTCAACCAGAACTTACTTACCATGAGCACCCAGTGAAAATTTTGGAAGAGTCTGAAAGAAGTACATCTCAAAACATAACCAGATTTTACAAAGCTCAATGGAGCAATCACACAGAAGATGAAGCAACTTGGGAAAGAGAGGAATTCCTATGGGTAGAATATCCGTACTTGTTTGAAGGATGGCTGAAATCTCGAGGACGAGATTTTTCCTAAGGATGTCGGTGTTGTAACACCCACACATTTTTAATTTGGACTTTTGAAGTTTTTATTAATTTTAAAGAGAGTTATTTAACCTCTTTTGAAATCTTTTTTGAAACTGGATTCCTCAGAAATCTTCTTGTGAGGTTTCATCAGATGACTTCTCGTTTGACAAAAGTTTCTATCTCGTTCTTACTTGACAAAAATTTGTTATGCGGGAATTCCATTTTGTTATTTTCTAGAAAACCACAAATTGGTTAATCCTCAAATTTTCTCTCTAAAATTCTCGCTCATTTCTTCCCTCTCCTAATTTCAAACTTTCATTCCAATCACCCTCCTCTATCCCCAAGACGTCATCTAAAATAATTTCACAAAGTTTTGTAGTTGTTCCTTATTTTTATCTATTTTTAAATAACTCAAGGTATCATCCGTAATAATCATTTTTGGAACCCAAAAATTTGTAAAGGAGCTCATAGTTCTGTGAAGCTTTTTACCCAAAATAAGCTATTCATGATACCCATAGGTACCATCAACCTATTTCTCCTAAAATATTCTATGTTGCACTTCCAATAATTCTAATTTTGCATGTCGGAAATTTGGACCAGATTTGATATTTTTTGATGAAAACCCATGTTTTTAAACCCCAAAATTTCTGAATAAATTAGGCAGCCCCTAGAAGCAATGAGAAGTCTCTCCACCAAGTTTCAGCCCCAACCCCATTTTTCTCATGCCATTTTCATTCTGTCGAGCACCTGGCGTGCACTAAATTCGTCAGAGGTCAAACCCGAGCTCAATCTCGCCAGTGTCGAGCTTTGGCGCTGTCTCCCTATGCCCCGAGCCTATCCAAACGCTGCATGGTCGTTTGGCCATACCTGAGCATGAGTGGTGAGATTGCTCACCAGCGCCAACCTTCCCTAGCAGAACTATGGTGCTTGTTGTCGATGCCACAGAGCAAGACCATCTGGCTGGTGCCGTCCACCACCTCCCAATTCTCCTGAGCCTCCCCCGTGTCCGTCCCCATGCGTGCGCACTCTACACCATAATCGTCGTTGCCTGAGCAGCACAGAGCACGCCGACTGCAGCCTCCGCTCCCATGAGCACCGCCCCGTTCAGCGGCGGCATTAGTAGAGCAATGAGCTTGATTATGTGCAAAACGAAACCCCTGGAGCTTGTTGTAGCTTTCCTAGCCATTGTAACCACATGGTGACCCCTTTGGATCACCGTGATAGGTGCCACCGAGAGCTCCGTCACGGCACCCTCCTCGGCTGCACATAAATTAGAGTCCCCCAAGCCACCTCAATCCACCTCGCCCCCCTTCAAAATTAACTCTGGTGAGTGGATGCCCGCAGCCCAAACTTCAACTGTAGCCTTTAGTGAAGCCATAGCTCTAACTCGTGCTCCAATTTGATCGTTGCAGATCTCTCTGGAGTGGAGGTTGCCGTCGACATGGTGCCCGCCAACGACACCTTCCACCACCCACCGCTGCGAAAGGACCTCGTGAGTATGCCCGTGCCATCTTTTCCTTTTGATCCATAAATAATCACCGCCGACGACCACTACGAGCCAGTGTCGCTAGTGCAAATTTTTAAAACTGACACGACGGGCCCGCTAGTCAAATTCTTTTCTTTTTGAATCATTTTTTGAAAACGTCTTTCGCCTAGATACGCCTTCTCCTATGGCTACTTTATTTCCACTCGAGCGTTTTCTTCTTTTCTCAGACTAGCCTGTCGGTAAACTTTTATTTATAATAAATAGGTCCCTCGGCTTAGTTTATTTATAACTTTTAAACAAAAAGTGATTTTGAGTTGATTCTTTTTGTGACAACTTCATTTTTTTGTCTAGTGTTGTATGAAATTTAATTAAATATATTTTGGGACACCTTTTCTACACGCATGGTATTTATGTAGATATCGTATTTGTGTGGTCTAGATACCAAAGGAGAAGACGCCGCCGTCCAGCTCATTAAGTCTACCTCCGACTTCGTCGAAACACGCAAGCATGTTTGAACCTTTGATATGGTGTTTGTTTGCATGTTTTCTTGATAATCTTGCTGCATATAGAAGTGATCGCATGGCATGTTATATAATCTCATGCATGGTGGAAGTTAACACTTGTGACGTGATGAACATATTTTGATAGCCTAGTCACGCGGGACGTGATAGGTTGTGGCCTGGTCATGTCAGAGGATGCCAGTACTTGAACAAACTTAACAACTCTAGTCTTGGCATAGATCAAGTCTTGTCAGTATGTCACCTTACTTTTCACGATGCCACATGCTTTTTCAAAAGGGAATAGGGTATACTAGGTTGCAAACTTATTTCCATGTACACACCAAGTAGAGGTGTCGTATGAAGGTTCCATGGCCCTGGAATAATGCCAGTCATTCGATTAGGGCGTATGGGTGTTTTGGGCCTCGAGTGGAGAGGGAGGCACCCGTTAATAGTGCGCGGTACAAATTTGATCCCATGCTATTCAATGTGTTGGCCTCCCCATCTTATAGTTTTTCTTGGAAGCGTTATCCGGGAGATTCCGGGCCTCGGCGGATAAAATGGGTGTGTACTGTATATGTGTGTTTACTTCCAAAATGCCATAGGCGGGATTATTCGTTGTTACTTTTGAAACCCATTGGTTGCGGGTAAAGACTACACCCTCTGCAGAGTCAAAACTATTGGAGTACTCGCGTACACGGTCAAGGACGACTGGTCGACTGGTCAAGTGTCACTCTCTGTGTCGGACTCTGGAGAGCATATAAGTCTTTATGAGAACTCTTACTTGTGATTACATGACCGTGATGTTTGTGGCTAACCTGCTGAAATATTGGTTGTAGTGAATATCGTGTAGGTTGTTCGTACTACCCAAATGTTCACACATTGCTATTTGAATATATCCCCTTTCCATGGTGTCCCTGAGACGCCCGATTGTTCCCTATTGATTTCTTATTTACGCCCTTTCCATGGTGTTGCTCAGACGCCCGACTGTGGCAAGTTATTTATTTTCTTACGCCCTTTATGTGGTGTCACTCAGATGCCCGACTAAGGAAAGCTAATTATTTTATTAAGCCCTTTATGTGGTGTTGCTCAACACCCGACTATGGAAATTTATTTATTTTATTAATCTCTTTATGTGATGTCGCCTAGACGCCGACTATGGCAGTTTACTTTTATTGTTAACCTTTCAAGACGTCGCTTCAAACACCCGATCGGTGAATTTATTTTTCTTGGATATTTCGGGAGAACTAGCGCCTGACTTATCTATCTTTATTTCATTTCATCTTACCGTTAATTTATAAATCTTGTTGGTTATGGCATTTTGGTTAACTTATGAATGTGCATTATGTTTGCATTCATTATAACTTATGTCCAATCTGTCTTGCGAGTAAATTCAAAGTACTCACTCGCTTATTGATTTCGTAGATTTGAATGAAGGCATTCTCATGGATGAAGAGTATGACAGCTAGTACGACGCCTAGAGGAGTCCTAGTTAGTCTTGTGAACTGGAGTCCGCTGTTGTATTATTCGTCTGCTTCCGCCACCATGAATAAATTGTCGAGCCTCAGTTCGACGCTTGACATGTTGTAGTATATTGAGTCGTGTCACTTCACTGCGTCGTTACACCTGCACATATATATATATATGGTTGTGCTACCCCCGTGACCATTGTGTTATATTCGCCTTTATTATAAATATGGTTGTGATTGTAATAAACTATTGAGCGACATCCGCTCAACCCTGTATAATATGAAGTACTAGTGGTTTTGTGTATCAAGATTGGTCTACCTATGTGAATTATTTTCTACGCTGGAATGACATTCATTGCTGATTTCTGATAATTATATTATTTGGAAACCGGTCCTGACATGCAACTCAGCTATTAGTGCTATATCATGCAATGTTATTACTTTGTTCCAAATATGGGCTGCTTGTGAGTACATTCAAAGTATTCAATGTCTTGCCATTAGATATTTAATTGGCTAGGCTTGGAAGAACAGGAGTATGGTGAAAAGTTCATTGGTGACGAACATGCGAACTAGGACAACATGGGTTCAATCTTTCGTTCAAGATTTTCGCTGCTAGCTATGCTTGGCGTGTTGGCCTACAAGGCCCTATCTTTGTAAGACTTGACCTTAATGGTATTTATTTGTATCGGACGATATGCATGGATGTAAGACTCTTGTCATTCAGCTTCTCTATTTTCAGCGAGCATTGATCTCTGGAATCACTTTAAACATGCATTCAGTGATAACGACTTATGAGTCAGGGTCCCAACATCTGGCTTATCGTTGGGACCCCGACTCATAAGTCGTGATCATCAAATGTACTTGCAAAGTGATCCCAGAGATCAATGCTCACTAAACACACACAAACTGAATAACTAGAATCTTACATCCATTATGTACCATTTTACTCAGATATGGCCTTTATGGCCAAATCTTCATATATTTGCACTGGAATCTTCAATGATAGTGTGGACCCATGGAATCTACCTTAAGCCTAGAGACATTCTGACTGGGAATCGTCCTAGCTCACATTTTCATCACCAAGGTACTCTTTATTATATCCTGATCTTTCATGCCTCACTAATAAAATAACAAGTGGAAAGCCAGTGACTACTTTCAATGTACTCGCAAGCAACCCATGTATGGAACGAGGCAATAACAATGCATGATATAGCACTAAGTAGGTAAGTTGCAGAAAGATAAGTTTTGGTGCAATGCTAGGATCAATCAACTTGTAAAAGCATGCTTCAACAGGTTTTCAGATATCCATATGAACAAATTACAGATATCAACATAAGCAAGGGTTGAACATCTCATGTTCAGTCATCAGGTCAAGTCATCCTACTTAGCTTAAGTATCATATTTCCCAGTCACAAACACACACACACAACAAGTTTGGAAAATATGGACGTAGCCCAAGGGAGGTCATCGAATTGTCCTTGACTGTGGACACAACTATTCGAATAGTTTTACACTCTGTACAGGTAGCACACTTTACCCACAATACTCGGGGAACTTCCGTGTCATCCACGACTCGCGGTATATTGCATACCTGAGGTAAGCACCCGAATAATGCCTTTCCCCTGGCTACACTAAACTAATATTCCACTCATTGGCCCATGTCCTCATGATGTGCATGATACGAGACTCGCTCCAGATCTGACCATCCCTGAGGCGACATAACAGCGTGCCCGGTGTTTGTGAAATCAGCCCATGGTTACCCTACCTAGCACGACGGCGTATCAAGAGAGTGACTCGGCTCTGCCCACTAGTAATGTGTCTCTCTGCTAGCATCAACCAAGGTAAGCAACAAAGCCATGTATCATAAAGGGGTATTGTGGTCGCACATGTAAGGTTCGAGTAATGATCGCAACTTAAACCAATCCATGTTTGAAAAGAACATCCTCCCTTGCCTCGGTATACCACTTCTTTGTCAAGTGGTTACCTAGCTCAAAACCATACCCCTCGAGCATTAGTGGCACCCGACGGGGTTTTCAAAAAGTCTTTGAAATCATTTCTTTTCCGACACCATGCATATTCCCATCCCACTTGCATAGCAACTACTTGGCATGCTAACAACTTCCCACCCACACAACCCACCTACAAAGGTAGGGTCATGCTTAGTGCAAGTACCAATGAGGAAAGAATCGAAGGCAACCCATCCAAGTGGTCACCGATTCATCTTGATTCAAATGCAACGAAATAAAGTACCATATGGCATGAATAAAATGGTTTCATAGTCAGCATCAAAGGGCTGCTTCCCTGGTTCAGCAAAGTCTTCGAGGTATTCACAAGATTCCAGTCCAACTCCGACCACTCCGTCCACATCATCAACTGCCGTCGCAAACAACCACAATAAGAAGCACAAAAAGCAAAGAAATAAAAGTCTTCTAAAATAGGAATTTTATTTTTCCTAGAGACCTCCGGTCATGAGAAAAATACCTAAAGTTGCTCTAATGGATTTGGATCAATGAGGCTTTTTGAATGCTGGAAATGGAGGAAATAATGATCCTATAAGAAGTTTAAAGAAAACATTTTAATAAAACTGAATGAATGCACCTATTAAATAGGGCATGATTTTAGAAACATTTAGGAAGTGGTTTGACAAGATTTGGAGTTCAGATTAATTCCCTATGAATTTACTAAGGTGACTTAAATGGGAAAAAGGAGCTATTTATTTGAGCCAACAAAAACATAGCACGGGAAAAATGTTAAGCATAGCTAGATATATAGGGGGTGATTTCGAGAGCGCCTAGAAACTGGAATCACTCCATTTGGAGTTGATGTGACAGTTCTATGAATTTTGAAATGTGGCCCTAGTAGTTCAAATTTAAATTTGAACATGGCAAAATGTTGTGGCGAAAAATTATGGGAGTTACACCAAATAATAGGTGGCATTTTTAGGGGAATATAGAAATTCGAATCATCAAATTTGGACATGTATTTTGACTTGTGGAATTTTTGGAAGTTTTTAGATTCAAGGAAAAGAAAGTCTTCACTGTGCTACTAGGCGAGAAGGGGCGCAGCTCAGCCGGCCCAGGAAGAAATTGGCCCGGGGCACTGCGAAGCACAACGGACACGTCGAAGACATAGTCCCGGAGTATGCTACCGCTTGAAGCGGTACGCGTCGCCCGCGAGCGTTTGAACCTAAGGACTGGGTCCAGTCGTGAGTGAGAGGTGATAGGAAAGATAGAATGACAAGCGAGGCCCACTTGTCATCTCCTTCCTCAGGAACGGAGGAGGCAGGTGGTCTCACCACAGGCGCTTCCGGTGATGGCGAGGTGAACGGGTGACACCATAGTGCTCGGGGGGTCCCGCAGGTTGGGTGTTGCTGGACTTGCTCATCGGGGATGCATGTATCACCGGTGAAGATGATGCAGGGTGGCGGTGCTTCGGACTGAGCTTGATCTCGTCTCCCCTGCTACAATCAGAGTGGAGCAGAGGGGGTTGCAGTGATTGCAGAAGAAGAAGAAGGATGTCCGGGGACACTCTTTATCGTGTGGTGGTTGGATGACCGTAGCAGTGGACCACGAGCTCGATCTCGAACTCGGGGGCTCCTCAGGGCGCAGGTGTGGTGTAGGGGTAAAATTAGGAGGAGCGGGGAGCAGTCGGGAGCTTGAGATGGCCATTTATAAGGAGGCTGGTGGTGCACCGTGAGCCGACCTCGCGAGCGACCGCGAGGTCAACCATGGGGACCGTTGGGAGTGGCCATGATGTACGAGGGGTGCTTGTGGGGCTTGTCCATGACACGGGGGCGTGAGAGAGGAGCAGGGGCAAGGTCAGAGGCAGGCTAGTAGCATGGACATGGAGTGGAATACCCGATCGGTGTTAGGAACACATTGTAGGGGGGCAAGGAGAGAGAGAGAGGAGATGGGCGACAACTTGCGGTGTCAGGAATGCCGAGGTGGCATTCCGGGACATGACGTAGAGGCCCGAGGTGGTATTGGAAGTGATATGGCGCCAAATACAGTGCCAAGTCATGCCAAGTCATGCCAATGGCGTTTTGTCATGCCAAGTCATGCCAAGTCATGCCAATGGCGTTTTGGGCACGACCACTTGTGTAGACGAGGTCCAGGAGGATATATACAAAGTCCACCCAGCCTTGGGTGTCATGGGGATTCCTTAGAAGAGAAGGAAAGTGGAGGAAGGGGGAAAACTTGATGTCGACAGTGGGGAGCTATGGCCATGCATGGTTTACGGGAGGTAAATGGGCGCTAGGATGTAATGTAGTAGAAATTTGGGATCAAGGGGAATAGTATAGGAGGTCAAATAGGAATAGTGTAGGAGTTCAAAATGGTAACTTCTATATAGTGCCAGGAGGTGTTTGACGGAGTTTTGACTTAGGTAAATGGTTCTCCTTGCCACGGAATTAAATAAGAGTGAATGATACTTAGAAATTAGAGCATGCCCACAAAGTTTGGGACCAATTGGACAAACTTTACAATGCAATAGTCCCCAACTCTAAAAATCAACAAAAATTACTTTGGGGGATTTGGACAAGTGGATCTGTTCTCCTTGATGCACCACTTGGTGTGGATGTATTATTAGAGGATTAGAACAGGTCCAAAAATATTGGGATCAAAATAAGAAAATTTACAACGTAGTGTTGCTCAAATTTGGATCTGGATAGTGAAGGTTTTGGGATATTTTGATGCATCAAAACAATTAGGATTGAGATGACACTAGGCAAGATCATCACATATAACATGTGTGACTTGCTATAATTTTCCTGGAGCTATTTGACAATATTTTTTATAGAAATATTTCAAATACTTGAAATAATAAAAGAAGGTTTTGAATGGTTTTGTCCAATATGTTGAAAACTATTATGTGGAAAACTATTATATATGGAAAATATATGTGTGATTAGTTTCCCTAAATTTTCTCAAATATTTTTAAAGCATTGAAAATAAGTCCACTATAAAGTACCTCAGAGGAAGGTATTTAACTAAAATAAAAAAATAACTTTTGAAATAATATTTTTATGGTTTTGGGAAGCCTTTTTGATAATAGGATCCAAATAAAATATTTGGGGCAAAACATCCTCCTAGTTTGAGGACTTGTAGTACAACCTCAAATGACGGGTTTTTGAAAAGCTAATTTAAATAAAAGCCTTTTGGCCAAAATAATATTTTGTAAAAATATCCTTATGTCCTATACACATTTTGGCAAAGAGTTGGATAAAGAAGATGAGTCTGGAGAGCAGTAGGATTTTTGCGATTTAAAAAACAATCAAACACGCAAGCAAATGGCAATCAATTCAAGCATCACATCAGACATGACAAGTTTTGTTGCCCCTAATTCTTTAGTTATGTCAACTTAGTAAGGAGAGGCAAAACACAGGGTGTGGTAGACCTACCCCCTTACAATAATCTTGTCCCCGGTATTCCTAGGATAGGCGTTGGAGAGATATAGAAATTTGGGTTTGCGGTAGTCTTTACGTTCCCGTGTTGCTTATTCTTCAATGTGATTGCTTCATTGGATCTTGAGGTGCTTGATGATACAGCTTCGATTGCTTCGCTTAGCTTCATTCAAGGGTGAACTAGGTTCTTGCAACATGTTAGTCTTGAAAAAAGGTCAATGGCTTGGTGAACGAGGTTCGCCAAGGGTCTGGCTAGCATGTTTAGTCCAAATCAGAATACATGGCAAAATAGTGCGTGTGTGGGCTGGTCCTCGAGTTACTAACATTGGTTAGTGACATCTAGATGTCTCGTTCTTATCATAGAAGGGTCAAGGTTTTGGGGTAGCTTCTCACCGACCACAAATTCCTTGACTTCCTTAAGGCAGGTGATCTTCACTCGCAGGGGGTCTTCATCCTTGAGAGTGTTGAAGCGCGTCAACGTAAGCTTCTTGTTGAGAGTGTTGAAGCACGTCAATGTAAGCTTCATGGGGACCCACGTCAACTTGCTGGGGATCCTTGCAGTTGAGGTAGCACTTGATGAAGTAGAGCTAGCGGTGGCCCTAGGAATCCACTTGACCATGGCTTGGGATTCTTCTTAAAATAGGTTAATCTCCTCTCGAAGCTTGTCCTTGCCGTTGATCTTGTGGTCTTTTGGTGGAAGGTCATCTTGAGCATTTGTTCCTTTGGGGAGATTAGGATCATACTTCTCCTTTTTGGGAACAAACTTAGGATTGGGGTATTGACCTTCTTCCATTCAACTCCACTTGCACTTAAGTAGCCTATGCCTTGTTTCTTCCAGTGTTCTCCTTTATTGCATACCATATCCTCGAATTGCTTAATTTTGGCAAGACTCTTGAAGAAATCTCTCTCTATAGTTCCTTTCAATAAATTGTTTTCTTTATCAAGTGTAACTTGGCTAAGAGAATCATTAGTGGAATCAATAGAACTACTAGCAACAACATCATTATATTTAGATATAGTTTTGTTGTTACAAGATGAAGAATCTTTCTTGCCTTTGTTACTTGTTTTCTTAGGTTTAACTTCTGGAACAAAAGTAGACAAGAGTAATCGATTGGCAAGATAATAAGAACGCTTACTCTAAATTTAGCTTCTCAAAGTGTAGCTTCTCATGAGTTCTTGAAAGCTCTCTATGATCTTCTAGAGTAGATTCATGGTCTCTCTTATGAGTGTTTAATTCTTTAGTTGGACACTCAATGTCCTTCTTATCATCGTGACACAACTTATCTTGATTCGCATGATTATCATCAAGTTCATTTTCATTGATATCACTAGTATTATCAAAGAGCAATTTATCATCTCCTAGTAAGTCATTCTCATCATTATTAAACTCAAAGTACTTGGGTGTGATATCTTGAGGCATTTAACCATGAAGAAGTTTCCAAAACCTTCATTTGGTGAATCAAATATGTCATAGGAATTGGAGGATATGAGTGCTAGTCTAGCAACACCTTCATCTTGACTACAGTCGGAGTTGGAGTGGTAGCTTCTCTCGGGTTGGTTGTCGCATTCGAAACCGTATAACCATTCACCAACATGATCTTGATGTTTTCTTCTTGAGTGGATCTTGGTGTACTTGTCATTCTTCTCTGATTCTTTGCTTCTCCAAGAGGGTCTTCGTTTGTAACAATCTTCTCTACTCCTTCCCTCTCTTAGAGGTAACTCATCTCTTGATCTTTGTCTTCTAGGTGACTCTTATATTATTATGTGGGGGGTGCACTCATTGGAGTAGTGTTTGGGACTTCCACAATTTTAGCACTTTTGGTCATGACTAGATGAACGCTTCTCTTCATATCTTGAGTTGGATCTTTTCTCTTTGCCTCTACTCTTGTAGAATTTGTTGAATTTCTTTAACATGATGCTTATATCTTCATTGGTGACAAGGTTGTCATTTGAACTAGCGAGTGTATCACTTGAAGCTTTGTATGCACCGCTTCACTTGTTATGAACCTCTTGTTTGTCTTTGAGTGACATTTCATGAGCAACAATCCTTCCAATGACTTCAGTTACCTTGAGATCTTTGTAGTTTGGCATCATTTTTTATCAATGTGCACACGGTGTCATACCTTCCATCCAAGCCCCTAATTATCTTCTTGAAGATGAATTTGTCGGGCATCTCTTTGCTTCCTAAGTTGGCAATCTCATTCGTGATGAGAGCACAAGTAGAGTAGATCTCAGCGACTCCTTCACCATCCTTCATCTTGAACTCGTCAAGTTGACTTTGTAGCACATCCAACTTAGATACGTTGATAGATTTGGTACATTCGTGCATATCAACCAAAGTATCCCAAATTTCCATTTCATTCTCAAGACGGCTAATCTTGTTGAACTCTTCGCGACATAGGCAGTTTAATAGAATTTCGTGTGGAGTGTTATATTGCAACATCTTCAATTCTTTTCGCAGTTGCTTCATGATACCATTCCTTTCCATCACCAAAGTATTGACGTTGTAATCCAACACCAACAACAACCCAAACGGCGGGGTTATTACCAAGAATATGTATTTTCATTTTATTCTTCCAACTAGCAAAGTTTGTACCATCAAAGTATGGACCTCTACGGTGGTAATTTCCCTCACTAGACGCCATACTGTCCTAGGTTTTGAAACCAATGCAATTGAGAGAAAATCTCTTATACCACTTGTAGGATTCGAAGTATGTATAGAGGGGGGATGATTAGACTACTTGACAAAATGAAAACTTAAGCTTTTCCCAATTTTATTGTGGGCATGTTTTAGCAATTGTAGCAAGTCAAGCACACCCTACACATGCAAGTAAAAAATTATAGCAGCAGAAAGTAAAGACATACACATGTAAGTAGAGGGTAGGGATAGAAAGATAAAACACAAATATGAAATGGAGATTTTTGGCATTGTTCCTATAGGTAGTGCTATCGTACATCCACATTGATGGAGACTTCAACCCTTGGAGGGTAACTGCTGCAAGACTCAACGAAGGGCTCAACCCACGAAGGGTCTATGGAGAAGAAACCGTGTCTATTCCACCATGGCTTACGTCCACAAAGGACTAGCCTCAATAGGGGTAAATCTTCACGAAGTAGGCGATCTCCTTGCCCTTACAAACTTCTTGGTTGAACTCGACACAAAGTCAGAGGCTCCCAAGCGACACCTAAACAATCTAGGAGACAACATTCTCCAAAAGGTAATAGATGTGGTAGTATGATGAACTCCTTGCTCTTGTGCTTTAAAATATAGTACGTCGACACTCAATCACTCTCTCACAAATTTGGCGTGGTTAGAAGAGATTCATTCGGTGGAAAGCAACTTGGGGTCTAGAAATCAAGGTTCATATGGTAGGAATGGAATATCTTGATTTCGGTAGGTGGCTCTCTCAGAAAAATAGATGGGGAAAGTGTTGGTTAGTTGTGAGTGCTTTGTTGGAATTATGCCCTAGAGGCAATAATAAATATAGTTGTTATTATAATTCCTGTATCAAGATTATCGTTTATTATCCATGCTATAATTGTATTGAATGAAGACTCATTTACATGTGTGGATACATAGACAAAACATTGTCCCTAGCAAGCCTCTAGTTGGCTAGCCAGTTGATCAAAGATAGTCAGTGTCTTCTGATTATGAACAAGGTGTTGTTGCTTGATAACTAGATCACGTCATTAGGAGAATCACGTGATGGACTAGACCCATACTAATAGACGTAGCATGTTGATCGTGTCATTTTGTTGCTACTGTTTTCTGCATGTCAAGTATTTGTTCCTATGACCATGAGATCATATAACTCACTAACACCGGAGGAATACTTTGTGTGTATCAAACGTCGCAACGTAACTGGGTGACTATAAAGATGCTCTACAGGTATCTCTGAAGGTGTTCGTTGAGTTAGTATGGATCAAGACTGGGATTTGTCACTCCGTATGACGGAGAGGTATCTCGGGGCCCACTCGGTAATACAACATCACACACAAGCCTTGCAAGAAATGTAACTTAGTGTAAGTTGCGGGGTCTTGTATTACAGATCGAGTAAAGAGACTTGCCGGTAAACGAGATTGAAATAGGTATGCGGATACTGACGATCGAATCTCGGGCAAGTAACATACCGAAGGACAAAGGGAATGACATGCAGGATTATATGAATCCTTGGCACTGAGGTTCAAACGATAAGATTTTCGTAGAATATGTAGGATCAAATATGGGCATCCAGGTCCCGCTATTGGATATTGACCGAGGAGTCTCTCGGGTCATGTCTACATAGTTCTCGAACCCGCAGGGTTTGCACACTTAAGGTTCGACGTTGTTTTATACGTATTTGAGTTATATGGTTGGTTACCGAATGTTGTTCGGAGTCCCGGATGAGATCACGGACGTCACGAGGGTTTCCGCAATGGTCCGGAAACGAAGATTGATATATAGGATGACCTCATTTGATTACCGGGAGGTTTTCGGAGTTACCGGGAATGTACCAGGAATGACGAATGAGTTCCTGGAGTTCACCGGGGGGGCAACCCACCCCGGGGAAGCCCATAGGCCTTGAGGGTGGCGCATCAGCCCTTAGTGGGCTGGTGGGACAGCCCAAAAGGGCCCTATGCGCATTGGAAGAAAAATCAAAGAGAAAAAAAGGAGGAGGTGGGAAAGGAAAGAAGGACTCCACCTACCAAACCAAGTAGGACTCGGTTTGGGGGGGAGTCCTTCCCCCCTTTGACTCGGCCGACCCCCTTGGGGCTCCTTGAGCCCCAAGGCAAGGTCCCCCCTCTCCCACCTATCTATACGGAGGTTTTAGGGCTGATTTGAGACGACTTTTCCACGGTAGCCCGACCACATACCTCCACGGTTTTTCCTCTAGATCGCATTTCTGCGGAGCTCGGGCGGAGCCCTGCAGAGACGAGATCATCACCAACCTCCGGAACGCCGTCACGCTGCCGGAGAACTCTTCTACCTCTCCGTCTCTCTTGCTTGATCAAGAAGGCCGAGATTATCGTCGAGCTGTACGTGTGCTGATCGCGGTGGTACCGTCCGTTCGGCACTAGATCGTGGGACTGATCGCGGGATAGTTCGCGGGGCGGATCGAGGGACGTGAGGACGTTCCACTACATCAACCGTGTTCACTAACGCTTCTGCTTTACGGTCTACAAGGGTACGTAGATCACTCATCCCCTCTCGTAGATGGACATCACCATGATAGGTCTTCGTGCGCGTAGGAAAATTTTTGTTTCCCATGCGACGTTCCCCAACAGTGGTATCAGAGCTAGGTTCATGCATAGATGTCTTCTCGAGTAGAACACACAAGTTTTTGTGGGCGATGATGTGCGTTTTGCTGCCCTCCTTAGTCTTTTCTTGATTCCGAGGTATTGTTGGATTGAAGCGGCTTGGACCGACATTACTCGTACGCTTACGAGAGACTGGTTTCATCACTACGAGTAACCCCGTTGCTCAAAGATGACTGGCAAGTGTCGGTTTCTCCAACTTTAGTTGAATCGGATTTGACCGAGGAGGTCCTTGGATGAGGTTAAATAGCAACTCATATATCTCCGTTGTGGTGTTTGCGGTAAGTAAGATGCGATCCTACTAGATACCCATGGTCACCACGTAAAACATGCAACAACAAAATTAGAGGACGTCTAACTTGTTTTTGCAGGGTATGCTTGTGATGTGATATGGCCAACGATGTGATGTGATATATTGGATGTATGAGATGATCATGTTGTAATAGATAATATCGACTTGCACGTCGATGGTACGGCAACCGGCAGGAGCCATAGGGTTGTCTTTATACTAATGTTTGTGCTTGCAGATTTTAGTAGTAATAGCATGAGTAGCACAACCCCGATGGCGACACGTTGATGGAGATCATGGTGTGGCGCCGGTGACAAGAAGATCGTGCCAGTGCTTTGGTGATGCAGATCAAGAAGCACGTGATGATGGCCATATCATGTCACTTATGAATTGCATGTGATGTTAATCCTTTTATGCACCTTATTTTGCTTAGAACGACGGCAGCATTATGAGGTGATCTCTCACTAAAATTTCAAGATGAAATTGTGTTCTCCCCGACTGTGCACCATTGCTACAGTTCGTCGTTTCGAGACACCACGTGATGATCGGGTGTGATAGACTCAACGTTCACATACAACGGGTGCAAAACAGTTGCGCACGCGGAACACTCGGGTTAAGCTTGACGAGCCTAGCATGTGCAGATATGGCCTCGGAACACATGAGACCGAAAGGTCGATCATGAATCATATAGATGATATGATTAGCATAGGGATGCTTACCACTGAAACTATACTCAACTCATGTGATGATCGGACTTGAGCTAGTGTAAGTGGATCATGAACCACTCAAATGACTATAGAGATGTACTTTTTGAGTGGGAATTTAGCGAATAATTTGATTAAGTTAAACTCTAATTATCTTGAACATAGTCTAAGTCCACTTTGAATATATTTGTGTTGTAGATCATGGCTCACGCGATAGTCACCCTGAATTTTAATACGTTCCTAGAGAAAGCTAAGTTGAAAGATGATGGAAGCAATTTTGTAGACTGGGCTCGTAATCTTAAGATAATCTTACAAGATGGGAATAAGGATTATGTCCTCAATGTTGCGCTAGGAGATGAACCACCCGCTACGGCTGATCAGGATGTTAAGAACGCTTGGTTAGCACGTAAGGAGGACTACTAAGTAGTTCAATGTGCAGTCTTGTATGGCTTAGAACCGGGACTTCCACGTCGCTTTGAGAGTCATGGAGCATTTGAGATGTTCCAGGAGTTGAAGTTTATCTTTCAGAAGAACGCCCGGATCGAGAGGTATGAGACCTCCGATAAATTCTATGCTTGCAAGATGGAGGAGAACTCGTCTGTCAGTGAACATGTGCTCAAAATGTCTGGGTACTCAAACCGTCTAGCTGAGCTGGGGATTGAACTCCCGCAAGAGGCTATCACTGACAGAATCCTTCAATCACTGCCGCCAAGCTATAAAGGCTTTGTGTTGAACTACAAGATGCAAGGGATGAACAAGTCACCTGGCGAGTTGTTTGCGATGCTGAAAGTCGCAGAGTCTGAACTCCGTAAAGAGCATCAAGTGTTGATGGTGAATAAAACCACTAATTTCAAGAGAAACGGCAAAGGCAAGAAGGGAAATTCAAAGAAGAGCGGCAAGCCTGTTGCCAATCCGATGAAGAAACCCAAAGCTGGACCTAAGCCTGAAACAGAGTGTTACTATTGCAAGGGTATGGGTCACTGGAAGCGCAATTGCCCCAAGTATCTGGCAGATAAGAAGGCGGCCAAAGAAAAATCAGGTATATTTGATATACATGTTATTGATGTGTACTTAACCGGCTCTCATAGTAGTGCCTGGGTATTCGATACCGGTTCTGTTGCTCATATTTGCAACTCGAAACAGGAACTACGGAATAGATGAAGGCTGGCGAAAGATGAAGTGACGATGCGCGTAGGAAATGGTTCCAAGGTTGATGCAATCGCCGTCGGCACAGTTTCACTTCAGTTACCATCAGGATTAGTTATGAACTTGAATCATTGTTATTTAGTGCCTGCGTTGAGCATGAACATTATATATGGATCTTGTTTATTGCGAGACGGTTACTCTTTTAAGTCAGAGAATAATGGTTGTTCTATTTGTATGAGTAACATCTTTTATGGTCATGCACCCAATGTGAGAGGATTGTTCATATTGAATCTTGATAGCGATACACACATAAATAACATTGAGACCAAAAGAGTTAGAGTTAACAATGATAGCGCCATATTTTTGTGGCACTGCCGCTTAGGTCATATTGGTGTAAAGCGCATGAAGAAACTCCATGCCGATGGACTTTTGGAGTCACTTGACTTTGATTCACTTGACACGTGCGAACCATGCCTCATGGGCAAGATGACTAAAACTACGTTCTCCGGAACAATGGAGCGTGCAAGTGACTTGTTGGAAATCATACATACCGATGTGTGTGGTCCGATGAGCGTCGAGGCACGCGGCGGATATCGTTATTTTCTCACCTTCACTGACGATTTGAGTAGATATGGTTATGTCTACTTAATGAAGCACAGGTCTGAAACATTTGAAAAGTTCAAGCAATTTCAGAGTGAAGTTGAAAATCATCGTAACAAGAAGATCAAGTTCCTACGGTCTGATCGTGGGGGTGAATATCTGAGTTTCGAGTTTGGTGCTTACTTAAGACAATGTGGAATTGTTTCACAGTTGACACCGCCAGGAACACCACAACGTAATGGTGTGTTCGAACGTCGTAATCGTACTTTATTAGAGATAGTGCGATCTATGATGTCTCTCACCGATTTGCCGTTATCGTTTTGGGGTTATGCATTAGAAACAGCTGCATTCACTTTAAATAGGGCACCATCAAAATCCGTTGAGACGACACCATACGAACTGTGGTATGGCAAAAGGCCAAAGTTGTCGTTTCTTAAAGTTTGGGGATGTGATGCTTATGTCAAAAAGCTTCAGCCTGAAAAGCTGGAACCCAAAGCGGAAAAGTGCATCTTCATAGGTTACCCAAAAGAGACAGTTGGGTACACCTTCTATCTCAAATCCGAGGGCAAAGTGTTTGTTGCTAAAAACAGAGCTTTTCTCGAGAAGGAGTTTCTCTCGAGAGAGTTGAGTGGGAGGAAGATAGAACTTGACGAGGTTGTCGAACCTCTCATCCCTCTGGATGGTGGCGCAAGGCAAGGGGAAACCTTTGTCGTTGCGACGCCGGTTGAGGAGGAAGTTAATGATGATGATCATGAAACTCCGATTCAAGTTTCTGTCGAACCACGCAGGTCGACGAGACCACGTGCTGCTCCAGAGTGGTACGATAATCCCGTCTTATCAATCATGTTGTTGGACAACAATGAACCTGCAAATTATGAAGAAGCAATGGTGGGCCCAGATTCCAACAAATGGCTAGAAGCCATGAAGTCCGAGATAGGATCCATGTATGAGAGCAAAGTGTGGACTTTGGAGGTACTGCCTGAGGGCCGCAAGGCTATTCAGAACAAATGGATCTTTAAGAGGAAGACGGACGCTGACGGCAATGTGACCGTTTATAAAGCTCGACTTGTGGCAAAGGGTTTTTCACAAGTTCAAGCAGTTGACTACAATGAGACATTCTCACCCGTAGCGATGCTTAAGTCCGTCAGAATCATGTTAGCAATAGCTGCATTTTTCGATTATGAAATCTGTTAGATCGATGTCAAAACAGCGTTCCTTAACGGTTTCCTTAAGGAAGAATTGTATATGATGCAACCCGAAGGTTTTGTCGATCCTAAGAATGCTAACAAGGTGTGCAAGCTCCAGCGATCCATTTATGGACTGGTGCAAGCATCTCGGAGTTGGAACAAACGCTTTGATGAGGTGATCAAAGCATTTGGGTTTATACAAGTGGTTGGAGAATCTTGTATTTACAAGAAAGTGAGTGGGAGCTCTGTGGCGTTTCTAATATTATATGTGGATGACATATTGCTGATTGGAAACAACGTAGATTTTTGGAGAGCATAAAGGATTACTTGAATAAAAGTTTCTGTATGAAGGACCTAGGAGAAGCTCCTTACATTCTAGGCATTAAGATCTATAGGGATAGATCAAAACGCCTGATAGGACTTTCACAAAGCACATACCTTGATAAAGTTTTGAAGAGGTTCAAAATGGAACAGTCCAAGAAGGGGTTCTTGCCAGTTTTACAAGGTACGAGATTGATTAAGATTCAGTGCCCAGCAACTGATGAAGATAGAGAGCATATGGGCTCCGTCCCCTATGCTTCAGCCATAGGTTCTATCATGTATGCAATGCTGTGCACTAGACTGGACGTTAGCCTGGCCATAAGTATGGCAGGTAGGTTCCAGAGTAATCCAGGAGTGGATCACCGGACAGCGGTCAAGAATATCCTAAAGTACCTGAAAAGGACTAAGGAGATGTTTCTCGTGTATGGAGGTGACGAAGAGCTTGCCGTAAAAGGTTACGTCGATGCAAGTTTTGACACATATCCGGACGACTCTAAGTCGCAAACCGGATACGTATTTATTCTTAATGGGGGTGTGGTAAGCTGGTGCAGTTCCAAGCAAAGCGTCGTAGCAGATTCTACATGTGAAGCGGAGTACATGGCTGCCTCGGAGGCGGCTAAGGAGGGTGTTTGGATGAAGCAGTTCATGACGGATCTTTGAGTGGTGCCAAGCGTACTGAATCAATAACCTTGTTCTGTGACAACACGGGTGCCATTGCCTTAGCAAAGGAACCACGGTTTCACAAGAAGTCCAGACACATCAAACTACGCTTCAACCTCATCCGCGACTACGTCGAAGGAGAGGACGTAAAAATATGCAAAGTGCACATGGATCTGAATGTAGTAGACCCGCTGACTAAACCTCTTCCATGGCCAAAGCATGATCAACACCAGAACTGTATGGGTGTTAGATTTATTACAGTGTAATTCGCATGATGATGTGAGGGCTAGATTATTGACTCTAGTGCAAGTGGGAGACTGTTGGAATTATGCCCTAGAGGCAATAATAAATATAGTTGTTATTATAATTCCTGTATCAAGATAATCGTTTATTATCCATGCTATAATTGTATTGAATGAAGACTCATTTACATGTGTGGATACATAGACAAAACACCGTGCCTAACAAGCCTCTAGTTCGCTAGCCAGTTGATCAAACATAGTTAGTGTCTTCTGATTATGAACAAGATGTTGTTGCTTGATAACTGGATCACGTCATTAGGAGAATCACGTGATGGACTAGACCAAAATTAATAGACGTAGCATGTTGATCGTGTCATTTTGTTGCTACTGTTTTCTGCGTGTCAAGTATTTGTTCCTATGACCATGAGATCATATAACTCACTAACACTAGAGGAATACTTTGTGTGTATCAAACGTCGCAATGTAACTGGGTGACTATAAAGATGCTCTACAGGTATCTCCGAAGGTGTTCGTTGAGTTAGTATGGATCAAGACTACGATTTGTCACTCCGTGTGACGGAGAGGTATCTCGGGGCCCACTCGGTAATACAACATCACACACAAGCCTTGCAAGCCATGTAACTTAGTGTAAGTTGCGGGATCTTGTATTACAGAACGAGTAAAGAGACTTGCCGGTAAACGAGCTTGAAATAGGTATGCGGATACCGACGATCGAATCTCGGGCAAGTAACATACCGAAGGACAAAGGGAATGACATACGGGATTATATGAATCCTTGGCACTGAGGTTCAAACGATAAGATTTTCGTATAATATGTAGGATCCAATATGGGCATCCAGGTCCCGCAATTGGATATTGACCGAGGAGTCTCTCGGGTCATGTCTACATAGTTCTCGAACCCGCAGGGTCTGCACACTTAAGGTTCGACGTTGTTTTATACGTATTTGAGTTATATGGTTGGTTACCGAATGTTGTTCGGAGTCCTGGATGACATCACGGACGTCACGAGGGTTTCCGGAATGGTCCGGAAACGAAGATTGATATATAGGATGACCTCATTTGATTACCGGAAGGTTTTCGGAGTTACCGGGAATGTACCGGGAATGACGAATGGGTTCCGGGAGTTCACCGGGGGGGGCAACCCACCCCGGGGAAGCCCATAGGCCTTGAGGGTGGCGCATCAGCCCTTAGTGTGCTGGTGGGACAGCCCAAAAGGGCCCTATGCGCATTGGAAGAAAAATCAAAGAGAAAAGAAAAAAAAGGAGGAGGTGGGAAAGGAAAGAAGGACTCCACCCACCAAACCAAGTTGGACTCGGTTTGGGGGGAGTCCTTCCCCCCTTTGGCTCGGCCGACCCCCTGGGGGCTCCTTGAGCCCCAAGGCAAGGTCCCCCCTCTTCCTCCTATATATACGGAGGTTTCAGGGCTGATTTGAGACGACTTTTCCACGGTAGCCCGACCACATACCTCCATGGTTTTTCCTCTAGATCGCGTTTCTGCGGAGCTCGGGCGGAGCCCTGCTGAGACGAGATCATCACCAACCTCCGGAGCGCCGTCACGCTGCCGGAGAACTCTTCTACCTCTCCGTCTCTCTTGCTGGATCAAGAAGGCCGAGATCATCGTCGAGCTGTACGGTTGCTGAACGCGGAGGTGCCGTCCGTTCGACACTAGATCGTGGGACTGACCGCGGGATAGTTCGCGGGGCGGATCGAGGGACGTGAGGATGTTCCACTACATCAACCGCGTTCACTAACGCTTCTGCTGTACGGTCTACAAGGGTACATAGATCACTCATCCCCTCTCGTAGATCGACATCACCATGATAGGTCTTCGTGTGCGTAGGAAAATTTGTGTTTCCCATGCGACGTTCCCCAACATGCTTCCCCTATGAAGAGAGGTTGGTGGAGGCGTATATATAGGCATCTCCAAAATCCAACCATTACAACATTATTGCCCAATTCGGTGAAACCAAAGTAAAAATTCAGTTGCACCGACTCGTGCAAAACGTGGGGACTTTTGGCTTTTCGGTGAGACTGATATGGAAATCTCGGAGGGTCCTATTTTGGCTGGCCTAGGCAGATAACAAACTCGGTGTCACCAAATTTGACCGAAACTGGATTTTGGTTGGACCGAAACTGGACTTGGTAGTACCGAGATTCTATGGTTTAGCTCTGGATCTCTCAAGGGTAAACTTGGTGGGGCCGAAATGGAAAACCTTGGTGGCACCAAATTTGACTTTGTGGTTTGGACATAATATTTGTGGGATAATTTCATGAGTATTTTTGGTGGCTAACCTCTAAGCACGTGAGCAACCAGGTCACCATAGTCACCTCATCCCCTTTTAATAGTATTGGATTTCCAATGGACAAAAATGTGATTTCTCACAAAATATAAAATGCAGAGTCTTCAAGACTGTTTCCAATAGACGTTCCTTGCATCTAGGGGTTCTCCTTGTTGGAATTATGCCCTAGAGGCAATAATAAATATAGTTATTATTATAATTCCTGTATCAAGATAATAGTTTATTATCCATGCTATGATAGTTAGTGTCTTCTGATTATGAACAAGGTGTTGTTGCTTGATAACTGGATCACATCATTGGGAGAATCACGTGATGGACTAGACCCAAACTAATAGACGTAGAATGTTGATCGTGTCATTTTGTTGCTACTGTTTTCTGCGTGTCAAGTATTTATTCCTATGACCATGAGATCATATAACTCACTGACACCGGAGGAATGCTTTGTGTGTATCAACCGTCGCAACGTAACTGGGTGACTATAAAGATGCTCTATAGGTATCTCCGAAGGTGTTAGTTGAGTTAGTATGGATCAAGACTGGGATTTGTCACTCCGTGTGACGGAGAGGTATCTCGGGGCCCACTCGGTAATACAACATCACACACAAGCCTTGCAAGCAATGTAACATAGTGTAAGTTGCGGGATCTTCTATTACGGAACGAGTAAAGAGACTTGCCGGTAAACAAGATTGAAATAGGTATGCGGATACTGACGATCGAATCTCGGGCAAGTAACATACCGAAGGACAAAGGGAATGACATACGGGATTAGACGAATCCTTGGCACTGAGGTTCAAACGATAAGATCTTCGTAGAATATGTAGGATCCAATATGGGCATCCAGGTCCCGCTATTGGATATTGACCGAGGAGTCTCTCGGGTCATGTCTACATAGTTCTCGAACCCGCAGGGTCTGCACACTTAAGGTTCGACGTTGTTTTATGTGTATTTGAGTTATATGGTTGGTTACCAAATGTTGTTCGGAGTCCCGGATGAGATCACGGATGTCACGAGGGTTTCCGGAATGGTCCGGAAACGAAGATTGATATATAGGATGACCTCGTTTGATTACCGGAAGGTTTTCGGAGTTACCGGGAATGTACCGGGAATGACGAATGGGTTCCGGGAGTTCACCGGGGGGGCAACCCACCCCGGGGAAGCCCATAGGCCTTGGGGGAGACACACCAGCCCTTAGTGGGCTGGTGGGACATCCCACAAGTGCCCTATGCGCCAAGGAGAAGAAAATCAAGAGAGAAAGAAAAAAAAAGGAGGAGGTGGGAAGGGAGGGGGACTCCCTCCCACCAAACCTAGTCCAACTCGGTTTGGGGGGGGAGAGTCCTCCCCGTTGGCTCGGCCGACCCCCTTGAGGGTCCTTGGACCCCAAGTCTAGGCCCCCTCCCTCCCACCTATATATACGGAGGTTTTAGGGCTGATTTGACACGACTTTTCCACGGCATCCCGACCACATACCTCCACGGTTTTTCCTCTAGATCGCGTTTCTGCGGAGCTCGGGCGGAGCCCTGCTGAGACAAGGTCATCACCAACCTCCGGAGCACCGTCACGCTGCCGGAGAACTCTTCTACCTCTCCGTCTCTCTTGCTGGATCAAGAAGGCCGAGATCATCGTCGAGCTGTACGTGTGCTGAACGCAGAGGTGTCGTCCGTTCGGTACTAGATCGTGGGACTGATCGCGGGATTGTTCGCGGGGCGGATCGAGGGACATGAGGACGTTCCACTACATCAACCGCGTTCTCTAACGCTTCTACTGTACGGTCTACAAGGGTACGTAGATCACTCATCCCCTCTCGTAGATGGACATCACCATGATAGGTCTTCGTGCGCGTAGGAAAATTTTTGTTTCCCATGCGACATTCCCCAACAGTGGCATCATGAGCTAGGTTCATGCGTTGATGTCTTCTCGAGTAGAACACAAAAGTTTTTGTGGGCGGTGATGTGCGTTTTGCTGCCCTCCTTAGTTTTTTCTTGATTCCGCGGTATTGTTGGATTGAAGCGGCTTGGATCGACATTACTCGTACGCTTACGAGAGACTGGTTTCATCGTTACGAGTACCCCCCTTTGCTCAAAGATGACTGGCAAGTGTCGGTTTCTCCAACTTTAGTTGAATCGGATTTGACCGAGGAGGTCCTTGGATGAGGTTAAAATAGCAACTCACATATCTCCGTTGTGGTGTTTGCGTAAGGAAGATGCGATCCTACTAGATACCCTTGGTCACCACGTAAAACATGCAACAACAAAATTAGAGGACGTCTAACTTGTTTTTGCAGGGTATGATTGTGATGTGATATGGCCAACGATGTGATGTGATATATTGGATGTATGAGATGATCATGTTGTAATAGAAATATCGACTTGCACGTCGATGGTACGACAACCGGCAGGAGCCATAGGGTTGTCTTTATACTAACGTTTGTGCTTGCAGATGCGTTTACTATTTTGCTAGGATGTAGCTTTAGTAGTAATAGCATAAGTAGCACGACAACCCCGATGGCGACACGTTGATGGATGATCATGGTGTGGCGCCGGTGACAAGAAGATCGTGCCGGTGCTTTGGTGATGGAGATCAAGAAGCACGTGATGATGGCCATATCATGTCACTTATGAATTGCATGTGATGTTAATCCTTTTATGCACCTTATTTTTCTTAGAACAGCGGTAGCATTATGAGGTGATCTCTCACTAAAATTTCAAGACGAAATTGTGTTCTCCCCGACTGTGCACCGTTGCTACAGTTCGTCGTTTCGAGACACCACGTGATGATCGGGTGTGATAGACTCAACGTTCACATACAACGGGTGCAAAACAGTTGCGCACGCGGAACACTCGGGTTAAGCTTGACGAGCCTAGCATGTGCAGACATGGCCTCGGAACACATGAGACCGAAAGGTCGATCATGAATCATATAGTTGATATGATTAGCATAGGGATGCTTACCACTGAAACTATACTCAACTCACGTGATGATCGGACTTGGGATAGTGTAAGTGGATCATGAACCACTCAAATGACTAGAGAGATGTACTTTTTGAGTGGGAGTTTAGCAAATAATTTGATTAAGTTGAACTCTACTTGAACATAGTCTAAGTCCACTTTGAATATATTTGTGTTGTAGATCATGGCTCACGCGACAGTCATCCTGAATTTTAATACGTTCCTAGAGAAAGCTAAGTTGAAAGATGATGGAAGCAACTTTGTAGACTGGGCTCGTAATCTTAAGCTAATCTTACAAGCTGGGAAGAGGATTATGTCCTTAATGCTGCGCTAGGAGATGAACCACCCGCTACGGCTGATCAGGATGTTATGAACGCTTGGTTAGCACGTAAGGAGGACTACTCAATAGTTCAATGTGCAGTCTTGTATGGCTTAGAACCGGGACTTCAACGTCGCTTTGAGCGTCATGGAGCATTTGAGATGTTCCAGGAGTTGGAGTTTATCTTTTAGAAGAACGCCCGGATCGAGAGGTATGAGACCTCCGATAAATTCTATGCTTGCAAAATGGAGGAAAACTCGTCTGTCAGTGAACATGTGCTCAAAATGTCTGGGTACTCAAACCGTCTAGCTGAACTGGGGATTGAACTCCCACAAGAAGCTATCACAGACAGAATCCTTCAATCACTGCCGCCAAGCTACAAAGGCTTTGTGTTGAACTACAACATGCAAGGGATGAACAAGTCTCCCGGCGAGTTGTTTGCGATGTTGAAAGTCGCAGAGTCTGAACTCCGTAAAGAGCATCAAGTGTTGATGGTGAATAAGACCACTAGTTTCAAGAGAAACGGCAAAGGCAAGAAGGGCAATTCAAGGAAGAGCGGCAAGCCTGTTGCCAATCCGGTGAAGAAACCCAAAGCTGGACCTAAGCCTGAAACGGAGTGTTTCTATTGCAAGGGTATGGGTCACTGGAAGCGCAATTGCCCCAAGTATCTGGCAGATAAGAAGGCGGGCAAAGAATAATCAGGTATATTTGATATACATGTTATTGATGTGTACTTAACCGGCTCTCGTAGTAGTGCCTGGGTATTCGATACCGATTCTGTTGCTCATATTTGCAACTCGAATCAGGAACTGCGGAATAGACGAAGGCTGGCGAAAGACCAAGTGACGATGCGCGTAGGAAATGGTTCCAAGGTTGATGCAATCGCCGTCGGCACAGTGTCACTTCAGCTACCATCGGGATTAGTGATGAACTTAAATCATTGCTATTTAGTGCCTGCGTTGAGCATGAACATTATATCTGGATCTTGTTTATTGCGAGACGGTTACTCTTTTAAGTCTGAGAATAATGGTTGTTGTATTTCTATGAGTAACATCTTTATGGTCATGCACCGAATGTGAGAGGATTGTTCATATTGAATCTTGATAGCAATACGCATATACATAACATTGAGACCAAAAGAGTTAGAGTAAACAATGATAGCTCCATATTTTTGTGGCACTGCCGCTTGGGTCATATTGGTGTAAAGCGCATGAAGAAACTCCATGCTGATGGACTTTTGGAGTCACTTGACTTTGATTCACTTGACACGTGCGAACCATGCCTCATGGGCAAGATGACTAAGACTCCGTTCTCCGAAACAATGGAGCATGCAAGTGACTTATTGGAAATCATACATACCGATGTGTGTGGTCCAATGAGCGTGGAGGCATGCGGCGGATATCGTTATTTTCTCACCTTCACTGACGATTTAAGTAGATATGGTTATGTCTACTTGATGAAGCACAAGTCTGAAACATTTGAAAAGTTCAAGCAATTTCAGTGTGAAGTGGAAAATCATCGTAACAAGAAGATCAAGTTCCTACGGTCTGATCGTGGGGGTGAATATCTGAGTTTCGAGTTTGGTGCTCACTTAAGACAATGTGGAATTGTTTCACAGTTAACACCGCCTGGAACACCACAGCGTAATGGTGTGTCCGAACGTCGTAATCGTACTTTGTTAGAGATGGTACGATCTATGATGTCTCTTACTGATTTGCCATTATCATTTTGGGGTTATGCATTAGAAACAGCTGCATTCACTTTAAATAGGGCACCATCAAAATCCGTTGAGACGACACCATACGAACTGTGGTATGGCAAGAGGCCAAAGTTGTCGTTTCTTAAAGTTTGGGGATGTGATGCTTATGTCAAAAAGCTTCAGCCTGAAAAGCTGGAACCCAAAGCGGAAAAGTGCGTCTTCATAGGTTACCCAAAAGAGACAGTTGGGTACACCTTCTATCTCAAATCCGAGGGCAAAGTGTTTGTTGCTAAGAAAGGAGCTTTTCTCGAGAAGGAGTTTCTCTCGAGAGAATTGAGTGGGAGGAAGATAGAACTTGACGAGGTTGTCGAACCTCTCATCCCTCTGGATGGTGGCGCTAGGCAAGGGGAAACCTCTGTCATTGCGACGCCGGTTGAGGAGGAAGTTAAAGATGATGATCATGAAACTCCAGTTCAAGTTTCTGTTGAACCACGCAGGTCGACAAGATCACGTGCTGCTCCAGAGTGGTACGGTAATCCCGTCTTATCAATCATGTTGTTAGACAACAATGAACCTACAAGTTATGAAGAAGCAATGGTGGGCCCAGATTCCAACAAATGGCTAGAAGCCATGAAATCTGAGATAGGATCCATGTATGAGAACAAAGTGTGGACTTTGGAGATACTACCTGAGGGCCGCAAGGCTATTCAGAACAAATGGATCTTTAAAAAGAAGACGGGCGCTGACGGTAATTTGACCGTTTATAAAGCTCGACTTGTGGCAAAGGGTTTTTCACAAGTTCCAGGAATTGACTACGATGAGACTTTCTCACCCGTGGCGATGCTTAAGTCCGTCAGAATCATGTTAGCAATAGCCGCGTTTTTCGATTATGAAATCTAGCAGATGGATGTCAAAACGGCGTTCCTTAACGGTTTCCTTAAGGAAGAGTTGTATATGATGCAACCCGAAGGTTTTGTCGATCCTAAGAATGCTAACAAGGTGTGCAAGCTCCAGCGATCCATTTATGGACTAGTGCAAGCATCTCGGAGTTGGAACAAACGCTTTGATGAGGTGATCAAGGCATTTGGGTTTATACAAGTGGTTGGAGAATCTTGTATTTACAAGAAAGTGAGTGGGAGCTCTGTAGCGTTTCTAATATTATATGTGGATGACATATTACTGATTGGAAACAACATAGAGTTTTTGGAGAGCATAAGAGGTTACATGAATAAAAGTTTCTCTATGAAGGACCTAGGAGAAGCTTCTTACATTCTAGGCATTAAGATCTATAGGGATAGATCAAAACGCCTGATAGGACTTTCACAAAGCACATACCTTGATAAAGTTTTGAAGAGGTTCAAAATGGAACAGTCCAAGAAAGGGTTCTTGCCAGTTTTACAAGGTACGAGATTGAGTAAGACTCAGTGCCCAGCAACTAATGAAGATAGAGAGCATATGCGCTCCATCCCCTATGCTTCAGCCATAGGTTCTATCATGTATGCGATGCTGTGCACTAGACCGGATGTTAGCCTAGCCATAAGTATGGCAGGTAGGTTCCAGAGTAATCCAGGAGTGGATCACTGGACAGCGGTCAAGAATATCCTGAAGTACCTAAAAAGGACTAAGGAGATGTTTCTCGTATATGGAGGTGATGAAGAGCTCGCCGTAAAAGGTTACGTCGATGCAAGTTTTGACACAGATCCGGACGACTCTAAGTCGCAAACTGGATACGTATTTATTCTTAATGGGGGTGCAGTAAGCTGGTGCAGTTCCAAGCAAAGCGTCGTAGCAGATTCTACATGTGAAGCGGAGTACATGGCTGCCTCGGAGGCGGCTAAGGAAGGTGTCTGGATGAAGCAGTTCATGACGGATCTTGGAGTGGTGCCAAGTGCACTGGATCCAATAACCTTGTTCTGTGACAACACGGGTGCCATTGCCTTAGCAAAGGAACCACGGTTTCACAAGAAGACCAGACACATCAAACGACGCTTCAACCTCATCCGCGACTACGTCAAGGAAGAGGACGTAAATATATGCAAAGTGCACATGGATCTGAATGTAGCAGACCCGCTGACTAAACCTCTTCCACGGCCAAAACATGATCGACACCAGAACTGTATGGGTGTTAGATTTATTACAATGTAATTCACATGGTGATGTGAGGGCTAGATTATTGACTCTAGTGCAAGTGGGAGACTGTTGGAATTATGCCCTAGAGGCAATAATAAATATAGTTATTTTTATAATTCCTGTATCAAGATAATAGTTTATTATCCATGCTATAATTGTATTGAATGAAGACTCATTTACATGTGTGGATACATAGACAAAACACTGTCCCTAGCATGCCTCTAGTTGGCTAGGCAGTTGGTCAATGATAGCCAGTGTCTTCTGATTATGAACAAGGTGTTGTTGCTTGATAACTGGATCACGTCATTGGGAGAATCGCGTGATGGACTAGACCCAAACTAATAGACGTAGCATGTTGATCGTGTCATTTTGTTCCTACTGTTTTCTGCGTGTCAAGTATTTATTCCTATGACCATGAGATCATATAACTCACTGACACCAGAGGAATGCTTTGTGTGTATAAAACATCGCAACGTAACTGGGTGACTATAAAGATGCTCTACAGGTATCTCCGAAGGTGTTAGTTGAGTTAGTATGGATCAAGACTGGGATTTGTCACTCCGTGTGACGGAGAGGTATCTCGGGGCCCACTCGGTAATACAACATCACACACAAGCCTTGCAAGCAATGTAACTTAGTGTAAGTTGCGGGATCTTGTATTACGGAACGAGTAAAGAGACTTGCCGGTAAACGGGATTGAAATAGGTATGCGGATACTGACGATCGAATCTCGGGCAAGTAACATACCGAAGGACAAAGGGAATGACATACGGGATTATACGAATCCTTGGCACTGAGGTTCAAACGATAAGATCTTCGTAGAATATGTAGGATCCAATATGGGCATCCAGGTCCCGCTATTGGATATTGACCGAGGAGTCTCCCGGGTCATGTCTACATAGTTCTCGAACCCGCAGGGTCTGCACACTTAAGGTTCGACGTTGTTTTATGTGTATTTGAGTTATATGGTTGGTTCCCGAATGTTGTTCGGAGTCCCGGATGAGATCACGGACGTCACGAGGGTTTCCGGAATGGTCCGGAAACGAAGATTGATATATAGGATGACCTCATTTGATTACCGGAAGGTTTTCGGAGTTACCGGGAATGTACCGGGAATGACGAATGGGTTCCGGGAGTTCACCGGGGGGGGCAACCCACCCCGGGGAAGCCCATAGGCCTTGGGGGAGACACACCAGCCCTTAGTGGTCTGGTGGGACAGCCCACAAGTGCCCTATGCGCCAAGGAGAAGAAAATCAAGAGAGAAAGAAAAAAAAGGGAGGAGGTGGGAAGGGAGGGGGACTCCCTCCCACCAAACCTAGTCCAACTCGGTTTGGGGGGGGAGAGTCCTCCCCCTTGGCTCGGCCGACCCCCTTGAGGGTCCTTGGACCCCAAGGCAAGGCCCCCTCCCTCCCACCTATATATACGGAGGTTTTAGGGCTGATTTGAGACGACTTTTCCACGGCAGCCCGACCACATACCTCCACGGTTTTTCCTCTAGATCGCGTTTCTGCGGAGCTCGGGCGGAGCCCTGCTGAGACAAGGTCATCACCAACCTCCAGAGCGCCGTCACACTGCCGGAGAACTCTTCTACCTCTCCGTCTCTCTTGCTGGATCAAGAAGGCCGAGATCATCGTCGAGCTGTACGTGTGCTGAACGCGGAGGTGCCGTCCGTTCGGTACTAGATCACGGGACTGATCGCGGGATTGTTCGCGGGGCAGATCGAGGGATGTGAGGACGTTCCACTACATCAACCGCGTTCTCTAACGCTTCTGCTGTACGGTCTACAAGGGTACGTAGATCACTCATCCCCTCTCGTAGATGGACATCACCATGATAGGTCTTCGTGCGTGTAGGAAAATTTTTGTTTCCCATGCGACGTTCCCCAACACTCCTCACTATCCTTATCCAATTCATCCTTGAACTTTTCCTGAAATATACTAAAAAGAATCATGTGTTCAGTAGCATATATGTTGTTATTAATTACCAAAACCACCTACGGAGAAGTTGTGTTTTCAAACGGTCACCCACGTCATTGCATAATTTAACATCAATTGACAATTTGGTTACTACACAAAGGAGCCTACACCATAGCCCACACTTACATAATCGAGCAATTAAACAAAGTTGATTTACCTTAACATTACTCTAACAAAAGAACATTGCTCTAAACAAAGACTAATTTTCTTCCACACACTCGTCGATCTCCGTCGCATCCTACATGACCAGCTCGCGCTCGACGACCTCCACGGGAAGGGGCTCCATGGCATCCATTGCCACAATCGCGTGTGCCAACTCTTTGGAAAAGGCCCACATGAGCCGGGTGTGAGCGACCGCGATCCGGGCATTGACGTCTAAGGAGGCTGCTCACAAAATGGATGGTTGCTCCAGCGCTCTCGATGATTGCCAACTCCTTGGACATAGGTTGCCGACTAGTGTAGGAGAATGTCGCTGCTATTTGTGTAGTGACCGACATGAGCCGGGTGTAGGCAGCCTCGACATATGCATGGGCAGCTGCCAACATGGTTAAGGCGGCCACCGATGAACAGACAACTATTGTGGAATTCTCGCCATTTGTTATCCCGGTCCTGGATGTTGCTATCGCCATCTCAGCTGCAAGAGCTGCCCTTTCGGTGCTGCAGCCGCCCTGTTGGAGATTGCAGCCATGCTCATGGATGTTGTGAGCGTGTTCATTGGTGATACGGCCATGCTCGAGCCACAGTGGGTCGCAAAAGTTACCTTCATGTGGGGACCCCGACTCATAAGTCGTGTTAACTGAATGCACGTGTATAGTGATCCCTGAGATCAATGCTCACTGAACACAAAGAAGCTGAATTACACGAGTCTTACATCCAAACATACAGTCTTACACAAATAAATACCATCATGGTCAGGTCTTACATAGATAGGGCCATGAAGGCCAAACATAAAACATAACTAGCAGCGGAAATCTTGAATGAAAGCATGAACCCATGCCATATTCCTTGACCCTACACGCATTCTCACTCGGAAGCATCCTATTTCACATGTTCATCACCAACGAACTCTTCAACATATTCCTGCTCTTCCATGCCTGGCCAATTAAATAACGAGTGGTAAGCTAATGAGTACTATGAATGTAATCGCACGCAATCCATGTTTGGAACAAGGCAACAACTATGCGTGATATAGCACTAAGTAGGTTAGTTTCAGAAAGTTAATTTTTAAGTGCAATGACATGTTCAATTGACTTGTGAAAGCATACATCATGAGGTTTATAGATGTTCATATAAATGAGCACGGGTTGAACATCTCATGTTCAATCATCATGCCAGGTCCTCTGACTTAGCTCTATTAGTATCTCCCCCCACACACCAAGCTTGTAAATAATCGACGTAGCCCAAGAGCAGTCACCCAACTATCATTGACCATGGGCATGGCTATTGGAATAGTTTTATACTCTGCAGAGGTTGTACACTTTACCCACAAGACTCGGGAAACTTCTGTGTCAAGCCATGACTCGCAGCATTGTTCATACCCGAGGTAAGTACCCGAACAATGCCTTTCCCCTGACTATAATAACAAACAGTCCACTCGCTGGCACACAACCTACATGATGTATATCACAAGTATCATCCATGAAGGGACCAACGGTGTGCCCGATGTCTGTAAAAACAGCCCATGGTCATCCTTTCCTGTACGACCTCGTATCGAGAGTGACCACATCACTCCCGCCACTAGTAATGCGGCCCCTCTGCTAGTACCAACCAAGGTAATCAACAAAGCCCCGCCCATAAGGGGTACCATGGTTGTACATTTAAGGTTGGAGTAACGGTCACAACCTAAACCAAATCCATTTTTGTAAAGAACACACTCACTTGCCTCGGTACAACACTTCTTTCTTGAGTGGTTACCTAGCTCAACACCACCTCCCTCGGGCATTACTAGCACCCGATGGGGTTTAAGGAAAGTTCTTGAAAACACTTTTATTTCCAACACCATGCATATTCCCGTCCCACTTGCATAGCATCTACTAGTAGCCTATTTAATTCCCACCCAAACAACTCTGAGTAGAAAGTAGAGTTATGCCAATGCAAGTATCGACAAAGAATTTACCGGAGGTAACCCACCAAGGTGGTCAACAAGCCATCATGATTCAATGCAACGACATAAATTGACATATGTCATGCATATAATAGTTTCTTAGACATGGTCAAAGGGCTGCCTACCTGGATCAACAAAGTCTTCGCGGTATTCAAATTCTTGTTGACCAGTTCCTTCGTCAGGAACCCAATCTACCGTCACAATAATAACGAGAAAAATAGGACCATGAAAAAACAGAAAAAATATAACACTCATATAGATGTCAAACCACTTTTGTAAAATAATAGGTTGAATATTAGCATTGTGAAAATTATTAGGTTTTGGTTTTGTAGTGTCAAAAAGAACAAGGTTTTAATTATAAAAAGTACATGAATTCTTAGTTGATATGTGCGAAAACTGTGCCATTAAATAGGTTGCAATATTGCAAGAATTATGGAGGTGGAATTTTTGTATTTGGACAAATATTTTGAGATGTGGAATTTTTGGAAAAGAGAGACAAAAAGAAAAAGGAAAGAAGCCACCAGGCAGATGGGCCAGGACGGCCGCAGCTGGGCCGGCCCAGAATCAAAATGGTCTGAGGCGACCCGGTTCCCTGCGCACGCTAAGTTTTAAACCAGACGGGCAAGGCCCGGGGTTAGTGAGAGCGGGAGAGGCGCGGGGTGACACACAGGCTGAAGAGCGGGCCCTCTCTATCAGGGTTGTCATCAACCACTTTCCATGGTGTGGTTGTGCTTACCAGCTGTGATGTAGGGCGCGACTAGGGTAGCTGATGGGAGGGATCGTCTCAGGAGACTGTCGCTGGATTTGCCCGGTTCACAAGTGACAAGGAGGACGGGGTGGACCTGCCCTGGGAGGTGTTGATGCCGATGATTTCTTGCTGAAAATGAATGGGGGAAGGAGGCAAAAGGGTCATGGAGCGTCACGGTTCTAGATGATCGAGAGGATGGGGGGAGGAGCTCCCTCTCGTGCGATCGGCGGTGGCCCAAGCCCGCGGAGCTCGACTCGATCCTGAGCATATATAGAGGGAAAGGGGGAGGTTGGGATGTGGCTCGGTGCTTGATTGTAGGTGCAAGAGGGAATCCGGAGGGAATAAAGAGGTCAGGAAGGCTTTATTATAGGGAGGGTGACAGTGGACTGTGAGCTCGTGCACGGACGCGGTCATTACTGTCGCTGTAGGGCATGGGGAACCGTGGGTGCGTGTCTGGGGTCTTGGTCGACGTCGTCCATGACTAGGAGGAGAGAGACGGGGCGTGGCAAGGCCAGGGGCGTCGCGTGTGCGAGTGTTCTCACTGTCCAAGTCGGTTTTCCTTGACATGCGTGGGGGAGAGCCAGCAGGGGGAGAGAGATGAGGGGTGCGACAACACAACGCGTCTCAGACGCCGAGGCTAACCAGGTGGCAAGAGTGGGGAGCCCGAGGCGGTCGGGGTCCTTGGAATGGTGGCAATAGTGCGAAGCAGACTCTAGCGTGCAGCAGAGCATGCGTATTGCATGGAATGGCATTACACACGTGCTTTGGGCATGTCCCACATTGTCCACTAGCATTTCGGGGGTCTGGAGATGCTTTAGGAGCTAGGGAGGCTAAGGGAAATTGGGTTAAGAAAGGGGGAGAGGTAGAAATACTATTGGTCCTAGTTGTCCAGAGTAGAAGTGGGTTTATACCCCTCCATGATTGATCTCGTGCCATGGAATTCCTACTGGGGGTAGAGGGCAACTAGATGGAGTTGTGGTAAAAAGACGGGGTGAAAGAGAATAGTGAAAGGGGTGAAACCAGGGGTTTTACCATTCTACCAGGAGGTGTTTGATGGTTGCTTGGGCCAGATACCATTCCCCACCTGCTGTGAGATTTAACAGGATCAAATAGTAGGTAAAACCAAGGTTTATCACAAGGTTCAAGCTGATTTGAGGAAAGTTGACAATACAAACACTATAAAACCTAGAAATGGACAAAATCCGGTTTCTTTAGATCTAGCTAGGCATTCTCCCTAATGCGCCACTTGGTTTGGTGGCATTATTTGGGGTTTAGAGTATTCCCACAGTTTGGGATCAATCGGGGAATCTTGGCAATGTAGAGTCTCTCAAGTTTGGATCTGGACACACAGGGTTTTAGAATATTTTGATGAATCAAAACAATTAGGATTGAGGTGACACTTGGCAAGGTCATCACATATATCATGTGTGACTTGCTAGGATTTTCCTGGTATTCTTGAGAATTTTTCCTATAGAAATGTTTCAAATACTTGAGACTAGCGGTGTGACCCGCGCATTTGCGCGGCTAGATCTGTTTTTTGTTGATTATGTTTTCCTAATTGTTATATTTTAGTTCCTTTATCAAACATTCAGAACCTGAGAGACAAATATTTTTTTACTTTAGAAATGTAGACAACTGAAATTAAATATGGTTTTAAGTTTTTTACATTACCATTGATTATCATTGTTCAGTACATTAGAATGATTGGGAAAGCATGCATATGTTCTGAAAAATTGCAAGAATACCTTGGAAGACAAAATTCAAGCAATCATGATTGGGATGAACCTTGCTCTTAAATGGTCAATTCTTCTGATTCTGGTGCAATATGATTCAATGGTAGCATTGTCTTCTATAGTGGACATCTTTCTTATTGGTTGAAGCGTGAATCAGGTTATATCTCTTATTTGTATTGGCCAAATCGAATGTTGTTAACATTCAATAAAATTGCAAAATTACCCACAAAAAAGAGACAACATGTTTATGTTATAAAAAAATGTCTCGCTTCAGTACGAAAATCCTTTCATTAGTCATATTAGTTTGTTTGCGAGGATCATGAGAAGCTAACGTAAAGGACGGCGGTGTGGTAGGTAACTTAGCTCATTATATGGGTATTCTAGAAGTGCTACCCGAGACGGTCATTTTTAAGTTCCTTCCAATGATTTTAATAATACATGTAGACAAAATTTAAATTTTGGTCTTGTCCTTTCTTGATTCAATCAGCCAGTGCTGTTATAGTATGAATTAGCCAAAAACCATTTCTTGAACTTATAGATGAAATATCCGTAGTATTGAACACTACAATATTTAGTTAGGAGTCATGGCCTTGAAAATTAATTGAGGTGCATATGATGGGGCATAGTATGTTTTCTTAATACACCAACTGTTTTTCTTTTTCCAGCGAAACTTCTAGAATACTTTGAGCTATCGTGGTGTAGAGATTTTTTTCCTACGGGGTAGAAAGTGTTGCATTTTGGTGTTGTAGACTTCTAGATTTAGTGAGCCCACATCACTATAATACTTAAGCAAATAATCGTCTATACCTTATGTCTCTAATATTCATGGAATTTGCACTCATATATTTAGCTCATTATTCACTTGATTTTAATAGTAATTTTTTCCATGTAACAATTGTGTGGTGCATGTCGTATGCTGATCTTCTGTAGAGAGTCCTCATCCTGTAGTGGTTCGTTTTATGATTTTTTCCATGTAACAATTAGCATTTCATGACACTCAATTATCTTAAAAATAGTATTTTATTTTGTTGTGGTGCAATCATAAAATTAAACACAAATTTAATCGTATATAGTTTGAGTTGATACGCCACACGGTAATTTTGTGTTTGTTTTTTTATTTCAATAATTTATGAAAATGTGGCCAACAATTTTTCTACTCCTGAGTGTCACCTTAATCTGAGTAATTTGCAAAGAAAAAAAACTATACCGAGGGATTGTTCTCTCAAGATCTTTACGGCACGATATAATGTCCACTTCTCAATTTGGCGAGCAGCAGCATACGTGCATGTCATATGAAAACTGTGTGCAATGCACATGAGGATTGCCCACATGAGGTGCCATGCTAAACTTAGTCAAGCTTTAGTAGATCCTAAATAAGAACACAATTTCACATCAGGAAAATTGAATTCATACTTTGCTATCTTAACATAGATGTGGTTTTCTTAAATGCCAAGGGTGTGCTTCTCTTGCATTTATTTATTATGGAGAGCCAGTCCAATTGATATGAGGAAAAAACATATAGAATTACAGATGGGACTTCCCCTCATTAGCACGCACATCTAATGGACCTGAAAGAAACTTGAATATGTGGTGCCTCACAGCCGGACTCTATCACGGGCTGTTGGCCCACGACAATGGTACCTCCTATTTTCGTGTTTAAGTCGGTACGTCCCTGTTTTTTTGTCCGTGTTAGCCTTCTATAGTTAATCCACTTTTAAATTAACATGCAAAATTCTATTTTTAAATTACCGTATGCGCGTGTACGTGAAGATGACTCTTCCTAGACTTCTTATGTGATGACGCTCCCTTGCCTAATCTAATTACACCAACTGTTTGCATCTATTTGTACATTTTTATATGCATGTATATGTGACAACATGATAGTTCGATATGTTGGTATGTAGGCATTACTATGTTACGTAAAAACTTTTAAATTACAGCTATTATTATTGATGTACAAGGCATTGCACATCTCGTGCCTCTTTTACATGGATGTGCACGTGTTCTGCTTGTATGCACAACACTGACCATATGATCGTTCCAGCCTCACGACCTCGTTATGTGGCTTCTGAAGTTTATTTGTCTTATGTTGGCCCTTCCCTTTTAAAGGCGGAGTCCACAAGTTTAAATTCTAGAAAAGCATAGTTCGTGTGGTTGCCTTTTTTTTTAATTATTGAACGTATATGTGTTTGATTCCATTTTGAGTTGGTGCTTTCTTTTTTGAGATTACGTTTTCTTTGTATATGTACCATATATGTAAAGACGTGATAGTGTATTGGTCCAAATAAGTTGGTAAATACAACTTAGCATGTTACATAAAAACTTTTAATCTCAACCATTATTATTTAAATCAAACGGTTCAAATAATATTACCATATCTGGATAAACATGGTTGCTTATTTATCTCTTGTTTTAAGTATATAATAGATAGGCATGAAAGGTTTTGAACAGTTTTGTGAGATATTTTGAAACTCTTATATATGAAAAATAAATTTTCAGTGAGTTTCCCTAAATTTACCCAAATATTTTTTAAGCATAAAAATGATTTTCCCTTATAAAAGACCATTTCTTGCCTCAAAAAAGGTATTTAAATAAATTAGTAAATAACTTTTCAAATAATAGTTATCTGGTTTTGGGAAGTCTTTTTGATAATATGATTCAAATAAAATATTTGGCGCAAAAGATCTTCCCTAATTTGAGGACTTGTAGTACAAACCTCAATTCAGGGTTTTTTTAAAAGCTTAAATTAAATAAATGCTTTTTGGTAAAAATAATATTTTGTAAAAATAGTTTTAGGTCCTATACACATGTCATGGTCATTGGACAAGGACTTGGAGCAAGAATATGAGTCTTGAGAGTAGGATTATTTTTGTGAATTAAAACACAAACATGCACTCAAGCAAATAGCAATCAGTTCAAGCATCAAGCACACAAGAAGTTTTAATTGGTCCAAATTTTTATAAACTCACAACATAAAAAAGTGGTACAAACACACGGTGTGACACTTCCTGACACGGATCCACATCCCGATCTTTCATCAGCGATGTTTGAACAGTACAGTGGTCATGAGGAGCAAGTGTGACTATGTGGTTGACGTGCCGATGGTGGGCTAAAGCCGATGAAACTTCCGGTGTAAGCCATATATAAGAGGATTGGCCCAAGATATTTTATACCACATCACACATGTTTCATGATCAAGAACTGTTTGCGATGTACCTAATTCTCATATTGTTTTCAAATCAAAAATGAGGTTACATTGGCAATTGAAGGTGTTTGTATTGCGATAGCATTTATCTATAGTGAATGTGCAACTATTGGAGTGTTTGTTAAATATGGAATTATTCGGGGTTGTTTAGGCCTTTTTAAATATTTAAAGAGTTTTTAGACATTTCGTGTGTATAGTTCAAATTTGAATTGTAGTTTATCACATGCTAGAGGCACGTGGATGCGTTGAAAATCATATATGTGTCACTGGATACATGTCTTTGTCGCATGCAAGAAATGGAAATGAGTTTCAAACCTCTTAGTATTTTGGCTCGACCATATACATTGAGAATCGGTGTCTCAAATTCCAATGGATCCAAATTTCATTATAAATTAATGAAACTTTGCATGGTATCATGTCATGGCTCATGTGTGTTGTGGTAAAACAAATTCCCAAATTGGGACATGTTTTGGCACAAACCTCTTACGTCGAAGATTTTCACAAGAAGCCAAGTGGCTCTCATAGGGAATATTCACCTTTTATGTGTCTAACAACATCTGTTGTCTCTTGTTGCATTGAATTTATTTCTAGAGTAGCCATAGGGCAACATTACTGTCGTGCTAAACTATAGAATTTTCCAAGGTTCGTTTGCATTTTTAATACATTAATTTAGTTCTCTAGGCATTTAATGTTCATAATTCAAACTGGAACTACAATCACAAGGTCCAGCGGATCAAAATAGGTTGAAAAATCATATACGTTTCCCGAATGCATATGTAGGTCCCACGCAAGAAATGGGGATGGATTTCAAACATCTCGCTCTCTTCACTTGGCTACAAGCATTGGGAAACTTGTTTTTCAAATTCATATAAATCAAGGCTCTTCAGAAATTTATCAAGCGTGCGCATGGTGTCATGACCTTGCCATGTTCAGTGTTGTGGTAAGAAAAATGCCCAATTTTGGACAAGTTTGTGTACACGCCTCTTACAAACTGAACATTCTCACAAGAAGCCACATGGTTCCAATAGGGAACGTTAACCTTCTATACGTGAAAAGGACATCCTCTCTCTCTTCTCACCTTCAATTTATTGCTAGTGTCACCATAGAGCAACATGACTATCATGTTAAACTATGGAATTTACCAGGGTTAGTTTGGCCTTTTTAATAGAATAGTTGAGTTTTCTAGGCATTTATTGTGCATAATTAAAATTATAACTACAATCAAAAGGTTGGAAATTCAAGAAATTTGGGTATGGTGTCATCAGAGGACCAAGGTTTATTGAACAAATAGGAGTAACAACTACCCCCATCTTCGGCAGCTACACACAAAATAACAAACACTTGCACCCAACGCAAGCAAGAGGGTTGTCAATCCACTTGGACTCATTATTTGCAAGCATGTAAGTAATGTGGTTTGTAGTAGATAATTGCGAATTGTAAAATAAAATAAAAAGTCAATAAGAACAACAAGGTATTGTAGTGTTTGTAAACTTATAAGTGAATAGACCCGGGGGCATAGTTTTCCAAGTGACATCTCTCATGAAAGTAAGCGTACATCGGGTAAACAAAATGTTGTTGGGCAATTGGTAGAAAAGCGCATAGTTATATGATATTCACGTCAATCATCATGTGTATATAGGCATCACATCCATAAGCAAATAGCCCAACTCCAACCTGCACCTATTACTATTACGCCACCCATTGACCGTTATCCAGTATGCATCTAGAGTATTAAGTATAATAGAGTAATGCTTGGAGCACAATGATATGATGTAGACAAAAGAATTCAATTAACATGAACTAACCCCATCATTTTTCCTTAGTGGCAACAATACCGACCTATCGTATCCCCTTGTGTCACTGGATTGTAGAAACCCGTCAGATTGAACCCACTACAATGCACCCTTCTCACTAAAGAAAGATCAATCTACTTGGCCAAAGCAAATCAATAGATCAGACAGATTTACGAAGCTATGATGATCATGTACATAATAATCGCAATATAATTCATAGAAGACTCAAATATTTTTCATGAATAATCTGAACATAAATCGACAATTCATCGGATCCCAACAAACTCACCGCACAAAAGAATTACATTGGATAGATGAAAGCGAAATTGCGATGATTATTGTATTGAAGATCAAGAGAGAGAGGTAGCCACCTTGGTACTAACTAGGAACTTGTACTTATATGGTGAACGACTCACACATCACCATGGGACCAGCAAGGATGATGTAAAGGCCCTCCATGATCACCCCCTTCGAAAGGGCGCCAGAACTGGGCTCCATATGGGCACACAATATAATTGAATCTTGCGTCGCCAAAAAAAGTGTTTCGGGTGGCTCTCTAGTGTGTTTGGAATATATGTGAATTTATAGGCCACAGAGGGGCACAAGGAGGCATATGAGGGGGGTACATGGCAACCGGGCACGCCCTATTTGCTCGTGCTTCCCTCCTCAGGCCTGTGGTCTCCTCCCAAAGCTTCCAGGTCTTCTTTTCGTCCAAAAAAATAATATTAAATTTCATGAAAATTGGCCTTCCTTTGGTTCTGTAAAACTGAAAAGCCAAAAACATGCTCCCGGGACCCCGATCCTAAGCCATAAGAATCTAGCATGTAACATGTCACAACACTTTGAAGCCTCAAGCATAGTTATCCCCACGACTGTCACCTTACTTTGGCCCGGACTTTTATGTCTTTTGTCGCACTTATGTGAATACGTCGCTAGCATTGGAATGTCAGAGAACCCGGGTCGACATGACTACTTATAAACCCAAGTGGCACATCCATACAGGGACATGCATACATAACCTAGCAATGCAGGTGTCGGTCATCAATTGCGTGTAGACGAGTCATAAAAAGCTACATGGACTCCATTACATTGTCAGACATTCCTGTCGTCAACTACGTGTAGAGAAGTGATAGCAGGCTACATGGACTCCATTACACCGTGTGACATTTTCCCGTAGGGACAGACACAACAACAAAGAAGGATTCATGTTGGTGAATCAATGTGTCCGAAGAAGTAACAAGCTACCAAGGCTTAGTGGGAGCACACACAGGTATTTTCATGTAAAGAGTGCTACTAAAGGCACACAACTAGGTGTGGAATCCCACACATACCAATGCACATCACACTTACACACAACATGCACGATATGCGTAGATACAACATGGCATCACAATGAAACTTTACAACACATCAATTATTGGCTCACAGAGACTTTCATAATAGGTTCATACACGTGTCGGGTCACATGACCCGACACAGAAGTCATACACACAAAGTCATATAAGCCATGCAGAAGCATAAAGCTGTCCGAGTACAGATAGATGAAAGCATAAAAGGCATGTCAATTGACTATCCACAGTCCCTTATGAAGGGGCCAGGTCGTAGCTTGGATACCAGGTACTCATCATCGTCGACGTCTAGGAAGAACCCACCCGATGGATCATGGGTCTCGTTTGCAGTAGTTTATTAAGCAAACATTAGTACATACGTATTCAACAAGTCTTTAAACATATATAACTACTCACACATATATATCAACAAGCATAGTTGGTGGGTTTCAAGCAGCAAGCTACCTTTGACTCTAGGCTAACCTGTACTACAACTACGAGTAGTTCGAGTAAGTGAGATAGCACACACGAGTCCATTAATCTCCACAATAATACACTACCATGGATCCTCTCCCGTCTTCCTTCGAGAGTGCCATCCACGATACTCACGCTTATCTTGATACTTTTATGAGTATCCATTTAAGTTATCTATGAACAACATATGTTTCCAAGTAGTCCATATTCGAGGACACGACTGTTTAAACAGATTCATAACCCTGTAGGGTGTACTTCTTCACACGTGCTCTCGCTACTTATTGCTATGTGCACATCATGCACCTCAGAAACCTTCAAGCGGAAGCCCAACGAGGGAGCCAGCCACGACCATTAACCACACAAGAATCTAGTTCAGGTTTATCTCCTATTTGAGACTGAACCCACACGAAAGTCCGAGCGAAGTTTCCGCTACGACCTCAAATGATGCGCGTAGGGTTCCAACGCCCACCACTTGGGTGCCACTTGGTACACCGTGCCACGTGCCTACCGCGTCATAGGCCACCCCTAAAGTCAGCACTACGCACCGCCTCCAGCATAAGCTACGAACACGAGAAACTACTTGCAACTCCTAGACAGGGTCCGAGACTACTAATAGGTCGAGAGGGTCCATTCGTTTTGGCCCAATGCGTGGTAGTAGCTAGTCTTGGATCACATACACGAAACTCAGTTTCTAATAGTTGTTCAAACGAGACAACCCACCATGTACTCCTACATGCCCTCTTAGTGTTACCTTTACCAAATTGGGTTGAACCTTTAACTCCCATCATTAGAACATATTCATTTCACTTCGGTTCATCACCAAGATGAATCAGACCCGACACAACTCTAAGCATAACAAGAGTAGCAGAGTAAAGGAACAACATGGATCAAGCATCTACTAGGTATACTAGGTTGCTTGGTTTAGTTATTTACCATCATAATGATAGGTCATGCACATGAATCGCTTCAACTACCCAAACAAGTAACATTTGTAACATTGTTGTCCTAATGCAATAAACAAGAGGACGGTGTTGTATCGAAATGTTCAAAAGGGGTGCTTGCCTTGCAGGTTGGGGGCAGGGTAGTGCCCTTCACCTAGATACTCATGGGTATCCTCGGAAGCAGGACCTACCGCGATACAAACAAAGAAGCAATCAACACATGGCAAGTACAAAAATGTTATGCATGATCATGACATGGCAAAATGAATTTCGATCAGCTAATCTATCCATCATCATATTGGGTAAAGCTGGTTTGAATCAAAGACTCAAATTCAAACATCAAATATGGCATTTCAAATACCTCTTAATGGAATTGACCTGATCAGCGGGTTTAACTTGTTCTAACATGCATGATAATAGTACCAATGGATAGATTGGATTTTTTGGATCATTTTCATATATAAATCTTTGTCGTCTGAACTATGGTTGAATTTATATGAATTTCAGAAGTTTTAACCATTTTCGGGTATTTCCTGATTATTTTATGCTCAAAAAAGGTTTAGTACGTCAACATTGCATCAGTAAGTCAATAGTGCCTGGTCCAGGTCAAACCAGACCAGTGGGTCCCACTAGTTATTGACTTAGTTAATTAAACATGTTGAATTTAGTTAATTAGGTCATTAGCTAATTAATGCAGGGGGCTCACGCCAGCTATCTATGATTCTGGGGAGGTCAAACCTTTGTGAGAGGGTCAAACTATGGGCACCCCGACTAATGAGTCGAGATCCCGAATGAACGTGTACAGTGATCCCAGAGATCAATGTGCACTGAACAGAGATAGTGAATAACAAGAGTCTTACATCCATAAATAACGTCTGATATAGATAAGGACCATTATGGTCAAGTCTTACATAGATAGGGCCTTAAGGCCAATCTCACCAACTCAACTAATAGCAAAAATCTTAGTAGATAATGTGAACCCATGCCACCAGCCTTAACCTACATGCATTCTGACTCGGAAGCATCCTAGTTTGTTTGATCGTCTCCGACGACAAATTCCTCTCCATACTCTGGTTCTTCCATGTCTGGTCAAATAAAATAAACAGTGGCAAGCCAATGAGTACTTTGAATGTACTCGCAAGCAACCCATGATGAGGAACAAGGGAATAATGCAAACATAATATATCTTTAGTATGCACCTTTGCGGAAAACAGGTTTTCCCTTAAATGCAGTAACATGGTCAAGTGTAAGTATATTCATGCATTACAAGGTGGTAAGTAACGATGAGAATAGGTTACGTATATCTACATAAATATTCCGAGGGTTGCCTCATGTTCACCCTCCATGTCAAGTCACCAGACTTGATCCAATTAATCACTTTCTCGTGAAACACCTTTATACTCACGCACACGTGGTTTATGCGAAAAGGACTAGATGTAGTCTAAGCAGCACCACCCAACTGTCCTTGACCGTGGACACGACTATTCGAATAGTTTTACACTCTGTAGAGGTTGCGCACTGTACCCATGAGATCTGGGAAACTTCCATCTCATCCACGACTCGCGGTATATAACATACCCGAGTTAAGTACCCGATTATTGCCATTCCCCTGGCGACACTAGACAAAGAGTCCACTCGATTGGTACCCAACCCAGATGATGTATGTCTTACCAGCACCAACTGTAGGTCGTATCATCCATGCAGGGACCAACGGTGTGCCAAACACGTGTTAAAAAGCATAGTCGCCCTACCTGGCACGACCCCGACACGAGAGTGACCATATCACTCCCGCCACTAGTAATGTGACCTCTTTGCTACCACCAACCAGAGTAATCAAGGAAGCCCCGTCCCATAAAGGGGTATCGTGGTCGCACATGTAAGGTTGGGACGGTCGACACATCTTAAATATTTCCTTGTTTTGGAAACCACACACACACCCACTTCTCTCTTGGTACACCACTTCTTTCTCAAGTCCTCATCTAATCGAACACCAGCACCCTCAAGCATTAGTGGCACCCGACGGGTTCTTCGGAAAATGTTATAAGCACCTCTATGTCACCATGGAATGCATAAAACTGTTTTCTTCGGAAAAACTTTGGAATAAAGTAATCAGCATGACATGTATAAAAATATTTTATCAAACATGGTCAAAAGTATGCTTTCCTTGATCATCTAGGTATCCACATTCTTCGAGGTCTTTGGGTCCATGTCCTTCGTCAAACGTGCGATCTATCGTCGTAATAGTAATAAGAGGAAGAAGAATCACAACCAAAAACAGAGCACAAACTCACATCTAAAATGTTAACCTATTCTGTAAAATTATAACATTATTTCTAAAATATTTGTTTCTTGTTTTGGTGTAGAAAACTATTTTTAAAATTCTTTTTAGCAGAGGCGAAAAACTTAAACTATGTTTTAATTTAAAACTCCGCATAAAAGTTTTTACAAAAAAATGCACAAGCAGTTATATTAAATATTACATAATTTCACAAGAATTATGGTGGAAAAGGAATTGAATTTCGAAGAATATTTAATCCTGTGGAAATTTATTTTTAATGTCCAGAAAATAATAAAGAAAAATGGCTAGCTCACTGGCTATGCTTGGCCAGCAGCCGGGCCGACATAACTGGCCAATTGGCCAGCCAGCCAACCAGACCAGGCACGCGCGCCGTCAGGTTCAAACCTGACGCGTGGGGCCCTGCGGCCATCGACACAGAGGAAAGAGGAGGAGAGAGATGCCGCCGACAGGTGGGGCCCTCCTATCGGGGTCGTCTCCTACCTCAAGATAGAGGGGACGAGTGGATGCAGTAATGGACTCCTCACACTCCCGCCTCTCGACTGGGGGTTGAACGAGCGTTGGTGGTGGCCTGAGTCGCCCGCGACAAAGAAGACACGACGAAGGCTTTCAAGAAGATGCTGACGACGATGCTCAGAGGACGAAGGAGGTCGGGGAAGAGGTGGAGGAGGACCAGGAAGCTCTTGCGGTCACGGGGGAGGTGGAAGCAGCTCCAAAGCGTGCATGTGCCCCGAGTTCGACGATACCACGAGGTGGTGGAACCTCGATCGATTTCGAGCACCGGTGCTCGTTTAGATCAAGGGGGCGTTGGGGGTGGTCGATTCGAGGCTTGAGATGGGTGATGGAGGTGCGGGGGAGAGATGGGGGCCTTTATATAGGCGGGCGACGATTCACCGAAGGGTGGGGCCCCGATGATGCCGCAGCACTGCCCAGAGGGGCAGAAAGAGCTCGGGAGCGAGCCCGTGGTTTTGTGGACGTGGTTTTAGACCACGAGGGATCTTTAGGAGGAGTCGGGGCAGGCTCTTGGCTAGTCGTGGTGGCGGAGCTCTTCTGGCCGGTTCGGGTGCGCGCGGGCACGCGTCGCCCCGGGCAGAGGAGAGGGGAAAGAGAGGGGCCGACGCTACCCTGGACTCGGTCGACGATGTGGTCAAGGAGGGGCAACGGGAGGGAGCAGGAACTAGTCGTGGCTGGCCTCCCTGTGCTCGGGTGCACCCTGTAGCTCATCCAGAGCGCAGGTTTGGCATGCCACGGCATGCTGGTGTGCTCTCGCACGTTTGGCCATGTCTGGGAGAGTCTGGGACTGTGGTAGATGCCCTCTCAGTGCTTGGATCCGAGGGGAATCAAGCTGGTCAAAAGGTGGAGTGATAAATAGATGTTGTTAGCATTGATTCAGTGGGTTAATTGAATATTTTGGCTTCCTCTTATTGAATTGGTGCTGGATCTTTCGGTTGCAGCTATGGGGAGGCACTGGCAGCGTGTGATACAAGTTTGGAGTGAAGGGAGTAAGTGTTGGGGGTGCTAGCTAGTGGTTTTGTAAACTGGCAGAAGGTGTTTGATGCTAGTTTGGGGGAGTTAACCTCCTCCAATGGCTTTGATAGTTAACATGATTGGATGGTGGACATAAATAGAAGTTTTTACCAAATTTGAGCTCAATTGAATGGCAATCTTGTGAGCAATTATGGTCAAACCAATTCCCACAAATCCAATTCTTGGAAGGCCCTTCTTATTTGGGGTATTGAGCACTCCTGCAAAGTTTGAGACCAATTGAACATACTTGGCAATGTGGAGTTGATCCCACTTGATTCTGGACAGGAAAGGTTTCTGGATTATTTGGTGCACCAAACCACCTTGGATGGAGGTGAAACTTGGTATAATCACCAAATATAGCATGTGGGCATTCTAGAATGTTCTTAGAATTTATTGAGAATATTTCCTTTGGAAATATTTCAAAAGGTCAAAAAAAAAACAAAAATGGTCTTCAAGGGTTTAGTCCAATATTTTGAACATGACAATGGGTTTAAACTCTTATGTATGGAAAATATATGTCGTGAAAGTCTTCCTAAATTTTATCAGATTTTTCTAAGGTAGAAAAATAATATTTCACCAAGAAATGCCATTTCTAGCCTTAGAAAAGGGCATATGAATAAAATAGTAAAATGGTTTTAAAAATAATTAATTTATGGTTTTGAAGAGTTATTTTAATAATAGAACCAGAATAAAACCTTTGGGCAGAACACTCCCTTTAAATCAGGACTTGTAGTGCAAAATACCAAAGCATGGTTTAAAGCTACAAAAATAATAAAAAGGGTTTTTATAGACATAATATTTTGTAAAAATTGTTTTTGGTGATCCACTCATAAGCACACATACAAGCAATGACAATCAAGATACTCATAGCACTTACTTAAAAAATGATAATTTATTCCTAATTTTGAGAAGGAAACAGTAGTGGCGAAGTGGTGTGATAGACCTATCCCCCTTACAAGAATCTCGTCCCCAAGATTCCTAAACTAGGTGCTGAAAAGTTATGGAAACTCGGAACTAAGATGGTCTTCACGCTCCCAGGTTGATTCTGCCTCGGTGTGGTTGCTCGACTAGACCTTGAAGTACTTTATGGTGCGCCTTCGGGTACAACGTTCGCCTTCATCCACAATGCGGATCGGACTCTCGCGATAAGTGAGGTCTGGCTGAAGATCCATGGCTTGATGATCGATGTCCTTGTAAGGATCCGAGTGGTTTGGCGCTTGGAGACAGTTTTGGAGTTGCGACACATGGAATACATTGTGCACACCCGAAAGTTCTAAAGGTAGGTGCAACTGGTAGGCAACCTCCCCTCACTTTGCGGTGACCCGGTAGGGCCCAGTGTACCTCGGTGCTAGATTTCCCTTGATGTGAAAGCTTTTGATCCCTTCAGAGGCGTGACATGGAGGTAGACAAGGTCTCCCACGTAGAAAGTTTCTTCTCGACGATGGTTTTTGGCGCAACTCTTCTATCTCGATTTGGCGTTTTTAGGTGCTCCCATAGGAGCTGCACCTTCTCCTCAGCTTCACGGAGAATGTCTAGCCCAAAAATCAGTCCTTCACCAGTCTTAGACCACTTGAGTGGTGTGCGGCATTTGCGGTCATACAATACCTCAAATGGTGCCATCAGGAGGCTGGACTAATAGTTGTTGTTGTAAGATAACTCAGCGAAGGGCAAACAATCCTCCCATTTGGTTCTGTAGGCCAAGACACTGGCACGAAGCATGTCCTCGAGTATCTGCACGCTAGTCTGCGGGTGGAAGGCGGTGCTGAAGGAGAGATTAGTTCCTAGAGCCTCTTAGAACTTCTTCCAGAATCTTGAGGTGAACTGGGTGCCTTTTTCAGATACGATCTCCTTTGGAACAATGTGGAGGCCCACAATATGCTCGATGTAGAGATTGGCTAGTTGGCTACCATCGTACGTGGTACTGACGGGGATGAACTGGGCTACCTTGGTGAGGTGATCAACAATGACCCAAATGGAGCCATGGCCTTTGTTGGATAAGGGAAGACCCGTGACGAAGTCCATGCCGACCTTATCCAACTTCCACTCAGGTACCCAAAGAGGTTGTAGTATCCCAACAGGTCTCTGATACTCAGCCTTGACCCTTTGGCATATGTCGCATTTGGCTACATACGAGGCTATGTCCCTCTTCATGCCGTGCCACCAGAACCTTTCTCTGAGGTCTTGATACATGTTGGTTCCACCATGGTAGATTGAATATGGAGTGTCATGATCTTATTGCAAGATCATGTTATTGAGTTCGGCCTTGTTGGGTATGCATATCCGGTTCCCAAACCACACAACACCGTGCTCATCCACTGAGAATCCAGGGGCCTTGCCTTTGTTGATCTTCTTCTTGATGCATTCGATGCTCTTGTGTCCCTTCTAGGCTTCCTTAGCGTCGTCCATTAATGTGGGTTTAGCTTCGGGGTTTCCAAGAATCCTTGTTTGACTAGCTCCAACCCGAAACTTTCCAGCTCTTCATATAGGGCACGTAGCCTTTCCTTGATCATAGCATTCAAGGTGCAAGCCTTCCGGCTCAAGGCGTCTGCTACCACTTTGGCCTTACTAAGGTGGTATTGAATGCTGAGGTCATAGTTTTAATTAAATCCAACCATCTCCGTTGCCTCATATTCAATTCCTTCTGGGTGAAGATATACTTCATACTTTTGTGGTTGGTATATATCTCGCACCGTGTCTCCACAAGATAATGCCGCCATGTCTTCAAGGCATGAACTACTGCTGCCAACTCGAGGTCATGAGTGGCGTAGTTCACCTCATGAGGGCGTAGTTGCCATGATAGATAAGCCATGACTCTGTCGTCTTGCATCAGAACACCACCGAGTCCGGTCCTTGACGTGTAACAGTATTTCAGGAATTATTTGTTTATATCCGGAGTACCCAGTACTGGGGCAGTGGTCAGCCTCTTCTTTAGTTCTTGGATGCATGATTCACATCCATGCGTCCATTCGAACTTGCTGCCCTTCTTCAGGAGCTGAGTCATTGGTCCGGAAATGTGGGAGAATCCTTCCATGAACATGCGGTAATACCATGCGAGTCTGAGGAAGCTTGTGACTTCCTTCACATCGATTAGCAACTCCAAATTTGTTAGTATAGTAATTTTGGTGGGGATGACTGCCAATCCCTCTACTGTCATGGTATGACCCAAGAATCCAACCTCGTGTAGCCAAAATTCGCATTTGCTGAACTTGGCATCAATTTGGTGCTCTCGAAGTTTTTCCAACACCAGCCTCAAGTGCTGCTCATGTTCTTCTTCGGATTTGGAGAAGATGAGTATGTCGTCAATGAAGACAACAACAAACTTGTCCAGGTATTCCATGAAGACTTTGTTCATGAGGTACATGAAGTAGGCTCGGGCATTGGTCAACCAAAGTGACACGACTGTGCATTCGTATAGGCCGTACCTAGTCACGAATGCCATCTTTGGTTTGTCTTTGGGCCGAATCTTTAGTTGGTAGTATCCAGACGTGAGATCAATCTTGGAGAATACCTTGGCACCATTCAACTAGACGAATAGGTCTTCAATCTTGGGAAGTGGATACTTGTTTTTTATTATGACTTCATTGAGGGAACGGTACTAAAGCAGAGCCTGCTAGTCCAATCCTTCTTGGAGACTAATATAATAGTTGATCCCCAAGGAGATGCACTAGGACGAATGAATCCTTTCTTGAGCTGCTCGGCGAGTTGCTTCTTCAATTCTGTAAATTCCTCGGATCCCATCCTATAAGGCTTCTTATAAATAGGACTCAATCAGGGCATGAGCTCAATGATGAACTCAATGTCTCGGTCAGGAGGCATCCGAGGCACTTCATCAGGAAAGACGTCCGGGTACTCACATACTACTGGCACATGGTCCAACTCTTTTCCCAAAAGGCAGTTAACCTGAGGGGCTTCAGTGAATGTAGGCTCGGAGATGTACTTGACTTTGATCCCTTGACCGCTTGTCGTGGTATTAGACCTCTTGGCACAGTCCAATATGCTCTGGTGATTGGATAACCAATCCATACCAAGGATCACATCCAAGGCTTGCGACTTAAGAACGATGAGATCTACTACGAAGTGTACCCCGTTATTGCTGATCCCAACTCCCCTACATCCTATATTGGTCCTTGACACTGCACCCAGGGTTTGTACCGTCATGTGACCATTTGGGAGTGTAGGTTTGAAGCCACTCTTCGTTGCAAACTTTTGAGTGACAAAAGAATGTGATGCACCACAATCAAACAATACTGTTGTTGGAGTGGAGTTGACGAGGAACGTACCCAGTATGCAGTCCGGGTCTTCCTGGGCTTCCTCTGCGGAGATATGATTCGTGCGTCCCCTTCTGTTGTAGTGTCGGTTGCAAGGAGCTTGATTCTTGTTTGGTGCTCCGTGACCTTGTCCTTGATTTGGCGCATTGGGGCGTGGTGAATCGGGCTTCTTATTGGGGCACTGCCTTGAGTAGTGTGTAGGTTGTCCACACCCAAAGTAGGTGACCTGCCCGGGGTTGTTTGGATTTCCCCCATTCACTACTGGAAAACAGTTTTTTGCCGTATGCGTAATCTTTGCCGTCTGCTAGTTGATGGCAAATAGTGTCTTTGCCGTCAGCTTTCGCAAAACAGACGACAAAGCATAGGCTGATGGCATAAAGTCTTTTTGCCATCTGTCACATCTTTGCCGTCTGCTAACATACGACAAAGAGTCCGGAGGCAGACGGCAAAGATATAGATGGGCCCAACTGACCGCGGGGTGGCTAGGTCAAACTAGAGCTAGACCTTTGTCGTCTGCTAGCGGACGTCAAAGAGTGTGGAGGCAGATGGCAACGTGCTAACTCCGTTAACGACTCCTTCCCCCCCACCCTGCCCCTCTCTCTTTGTAATGGTCACCCCGCGTGCCCCTCTCTCTCTCCCCACCCCGCGCGCCCCTCTCTCTGTAACGGCCGCCGCCACCACCGTCGCGTCCCCGCCCCCATCGCGCCGCCACCCCTGTCGCCCCCGCCGTCACCCCTGTCACCCTCACCGCCGCCCCTGTCGCCCCCGCCGCCGCCCCTCTCTCTCTCCCCACCTCGCCCCCGCTTCCGCTGCCCCACCACCGTCGAGCCGCCGCCCCTGGCGCCCCCGGCGCAGCCCCGCCACCCCCAACACCCCGACCCCTCCACAGCCGCCCCTCCCGGTGAGCCCCCACACCCCCACCCCCACCCCCCCACCCGCATTATTTTTTAGTAGTTTTATTATTTTTTAGTAGTTTTAGTAGTTGTTATTGTTAGTAGTTTTAGTGGTAGATTTAGTTAGGTTAGTAGTTTTAGTTAGGTTAGTTAGTTAGCTTGGTTAGTTAGGTGGAGGAGGAGAAGAGGAGAAGAGGAGGAGGAGGGCGAGAAGAGGAGAAGAAGAAGAGGAGTAGTAGTAGGAGGAGGAGGAGGAGAAGAAAAGGAAGAAGAAGGAGAAGAAGAAGAAGAGGAGAAGAAAAAACTAACAAAGAGAAGAAGAAGAAGAAGAAGAAGAAGAAGAAGAAGAGAAGAAAAAAAGAAGAAGGAGAAGAAGTAAAGAAGAAGAGAAGAAGAAGAGAAGAAGAGAATAAGAAAAAAATAAGAAGGAGAAGAAGAGAAAAAAGAAGAAGAAGTTGATTTTTTATTGTTTGGTATTTAGTGGTAGCTAAATTCTTTTTAAGTTACTTAGTGGTAGATTCTGTTTTTGTTATAGTTGTAGATTCTATTTTTTTTATTTTTTTGCTGTTTAGTGCTATCTAGGTTTAGCGATAGGTTTAGTTAGCTTGGTTAGTTAGGTTAGTTAGTTAGTTAGCTTAACAGAAAGAATAGGAAGAAGAAGAAGAGGTGGAGGAGGAGAAGAGGAGAAGAGGAGTAGGAGAAGAAGAAGAAGAAGAAGAGGAGGAGGAGGAGAAGACAAAAATAAGAAGGAGAAGAAGAAAAGAAGAAGAAAAGAAGAGAAGAAGAAGAGAAGAAGAGAAGAAGAATACCTTCTCCTCCTCCTTCTTCTCCTCCTCCTCCTTCTCCTTGTTCTTGATTTCTTCTTCTTCTTATCCTCCTCCTCTTTCTTCTCCTCTATCTTATTCTCCTAACCTTATTTTCCCCAACAATTAGATATTTAGCCCATTTAGCTACACAATGGCATAAAAACCTTGGTTAGCTCATGAATATTATATTCTTGACTTGTTTTCCTCTAAAATGACATAATTAGAATATTTGTGTTGATCGGGTGGATTTACATGTGATAGTTGTCTCGTCGCTGTGAGGTCTGTTGTGCGAAGACCTGCCCGTGCATTGTACGAGCTCCGCCCCTGCATTCGTGGGTCAGTACAAATTTCATCTCCTCCCCGCCCCTTCATTTACTGTGGCTCGGTTTCCGGATGAAAGTTTCTAGATTTAGGTAATTAAATTAATTTATTTGTATGCATGACGAGTATGCGTCTCCTGTTCGAAAGGGCGACTTCTATAAATATGCATGTCTTTGCATATTTATAACCGCCATCCTTTCGAATTGTCCAACATTATCCATGGACAACCCGAGTATCTGTAGATTGGGTTCATTTTCCCGTATGCTATGCTCTAGATCCGATGCGGAATTTCGTCAGTGCCTCCCTGTTGTTCTCCGGATGCACATCCTCTTTGTTTATTGCGGAGACGTGTATCAGGAGAAGAGCGGGGAGGTGCTACCGAAATTTTGCGTTGGATCCAGAGCAGAGCATGGGAAAACGAACCCAATCTACACATACTCGGGTGGGATTAGGACCTATCTTTACCTACTAGCATGTAGGTTGCCTCGACATAATAAAAATGGCGAACCTGATTAACCGATGAATATAAATGATAAATTATATATAAATATATTTCTTATGTCTTTAGTAGCTACGCAAGATGAGTGATCGTGCGTGGATGTATACCGGTCACCCTAGTCAGAAAGAGATGACGAAAGAATGGTTTGTAAAAACAAAGGTATTTGTGAAAGACGCATTCACAAATAGCCAGGAAAGAAACTATTGCCCCTGTCGTGGATGCGACAACTATAAAAAGACGAGAGAGGCTGTAATGATTAAACACCTGCAGAGGAGGGGTTTTAAGCCTAATTATACGGTGTGGACAGTTCATGGTGAGTCTATACAACGCACAAGAGCTGAGGTGGTCCGTTGTCGCACGGACGAGCATGGTACCGGGATCGAAGACATGGTGCAAGACTTTGATGATGCTCAGGATTCGGAAGATGAGATGGAGGAATCTGCAAAGGCCTTTTATGGAATGTTGGAGTCTTCAAAACGTCCTCTCCATGAGCACACTGAGCTCTGTCAGCTGGATGCAATTGCACAAGTAATGGCTCTGAAGGCTCAGTTCAACTTGGGAAGACAATGCTACGACGCGATGATGACACTATTTGGACGCTTCCTACCCAAAGGCCATGTCATGCCTGCAAACCTGTAACAGTCGGACAAAATAGTTCGTGTACTTAAGATGCCCTATGAGAAGATAGATGCATGTGAGAAAGGATGTGTCTTATTTAGGAAGGAGTATGCACACTTGGACTATTGTCCCAATTGCGAGTCTTGCAGGTATCTTGTGGTAGACAACGGTATGGGTGAGAAGGGGCAGACCAAAATCGCACTTAGTGTTCTTCGGTATATGCCAATCGTACCAAGACTTCAACGTCTTTTCATGGTCGAAGAGACCGCCAGACAGATGACATGGCACAAATTGGGCAAAAGAACCGAACTAGATGCGGATGGGAATAAGATGGTGGTACATACATCGGATGGGGAAGCGTGGAAACATTTCTATGGATTGCATTAGGATAAAGCGGCAGATCCAAGGAATCCTCGAGTCTGCGCCGCCACGGATGGTTTTAATCCCTTCGGCATGACGGCAACCCAATACAATTGTTGGCCTGTATTTGTCATTCCACTCAATCTCCAACCCGGGCAAATTATGCAAAGAAAGAACATATTTCTGACGTTGATAATTCCAGGGCCCAATTATCCGGGGAAGAATATGAATGTGTACCTGCAACAGCTTAAGGATGAATTGGAAGAAGTTTGGGATAATGGGGTCAAGACATACAATGCCGCTAGAAAAGAAAACTTCAAAATGCATGTGTGGTACATCTACTCTATGCATGACTTGCCAGCGTATGCGCTATTCTCTGGATGGTGTGTCCATGGAAGGTTCCCATGCCCCCAATGCAAGGCAGCTCTTCAGTTTCATTGGTTGCAGGAGGGTCGGAAGTATTCTTTCTTTGACTTGCATGGACAGTTCTTGGATCTTGACCATCAGTTCAGAAAAGACAAAAAGAACTTTACCAAAGGTAAAGTTGTCAAAAACTTGGCACCACCTGCGTTCACATGCCAACAGATCCTGGATAAGTTAAACGCCCTAGAGCTTGATCCAGAGCGTCCAGGGTATTTCAAGGGGTATAATTCAAAACACGCCTGGACTCACAAGCCATGCTTCTGGGATCTGCCTTACTTCAAAGACCTCCTTCTTCCACACAATATCGACATGATGCACACTGAAAAGAATATCGGAGAGGCTATTTTTGGTACATTGTTCGACATAGATGGGAAGACAAGGGATAATACTAAGGCTAGAGTCGATCAAGAGACACTATGTCATAGACCGTTACAAAACATGCGAGAAGGCAAAGGAAAGCAGAAGTGGTCGAAGCCAAAGGCCTGGTTCAATCTTGGAAGGCCAGCTATGTGGGAAATTATCTTGTGGGTCAAAATGCACTTGATGTTCCCCGATGGGTATGCCGCGAATCTAAAGAGGGGAGCGAGTCTTGAAAAATTAAAAATCTTTGGTGTCAAGAGTCATGATTGGCACATATGGCTAGAGCGGGTAATGCCGGTGATGTTACGTGGCTTTATTCCTGAGGATGAATGGCTAGTACTGGCGAAGCTGAGCTATTTCTTCCGTATTCTTTGTGTGAAAGAATTGTCGCCTGGTGTGGTAGAAGACATGGAGCAGTTTGCACCGGAGTTGTTGTGCAAGTTAGAGAAGATCTTTCCACCGGGCTTCTTTAATCCAATGCAATATTTGATTTTACATCTACCGACGGAGGCAAGATTGGGTGGGCCCGTGCAAGATCGTTGGTGCTATGCAACTGAGAGGATGCAGAAGACCCTTCGAGCTAAATGTAAAAATAAGCGTAGAATTGAAGCATCGATGGCTGAGGCATTCATTACTGAGGAGGTGGCAAACTTCGTGACAGCTCACTACGAAGCCGAAAATCATCATTTGCATAATCCGAAGCCTCGGCACAATGATGCAGACCCTAAAAAAGGTGGGTCCAACCTCGGCCTATTCAAAGGGAAGCTCGCACTAGCCGGTGCTTCGAAACCAATAACGTTGGATGTCGAAGAATCGCGGAACATTTCGTTGTATATCTTCAACAACCTAACAGAAGTGCGACCGTACTTCTAATTCATTTGAACTGCTCTTATTCCCGGATATTTCAAACAGCCGTTACGTCGCCAAATTCTCGGATGGAGCGGTGATCGAAAATGATTCCGTCGAAGAGTATGAGCTTCTATCAAAGACAGGAGGTGGCTATCCCGGTTTCATCTCTTGGTTTAAACAAACGGTAATTATCAATAATGGACCATTTCATTTCTTGGTCTAACTTGCGGCTAATGCAACAATCATTTCGTATTAAACTTGTAGGCTAATTCAGAGTCTATGGACGCCGAATTGAGACAAGTCGCTAATGGTTTTGACTATAAGGTTCGTTCATTTGAGAAATACAACATCAATGGGTATCTCTTTCGTACCTTTGGCAAAGAGTTATCTATGCCCGACTGGAAATCTACAAATTGTGTTGTCTCTGCTATTGGCGAAGGTCTTATCGAATATTATGGAAGAGTTGAAGCAATTTATGAACTTCAATTCTATGGTGAAAACCCACCGAACGTTGTAGTCTTCAAATGTTATTGGTTCCAGCCGAAGAAGACTAGAAGGACTCATGAACATATAGGACTAGTCGAAATCAATCCAAACACCCATTTAGATGTTCCCGATGTCTATATTACGGCTCAATAGGCGACCCAAGTTTTCTATCTACCGTGGGCATGCCAAACAGATAAGAATCTGGAAGGTTGGTATGTTGTTTATGAAGTGCCGCCACATGTCAGACCACCTCTCCCAAATGAACAGGATTATGAACCTCACATTAACCCAGACACATATGATGGAGAATTCTTCCAAGAAACACGTCTTTCCAAGAAACGTTTCAAGAACCGTCGTGCTTCACCCAAGAACATGGAAGTACACAGCGACGATGAATCCGATTCCAGCCCTGAGCCGGAACCAGAAGACCTGGAACTCGTAGAGGTTACTGATGCGGATGACCTGTCAATGCTTCAACGATTAAAGGAAGGCCTTTCACAACTTCACGCCGTTGAACCCGACGAGCACGTCATTCATGAAGACATGCGTGATAGTGATGATGATGATGCATTTATTGATGATGATTATTAGTTTGTAAGATTCACAACTTAAATTATATATATTTTAATCTTTATTATTCATGTACATATTATTATTCATGTCAGTTATTCAATTTTTTTATGTTGTACTCATTTCTTTTAATCTTTATCATGGCAGGTCACCAGGTGTAGAAAGATGGTGGGCGCTGGTCCAGATCGCTCGAAGGGTTCTTCCCAAGCGCCCCGCACGAGGGGTGGTACTTCCCTTCCACCCCTATCTCTCCGTAGAGCCTTGGCAGACAGTCTGTCGACACCACCCGTGGGTTCTTCTTCGTCAGCGGCACTGCCCACTGGGAGAGGTGTTGGTCGGGTAGGGAAGAAGGGGAAGGGTACAGGGAGAGGTGGTGGCCGCGGAAGATCCAGGAGGACTGTTGAGCCGTCCTCGCCACCACCACCAGCTCATTCACCCGAGCATAGGACTACTATGGTCGACCCGTTTGCGGAGAAGGCTATGGGGACTCTGTTCCAGGAGCCTGTGTTCATGGGCATTCGTCCCATGAGACTTCAGTCCAGGAGCAGCCTCGGGTCGAGGTGCATTTGGCCCACGATACTATGGTTCCAGATGCTTCACCCGACGTGGAGAGGCCCGGATGGGAGACCTGGCCGGATCGGACCGAGTTGCCAGATTGGACCGAGGGTCCGGGTGGCTCAGGGGGTGGGGATGGCGGGGATGAGTTTACGGATAGTGAGGGCGATGTGCAGGTGGACGGGGCCACCGTGAACAAGCGTGGTAGTACACGTCTCCCGGTCGTGCCGGCTACCCGCAAGCGGAGGTCGGTGATTAAACCTGAAGGAGATAGGGAAGTACATTTACTCTTTTTTTAGCTTTTGCCTTCAAGTTTGTTCAAATATCTAATGTGTTGACCTTATCATACTGCAGGGGATGGGTACACCCTCTTGGAGTCCGCAGGCCGAACTCCATCCTTGGTGTGCTTTGCCGGACAAATTTCCCGAGGTTTGTCACGTTGCCTGGTGAGGGTCAGGTTCCTACACTAGGATTTTCTAGGGAGCACTACTAGGCTGCGCAGGCCCCGTCGGAGGAGATTATAGATGGTGTCTTGTGCAACACAAGGGCCGAGATGGTGATCAAGAGGTTTTGGGTAAATTATCCTTTTACAGAATCTAAAATTAACAATATAGCTAATTATTTTACTAATCGGTGTTTTCACGTTTGATTGCAGACCTACTATAGGTGTGAGGATGGATATGAGGAGGAGGCGGCTAGGGTTCTCGAGGCCGAGTGTAGGCGGTTACTACAGAACTTACACCACGAGGCTCGGCCGCAGGCTATTCGAGATTACTACGCTGCGCGTGGTATTAAGAAGCACAAGAAGGATTGCCGCGGAAAGTTTCTGAAGAAGGAGCAATACATGAAGGTAATTACCTATTGTTAAGTCCTTCTACGTAGTTTTCTTGATTTCATTCTTAGGCGTAGCGCTCAAAATTCTTTCTAATAACTTACAGGTGCCCCCAAGATGGTGTGCGGATAAGATGGATTGTTGGGAGGCGTTGGTTGATGAGTGGTGCACAGGCAGCTGGCGAGCCGTCCACGAGAATGGCCACACCATCAATGCAGCGCCAACTGACTTCAGTTCGGAAGAAACTGGGTATGTGATTTGCTTCATGATTCATGCAATTCATTCTTCATGCTAATATTTTGTTACTCTCTTTTAGGCGCATCACAATAAGACGGAGATGCCACACTTGTAGGACCTTTATGGCATGGCCCATACTCCCTCGTACAAGAAGGCGAAGGCATTCTCTGAGTCTGACCTAGATGATCCAAATAACTTCACCAACATATCGTCCCACCAGAAGCTCGTGGCATACAGGGACGCGGGGAAGGCTACGAAAGGGGATGACTTTAACCCTAGCCAGGAACCTTTGGATCGAGAGCTGGTGATGATATCTGGTGGCGGGAGGCCCCGTGGCTCGATAGCCATTGGAGATGGGATAATATGTTGTCCACTCACTCTCCCGGAGATCAAGGCTGTCCTAAGATAATGCGTCGTCCACGGCCATTCGATCTTGCCATCGAGGTTAGTTGTACGGACTAAGAACACTTTCATCCATTTCATTATGTGTGTCACCATAGATCATTACTGTGGTAACGAGGAATGGTGTGTCAGGCTGCTCTTCGGAACGAGATATTGGCAAACCAGGCTGCTCTTGAGAAAGAGAGATTGGCAAGCTAGGCTGCTCTTGAGGGTGCTCTTGAGAAAGAGAGATTGGCAAGTCAGGCTGCTCTTGATGAGAGGGACCAGATCACAGCACGATTGATTGAGGAGGAGAGGTCCCGGAATGAGGCGGGTCAACGGGCCGTGTACGAGCTTTTTGTGGTAAGTTTTTTTTTCACATTAGCCAAATCATGTGTGTAATGTCTATTTCATTACTAACTAATACGACCCACTCTTCAGGGTCTGTGCGAGAAGAGCGGTCAAGTCCTTCCGCCGATGCCCGTCTTTGCTTCGATTGGCACGGTGAGTTTCATTATAAACTAGTATTAATAATTGAGTGTCATCATGCTAACTGAGACATTGCAAAATATCTATTCTGTAGAATAACTCCCGAGCGGCATCGCACGACCCTTCTCTAGGTGTTTCTCCTCCTTGATAACCACTACGGTAAGTTTCTCTTCTCCTCTTTCATACTCTCCTTGACTTAATTTCCCCAACAATGACATAATTAGCCCATTTAGCTCTGAAAAGACATAGTTAGCTAATTTAGCTCCAAGAAGAGGAGAAGAGGAGAAGAAATAGGAAAAATGAAAACAAAGAAGAAGAAGAATAAGATAAGAAGTAGGAGGAGGAGGAGGAGGAGGAGGAGGAGAAGGAGGAGAAGCCCAAGGACCTTCTAGTCCTTCTCCTCCTCGTCCTCCTTCTCCTCCTTCTTCTTTATTTCTTCTTCTTCTCCTCCTCCTCCTATTTCTTCTCCTCTTTCATATTCTCCTTGCCTTAATTTCCCCAACAATGACATAATTAGCCCATTTAGCTCCAAAATGCCATAATAAGCTCAAAATGGCATAAGAACCTTGGTTAGCTCATTAATATTATATACTTAGCTTGTTTTCCTCTAAAATGAGATAATTAGCCCATTTAGCTCCAAAAAGACATAGTTAGCTCATTTAGCTCCAAGAAGAGGAGAAGAAATAGGAAAAATGAAAAGAAAGAAGAAGAAGAAGAAGAGAAGAAGGAGGAGGAGGAGGAGAATGAGGAGAAGGCCAAGGACCTTCTAGTCCTTCTCCTCCTCCTCCTCCTTCTCCTCCTTCTTCTTTATTTCTTCTTCTTCTCCTCCTCCTCCTCTTTCTTCTCCTATTTCATATTATCCTTGCCTTAATTTCCCCAACAATGACATAATTAGCCCATTTAGCTCCAAAATGCCATAATAACCTCAAAATGGCATAAGAACCTTGATTAGCTCATTAATATTATATACATAGCTTGTTTTCCTCTAAAATGGGATAATTAGCCCATTTAGCTCCAAAAAGACATAGTTAGCTAATTTAGCTCCAAGAAGAGGAGAAGAGGAGAAATGAAAACGAAGAACAAAAAGAAGAAGAGAAAGCGAAGAGAAGGAGAAGGAGAAGAAGGAGGAGGAGAAGAAGGAGAAGGAGGAGGAGGAGGAGAAGGCCAAGGACCTTCTAGTCCTTCTCCTCCTCCTCCTCCTCCTTCTCCTGCTTCTTCTTTATTTCTTCTTCTTCTCCTCGTCCTCCTCTTTCTTCTCCTCTTTCATATTCTCCTTGCCTTAATTTCCCCAGCAATGACATAATTAGCCCATTTAGCTGCAAAATGGCATAAGAACCTTGGTTAGTTCATTAATATTATATACTTAGCTTTTTTACCTCTGAAATGAGATAATTAGCCCATTTAGCTCGAAAAAGACACAGTTAGCTAATTTAGCTCCAAGAAGAGGAGAAGAGGAGAAGAAATAGGAAAAATGAAAAGAAAGAAGAAGAAGAAGAGAAGAAGGAGAAGGAGGAGGAGGAGGAGGAGAAGGAGAAGGAGGAGAAGGCCAAGGACCTTCTAGTCCTTGTCCTCCTCCTCCTCCTTCTCCTCCTTCTTCTTTATATCTTCTTCTTCTTCTCCTCCTCCTCTTTCTTCTCCTATTTCATATTCTCCTTGCCTTAATTTCCCCAACAATGACATAATTAGCCCATTTAGCTCCATAATGCCATAATAACCTCAAAATGGCATAAGAACCTTGGTTAGCTCGTTAATATTATATACTTAGCTTGTTTTCCTCTAAAATAGATAATTAGCCCATTTAGCTCCAAAAAGACATAGTTAGCTAATTTAGCTCCAAGAAGAGGAGAAGAGGAGAAGAAATAGGAAAAATGAAAAGAAAGAAGAAGAAGAAGAGAAGAAGAAGTAGGAGGAGGAGGAGAAGGCCAATGACCTTCTAGTCCATCTCCTCCTCCTCCTCCTCCTTCTTTATTTCTTTTTTTTCTCCTCCTCCTCCTCTTTATTCTCCTCTTTCATATTCTCCTTGCCGTAATTTCCCCAACAATGACATAATTAGCCCATTTGGCTCCAAAAAGCCATAATAAGCTCAAACTGGCATAAGAACCTTGGTTAGCGCATTAATATTATATACTTAGCTTGTTTTTCTCTAAAATGAGATAATTAGCCCATTTAGCTCCAAAAATACATAGTTAGCTAATTTAGCTCCAAGAAGAGGAGAAGAGGACAAGAAATAGGAAAAATGAAAAGAAAGAAGAAGAAGAAGAAGAAGAAGAAGAGAAGAAGGAGAAGGAGGAGGAGGAGGAGGAGGAGCAGAAGGAGGAGAAGGCCAAGGACCTCCTTCTCCTCCTCCTCCTCCTTCTCCTCCTCCTCCTCCTTCTCCTTCTCCTCCTCCTCCTCCTTCTCCTCCTCCTCCTCCTCCTTCTCCTCCTTCTTCTATATTTCTTCTTCTTCTTCTCCCCCTCCTCTTTCTTCTCCTATTTCATATTCTCCTTGCCTTAATTTCCAAAATAATGACATAATTAGCCCATTTAGCTCCAAAATGCCATAATAACCTCGAAATGGCATAAGAACCTTGGTTAGCTCATTAATATTATATACTTAGCTTGTTTTCCTCTAAAATGGGATGATTAGCCCATTTAGCTCCAAAAAGACATAGTTAGCTAATTTAGCTCCAAGAAGAGGAGAAGAGGAGAAATGAACAGGAAGAACAAAAAGAAGAAGAGAAAGAGAAGAGAAGAAGAAGGAGAAGAAGGAGGAGGAGAAGAAGGAGAAGGAGAAGGAGGAGGAGGAGGAGGAGGAGGAGAAGGAGGAGAAGGCCAAGGACCTTCTAGTCCTCCTCCTCCTCCTCCTCCTTCTCCTCCTTCTTCTTTATTTCTTCTTCTTATCCTCCTCCTCCTCTTTCTTCTCCTCTTTCATATTATCCTTGCCTTAATTTCCCAACAATGACATAATTAGCCCATTTACCTCCAAAATGCCATAATAAGCTTAAAATGGCATAAGAACCTTGGTTAGCTCATTAATATTGTATACTTAGCTTGTTTTCCTCTGAAATGAGATAATTAGCCCATTTAGCTCCAAAAAGACATAGTCAGCTAATTTAGCTCCAAGAAGAGGAGAAGAGGAGAAGAAATAGGAAAAATGAAAAGAAAGAAAGAAAGAAGAAGAAGAAGAGAAGAAGGAGGAGGAGGAGGAGGAGAAGGAGGAGAAGGCCAAGGACCTTCTAGTCCTTCTCCTCCTCCTCCTCCTCCTCCTCCTTCTTCTTTATTTCTTCTTCTTCTTCTTCTTCTTCTCCTCCTCTTTCTTCTCCTATTTCATATTCTCCTTGCCTTAATTTCCCCAACAATGACATAATTAGCCCATTTAGCTCCAAAATGCCATAATAACCTCAAAATGGCATAAGAACCTTGGTTAGCTCATTAATATTATTTACTTAGCTTGTTTTCCTCTAAAATGGGATAATTAGCCCATTTAGCTCCAAAAAGACATAGTTAGCTAATTTAGCTCCAAGAAGAGGAGAAGAGGAGAAATGAAAAGAAGGAAGAAGAAGAAGAAGAAGAGAAGAAGAAGAGCGGGAGAAGGAGAAGGAGAAGAAGAAGAAGGAGGAGGAGAAGAAGAGAAGAACAAGGAGAAGGAGGAGAAGAAGGAGAATGAGCCCTCCTTCTTCTCCTTATTCTTCTCTCCTCCTTCTTCTCCTCCTTCTCCTTCTCCTTCTCTTCTTTTTTCTTCTTCTCCTCCTCCTTCTCCTTCTCCTTCCCCTTCCCCTCCTCCTCCTCCTCCTTCTTGTTTTTCTTATCCTTGTTCTCTTCTTCCTTCTTCTCTTTCTTCTTCAATTTAGCTTATTTGTCATATATATGTTGTTCTTCTTATTCTTCTGACTTTCTTATTCCCATTTTGCAGATTGGATGTACTACATGCATTGAAGCTGGCATTGGAGTGCTTTAGTTTCTGTTTTTATTTGAGTTGATGAACAATGTGGAACTATATGTATATGTATATATGGATGAACAACATATGTGCAATTATATGTATGTATATATGGATGAAACTTTGTATGTGTTGGTTCTTTTGATATATATATGGGATGTACGTTGATGAACAAATGGCATTGATGAGCTTTATATGTATATCATATATGTGTTGTGACCTATTTATCATATATGTGCTATGAATTATATGTATATGTGCTGTGAAATAGAAAAAATAAACAAAAATGTGACAATATAGGTTCTTTGCTGTCTGCCAGCTGATGGCAATGGCCTTTGCCGTCAGCTGGCCGACGACAAAGGTGCCACATGGCGCCCGGCTGTGCAACCTGGGCAGTAGCAGCTGGTCATATAGTATCTTTGTCGTCTGCTTCCACGGGGGGCAGACGGCAAAGAAGAGGGCACAGAGGAGGGGTGGATGAGGTGGAGGTTGACGGCAAAGAAGAGGAGAGGGGAGGCAGACGACACAGAAGAGGGGGGGTGGCAGACGGCAAAGAAGAGGGGGGAGGCTGACGGCAAAGAAGAGGGGGGAGGCTGACGACAAAGCCTCCGTTAGCCCCTAACGGAGGCAACACCTGTCGTCTCCCGTCTCGACCACTTTGCCGACTGCGCCTATGAAAAGATGACGGCAAAGCTCTTTGCCGTCCGCTTTGGGGAGACAGACGACAAAGAAGCTACGATGTCGTCATATGCTAACGCAGAAATTTTGCCGGCCATGAGATTCTTTGCCGTCTGTGATATTCTCTTTGTCGTCCGGGATTTACTCTTTGCTGTCTGCGATGGTAGACGGCAAAGAAGCTAATTCCTGTAGTGATTGTTGTTGCTTGGAGGTTTGTATGCCGGGTTGGGGTTGGCATACTGCTGAGGCTGGTAGCTTGGTCGAGGTGCAGGGTTATTGTACTGTTGGGGCCGATAGTTAGGCCTTGCCGGGGTTGATTGCCACGGACGAGTCTTTTGGCGGTTGGAACCACCGTTGCCCATCAGCTTGCGTTTGCGAGTGTCATCCATAGCATGACGCTTGTCTTCAAGCATGAGAGCCTTATTCACCAGATCATAGAAGGTATGGCAGTCACAAACAACAAGTTGGTATTGTAGCGACTACCAAAGCCCTTCCATGAAGGGTTCCACCTTAGTAGCCTCACTATTGACATCATCAGGAGCATACCTCGACAAGAGGTTAAACTTGTGTAGGTATTCCTTGATTGTGCCATAGCCTTGCTAGAGTGCATGGAATTCCCGCTTCTTGATTGATATCATCCCTGGGGGAATGTGGGCAGCACAGAATCCATCTTTGAAGGCGGTCCAGGTGATGGACAATTCACCTCGCATAATCGTGAATCCGTCCCACCATGCTCTGGAAGTGCCCCCGATACAGTGAGGGGCATACATAACCTTTTCACGGTCATCGGTGAAGTTGACCAGCACAAGGAGATCCTCAATGGTGCAGATCCATTCATCGCCATCCATGGGCTCAGTTGTTTCAGTGAATATTGGAGGAGAAGTCCTCATGAACTCCGACAGAGTGGAACGTCCATAGCCATTTCCGCCTTGCTCAGGGTTGTTCACCAAGACCCGAGCTATCTTCTAGATAGCGGCGTTGTTGGCTTGGCACTCCTCTCGCAGAGCCTAGAGGAACTAAGGCACGGTCAGGTTCTCCACAGGAGGCGGTGGAAGGGGAATGTCGTCTTGTGGCTTCTCGTCGTGAACAACAGCTTGGGCAGACACATTGGTTCCTGGCTGCTGACTAGATTCGCTAGTGCTAGGGTGAACAAAGGTACTGGTGCGAGTAGCAGTCACCATCCTGTTTTGTGAAGTCAAGTCAATATTCTGAAATGGTCGAGTGCAAAGGATAAGGGAGAAACATGCCTATATAAGGGGGTTTGGTATGGTACAACTGTGGTAAACAAGAAGGGTCGAAGAACCCTATCCAATTCATTGAATAAGATAGGTGATGTAGCCGTTTACATGTTGCCCAAGGGAAACATGCGGCTTGCCTCAAGATACAAACAAAAAAGCACACAACAGGCACACAGTGTTTCATATGAACCATTACACCGACTCGACTTCGCATGGGGACTCCTAGCTTCTCCTATCTTCTGGTCCGTGGACTTAAGCGGCGGATTGCTCGGCTTCCTACTCACTCATCTCAGAATCTTCTTCCTTGTCATCATCTGTGCGGGCATCATCTCCCGTCAAGGGTGTGGGGGAAGGAAGAGGTTCATCACGACATCGCTTCGTCTGAGAAGTGGTGAAGAGATCCCTATATTCCTTGGGAGTCATGTGGCGGCTCGAAATAGGGTGACCTTAAGTGGTGGCTTTCCTCCTCTGTATGCGATAGTAGGCTATCCTCCGAGTGCTTCATCCTTCTTGATCTTGCTCGTTTTCATATTCGCTTGACGGAGTAGCTCTTGAACGTGATGGATTTCTTGATGAAGCACTAATGACTCCTTGATCGGGTTGTGAGCCAGGATGTCGGCAGAGAGGCTGAAGTAGGTCTGGAACCTTAGCAGTGTTCCCTCCTCCGAGGATGGGGTTAGCGTCCAACTCCAGCCAACCTCGTCCCTAGCAAAAGTCAAGTGATGGGTAGCGGCTCATTGTCATCTCGGGCAGGATGTCCCGAAGGTGGATGAGTGCCTTTCGTGCTGCCGTCTTAACTGCCAACACCAGAGTCTCCATCTACAATCCCTCAAACAACTAGCTAGTCGGAGAGTCATTTTCCTTTAGAATTATGTCCACGTGGTATTCTATTGTGGTGGCATTGATCCAGTGCTTGTGGTAGAGATAAAATGGCGTTTGGCATACACGACACTTCTCCAAGCTGTCCTCCAGAAGTAGGGGAAAGCCGGATTCCAGAAGAGTCTCGGGTACGACGGCCATCTACAAGGTTTTGGGAGAGGTGTTAGAAAGATTTGGATGGTATAGGAAAAAGCGGTAGGGGTGTAGGAAACCCTAAGTGTAAGGTCTAGGTGTGTTATTCATCCCGGCTAACATCCATGCTACCTAAGGCTTCTTACAGTCAGGATGGATCTGATACGAGTTCTGTGGGCACACGACACACGAGTCGAGATCCCGAATGAACATGTACAGTGATACCAGAGATCAATGATCACTGAACACACATATACTGAATAACAAGAGTCTTACATCCATAAATAATATCAGATACAAATAAGGACCATTATGGTCAAGTATTACATAGATAGGGCCTTAAGGCCAATCACACCAACTCAACTAATAGTGGAAATCCTGGTAGATAACGTGAACCCATGCCTACAGCCTTAACCTACAGGCATTCTGACTCGGAAGCGTCCTAGTTCGCTTGACCATCTCCGATGAAGAATTCCTCTCAATACTTCAGTTATTCCATGTCTGGTTAAATAAAATAACTAGTGGCAAGCCAAAGAGTACATTGAATATACTCGCAAGCAACCCATGATACGGAACAAGGCAATAATGCGATGATGTCAGCTATGCTAATGCACAAAAGTCCTTCCAATGGCGCCAGAAACAGGTGTGTCGACGGCACCAGGAATCCTTCAGCTGCGGCTACGCCTTAAGGGACTTCCTAGACAAGTATGCAAAGATTTTCCCCCGTGGCCTTGGAGCCTTGCGTTGGTGTTCTCTTGAAGCGGAAAGGGTGATGTAGCACAGTGACGGTAAGTATTTCCCTCACTTTCAGAACCAAGGTATCAATCCGGTGGAGGAGTATCACAAGATCCTGCACAAACACAAAAGCTTGCTCCCAACGCTATGAAGGGGTTGTCAATCCCTTATAGATTGTTTGCCAAGTGAGAACTGAAAGCAACAAAGTAACAAAGCAAAGTAAAAGCGGAGGTGTAAACGATGGATGTGAATAGACCCGGGGGCCGTAGTGTTTAATAGTGGCTTCTCTCATGAAAGCAAGTAGACGGTGGGTGAAAAAATTACTGTCGAGCAACTGAGAGAACCGCGCAAAGTCGTGACGATATCTATGCAATGATTATATCTATAGGCATCACGTCCAAAACAAGTAGACCGATACTTTCGGCATCTACTACTATTACTCCACACGTCGACCGCTATCCAGCATGCATCTAGTGTATTAAGTCCATAAGAGCAGAGTGACGCCTTAAGCAAGATGACATGATGTCGAGGGATAATCTCAAACCAATGATAAAAACCCCATACTTTTACCCTTGATGGCAACTACTTGATGTATGCCTTGCTGCCCCTACTGTCACTAGGAAAGGTCACCACATGGCAGAACCCAAAACCAAGCACTTCTCTCATTGCAAGAATCATAGATCTAGTTGGCCAAAAAAAACCCAAGACTCGGAGAGACTTACAAGGGTATCAAATCATGCATATAAGAAATCAGTAAAGACTCAAATATATGTCATAGATAATCTGATCACAAATCCACAATTCATCGGATCTCGACAAACACACCGCCAAAGAAGATTACATCGGATAGATCTCCATGAAGATCATGGAGAACTTTGTTTTGAAGATCCAAGAGAGAGAAGAAGCCATCTATCTACTAACTACGGACCCGTAGGTCTGAAGTGAACTACTCACGAGTCATTGGAGGGGCGATGATGAAGATGAAGAAGCCCTCCAACTCCAAAGTCCCCTCCGGCAGGGCGCCGGGAAGGGTCTCCAGATGAGATCTCACGGAAACGGAAGCTTGCGGCGGCGGAAAAATATTTTCGAGGCTCCCCTGATTTTTTGCGGAATATTTGAGAATTTATAGGCCAAAGACCTAGGTCAAGGGGCGGCCAGGGAGGCCACAAGCCTACCCACCGCCGCGTCCCCTCTGGTGGCGAAGTGGGGACTTGTGGGATCCCTGGAGCCCACCTGGCTTGGCCCAAAAGCCCCTGGTCTCTTCTCTCTCTTGGATCTTCAATACAAAGTTCTCCATGATGTTCATGGAGATCTATCCGATGTATTCTTCTTTGGCGGTGTGTTTGTCGAGATCCGATGAATTGTAGATTTGTGATCAGATTATCTATGATATATATTTGAGTCTTTGCTGATTTCTTATATGCATGATTTGATATCCTTGTAATTCTCTCCGAGTTTTGGGTTTTGTTTGGCCAACTAGATCTATGATTCTTGCAATGGGAGAAGTGCTTGGTTTTGGGTTCTGTCATGTGGTGACCTTTCCCAGTGACAGTAGGGGCAGCAAGGCACACAACAAGTAGTTGCCATCAAGGGTAAAAAGATGGGGTTTTTATCATTGGTTTGAGATTATCCCTCTACATCATGTCATCTTGCTTAAGGCGTTACTCTATTCTTATGGACTTAATACACTAGATGCATGCTGGATAGCGGTCGACGTGTGGAGTAATAGTAGTAGATGCAGAAAGTATTGGTCTACTTGTTTTGGACGTGATGCCTATAGAAACAATCATTGCATAGATATCGTCACGAGTTTGCGCGGTTTTATCAATTGCTCGACTGTAATTTGTTCACCCACTGTATACTTGCTTTCATGAGAGAAGCCACTAGTAAACACTACGCCCCCGGGTCTATTCACATCCATCGTTTACATCTCCGCTTTTACTTTGCTTTGTTACTTTGTTGCTTTCAGTTCTCACTTCGCAAACAATCTATAAGGGATTGACAACCCCTTCATAGCGTTGGGAGCAAGTTTTGTGTTTGTGCAGGATCTTGAGATACTCCTCCACTGGGTTGATACCTTGGTTCTCAAACTAAGGGAAATACTTCCCACCGCTACACTACATCACCCTTTCCGCTTCGAGGGAACACCAACGCAAGGCTCCAAGGCCACGGGGGAAATCCTTTGCATACTTGCCTAGGAAGTCCCTTAAGGCGTAGCCACAGCAGAAAGATCAAGCCAAGTATTCTCCCGTCGACGTGCCTATTTCTGGCCCCGTTGGAAGGTCTTTTGTTATAGTAGTAGAAGTATTTATGGCGCATTTGCCAGGGATACATAACAAACATCAGAAGTATTTCTGGCGCCGTTGCCGGGGAAGAGAAATCAAGATCTATCCAAGTAGGTCTCACAAACTCTTCTCTTGGATTTACTTTTGTTGCCAGTTGCCTCTCGTTTTCCTCTCCCCCACTTCACATTTGCCGTTTTCGTTTGCCTTTCTCCTTCGCCGTTTTCTTTTGCCCGTTTCATTCTCTCTTCCCGCTCGTTTGTGCGTGAGATAGTCCATCAATGGCTAGACCCACCACTCCAAACGACACCCCTGAAAATGGAGTTCTCAATTACAGGCAGAATGAGGAAGAAAATTTGAAGGACGCTTGGTACAGGATTTGCAATGCTCAAAGTAGATCTACTCGTAAGCAATCCACTACCGTCCTCCTTCGCAGTTTCTATGTTGGAATTTCTCCTTGGAATAGGTATATTCTTGATACCATTGTAGGCGGGAACTTTTTGGGGAGCCATTCTGTTGACTCCTATAGAGCTATCATTAATTTGGTAGGCTCACCCCCGCTCATGGTATGGAACTATCTTGACCTTGAAACATGTGAGGCAAAGGCTTGACGATATTGAAAACAAAATTGCCACACTTGAACTTATTGAGGGTTTGGATAGAAAGATCCACAATCAAATTTCTCAGTACGGATCCAAAGTGGGAAATTTTTTGAAAAATTTAAAGGAGAAGGAACTTATAGTTAATGATTCTTCTAGAATTGGCAAATTAGAAGATGTCATAACCAACTTGGGTTCCGCTTTTGCCGCTGTGCAAAATACTCCAAATCTTACTCTCAAAAAGACCGTGAGGCCTGTTTTTGTTCCTAAAGCAAGTGGTGAGTCATCTAATAAATATGAAAATCTTAAGATGATAAATGATCACGCTACCTATGGTTTGAGCACCAAAGATGACTATACGTGATTTCATCACTTTCGCCGAGCTAAGGGCGTTAAACAAAAGCGCTTGTTGGGAGGCAACCCAACGAATATATCCTTTTTATTTTTCTTTTGTGTTTTCCACACTTTCATAATTCTGTTATGATTGTGTTTTTGGGTTTCTTTTTTGGGTTTGTGCCAAGCAAAACCGTTATGATTAGTCTTGGGGATGATCGTTTGGTCATGCTGGAAAAGACAGAAACTTTCTGCTCACGAAATTTTTTTTAATTTTTTTCTGTAAGAGATTTTGAGTTGATTCGTTTTGCGTCTGATTGCTACGCAAATTCTTCAGACTGTAGTAATTTTTCAGAATTTTCGAAGTACCAGAGGTATACGAAATATACAGATTGCTACAGACTGGTCTGTTGTTAACAGATTCTGTTTTTGTTGTGTTGGTTGCTTATTTTGATGAAACTATGGATAGTATCGGGGGGTATTAGCCATGCAAGATTCAAAGTACAGTAACCCAACATCAGCACGAGTATAACTTAAGTTTGCTACAGTACCTAAGGAAGTGGTGGTTAGCTTTCTTGTACTAATGTTATCACGAGTTTCTGTTTAAGTTTCGTGTTGTGAAGTTTTCAAGTTTTGGGTGAAGTTCTTATGGACAAAGATATAAAGAGTGGCAAGAGCTCAAGCTTGGGGATGCCCAAGGCACCCCAAGAGATTCAAGGATGCCGTAAAAGCCCAAGCTTGGGGATGCCCCGGGAGGGCATCCCCTCTTTCGTCTTCAATCCATCGGTAACGTTACTTGGGGCTATATTTTTATTCACCACATGTTATGTGTTTTTGCTTGGAGCGTCTTGTATTGTAGGAGTATTTTATTTTTGTTGTGTCACAATCATCCTTGCTGCACACCTAGAGGGAGAGACATGCACACACCGTGATTTTGTCGAGCTTCACTTATATCCTTTCATAGACAATTCAGCTCACATGTGCTTCACTTATATCTTTTGAGCTAGATACTTTTGCTATTTGTGCTTCACTTATAACTTTTAGAGCACAGTGGTGCGTGGCTTGGTAGTTGATCTATGCTTTGAAAGTAGTCTCAAACGGGGTAGTTATCCAAAGGGATACGAAAACTTCCACCTTCATGTGCATTAAATAGTTAGAGAAGTTTGATTGATCTCAATTAGTTTTGAGTTGTGGTTATGGTAATATTGAAGTCATGCTAGTAAGGTGTTGTCGATCTAGAAATACTTGTGTTGAAGTTAGTGATTCCTGTAGCATGCACGTATGGTGAACCGCTATGTGATGAAATTTGAGCATGATTAGTATATTGATTGTCATCCTTTGCGTGGCGGTCGGGATCGCGCGATGGTTTATACCTACCAACCCTTCCCCTAGGATTATGCGTTGAATGCTTTGTTTCGATTACTAATATAACTTTTGCAACATGTATTTGAGTTCTTCATGACTAATGTTGAGTCCATGGTTTAGATGCACTTTCACCTTCCACCATCACTATCTTCTTAGTGTCGTGCAACTTTAGCCGGTGCACAAAACCCACCATTAGCCTCCCTCAAAACAGCCACTATACCTACCTATTATGGCTTGTTCAAAGTCATTCCGAGATATATTGCCATGCAACTACCAGGATGACATGTGCCACGACGTCTACATTGCCATTGCATGATCGTAAGATGGCTAGCATGATGTTTCCATTGATGTCTATGCCATGCTAGATCATTGCCACGGTACACTACCAAAGGCATTCCATATAGAGTCACAGTTGTTCTAAGTTTTGAGTTGAAAGTGTGATGATCATCATTAATGGATCATTGTCCCATGTGAGGAAATAAAAGAGGCCAAAGAAGCCCACCAAAAAAAAAGAGGCCAAAGAGCCCACCAAAAAAAAGAGAGAGAGAAAAAGAGAGAAGGGACAATGCTACCACTTTTTCCACACTTGTGCATATTAAGCACCATGATCTTCATGATTGAGAGTCTCTCGTTTTGTCACCACCATATAGCTAGTGGGAAATTTTCATTATATAACTTGGCTTGTATATTCCAATGATAGGCTTCCTCAAAATTGCTCTAGGTCTTCGTGAGCAAGCAAGTTGGATGCACACCCACTAGTTTTCTTTAAGAGCTTTCACATACTCGTAGCTCTAGTGCATCATTTGTATGGCAATCCCTACTCATTAAGATTGATATCTATTGATGAGCATCTCCACAGCTCATTCATATGCCTAGTTAATGTGACCATCTTCTCCTTTTTGTCTTGCAATCTCCACTACATTCCACACCATCTATAGTGTTATAACCATAGCTCACGCTCATGTATTGCGTGAGAGTTGAAAAGGTTTGAGAAAGTAAAGGTGTGAAACAATTACTTGGCCAATACTGGGGTTGTGCATGATTTAAATTCATTGTGCAATGATGATAGAGCATAGCCAGACTATATGCTTTTGTAGGGATAACTTTCTTTTGGCCTTGTTATTTTGAAAGTTCATGATTACTTTGCTAGTTTGCTTGAATTATTATTGTTTCCACGTCAATAGCAAACTATTGTTTTGAATCTAATGGATTTGATCATTCACGTCACATAAAAGGAATTACAAAGTACACCTATGCTAGGTAACATGAAAGCATCAAAAATTCATTCTTATCACTTCCCTACTCGAGGACGAGCAAGAGTTAAGCTTGGGGATGCTTGATACGTCTCAAAGGTATCTATAATTTTTGATGGTTTCACGCTGTTATCTTGTCTTCTTTGGTTGTTCTATGTACCTTTTATATATTTTTTGGGACTAACTTATTAATTCAGTGCCAAGTGCCAGTTCCTATTTTTCCGTGTTTTTGACTCTTTTCAGATCTGATTTTGGAACGGAGTCCAAATGGAAGAAAAACCTCGAAATCATTTTTTCCCGAACGGAAAAAGATCAAGAGGCCTTTGGGCCAGGCCAGGTGGGCTCCAGGGAGCCCACAAGACCCCACTCCAGCACCAGGGGAGGAGGCGGTGGGCAGGCTTGTGGCCTCCCTGGCCGCCCCTGACCTAGGTCTTTGGCCTATAAATTCCCAAATATTCCACAAAAAATCAGGGGAGCCTCGAAAATACTTTTCCGCCGCCGCAAGCTTCCGTTTCTGCGAGATCTCATCTGGAGGCCCTTCCAGGCACCCTGCCGGAGGGGACTTTGGAGTTGGAGGGCTTCTTCATCATCATCATCGCCCCTCCAATGACTGGTGAGTAGTTCACTTCAGACCTATGGGTCCGTAGTTAGTAGCTAGATGGCTTCTTCTCTCTCTTGGATCTTCAATACAAAGTTCTCCATGATCTTCATGGAGATCTATCCGATGTAATCATCTTTGGCGGTGTGTTTGTCGAGATCCGATGAATTGTGGATTTGTGATCAGATTATCTATGATATATATTTGAGTCTTTGTTGATTTCTTATATGCATGATTTGATATCCTTGTAAGTCTCTCCGAGTCTTGGGTTTTGTTTGGCCAACTAGATCTATGATTCTTGCAATGGGGGAAGTGCTTGGTTTTGGGTTCTACCATGTGTTGACCTTTCCCAGTGACAGTAGGGGCAGAAAGGCACACATCAAGTAGTTGCCATCAAGCGTAAAAAGATGGGGTTTTTATCATTGGTTTGAGATTATCCCTCTACATCATGTTATCTTGCTTAAGGCGTTACTCAGTTCTTATGGACTTAATACACTAGATGCATGTTGGATAGCGGTCGACGTGTGGAGTAATAGTAGTAGATGCAGAAAGTATCTGTCTACTTGTTTTGGACGTGATGCCTATAGAAATAATCATTGCATAGATATCGTCCCGACTTTGGGCGGTTCTATCATTGCTCGACAGTAATTTGTTCACCCACCGTCTACTTGCTTTCATGAGAGATGCCACTAGTAAAGACTACGGCCCCCGGGTCTATTCACATCCATCGTTTACATCTCCACTTTTACTTTGCTTTGTTACTTTGTTGCTTTCAGCTCTCACTTGGCAAAAAATCTATAAGGGATTGAAAACCCCTTCATAGCGTTGGGAGCAAGTTTTGTGTTTGTGAAGAATCTTGAGATACTCCTCCACTGGATTGATACTTTGGTTCAAAAACTGAGGGAAATACTTCCCACCGCTATGCTACATCACCCTTTCCGCCTCGAGGGAACACCAATGCAAGGCTCCAAGGCCACGGGGGAAATCCTTTGCATACTTGCCTAGGAAGTCCCTTAAGGCGTAGCCGCAGCAGAAAGATCAAGCCATGTATTCTCCCGTTGACGTGCCTATTCCTGGCGCCGTTGGAAGGTCTTTTGTTGCAGTAGCAGAAGTATTTCTGGCGCATTTGCCAGGGATACGCAGCAAACATCAAACCTCTGTGCCAAGGATTCATATAATTCCGTATGTCATTCCCTTTGTCCTTCGGTATGTTACTTGCCCAAGATTCGATCGTCGGTATCCGCATACCTATTTCAATATCGTTATCGGCAAGTCTCTTTACTCGTTCCGTAATACAAGATCCCTTGACTTACACTTAGTCACATTGCTTGCAAGGCTTGTTTGTGATGTTGTATTACCGAGTGGCCCCGAGATACCTCTCCGTCACATGGAGTGACAAATCCCAGTCTTGATGCATACTAACTCAACGGACACCTTCGGAGATACCTGTAGAGCACATTTATAGTCACCCAGTTACGTTGCGACGTTTGATACACACAAGGTATTCCTCCGGTGAAAGTAAGTTATATGATCTCATGGTCATAGGAATAAATACTTGACACGCAGAAAACAATAGCAACAAAATAACACGATCACATGCTAAGTTTATAATTTGGGTCTTGTCCATCACATGATTATCCTAATGATGTGATCCCGTTATCAAGTGACAACACTTGCCTATGGCCATGAAACCTTGACCATCTTTGATCAACAAACTAGTCAACTAGAGGCTCACTAGGGACAGTGTGTTGTCTATGTATCCACACATGTATTTGAGTTTCCAATCAATACAATTCTAGCATGGATAATAAACGATTATTATTAACAATGAAATATAATAATAACTATTTTATTATTGCCTCTAGGGCATATTTCCAATAGTCTCCCACTTGCACTAGAGTCAATAATCTAGTTCACATCACCATGTGATTTTAACGAATCCAACACTCATATAGTTCTGGGGTTTGATCACGTCTTGCTCGTGAGAGAGGTTTTAGTCAACTGTTCTGAATCTTTCAGATCCGTGTGCGCTTTACAAATCTTTATGTCATCTTATAGATGCTACTACTATGTGCTATTCGGAAATACTCCAAATATCTACTCTACTATACGAATCCGTTTTACTACTCAGAGTTATTCAGATTAGTGTCAAAGCTTGCATCGTCCTAACCCTTTACGACGAACTCTTTAATCACCTGCATAATCGAGAAAAAATTCCTTAGTTCACTAGTTACTAAGGATAACTTTGACCGATGTTTTAGTGATTCAATCCTGGATCACTCCTTGTACCCCTTGACAGATTCATGGCGAGGCACACATTAGGTGCCGCACAAAGCATGGCATACTTTCGAGTCTACGACTAAGCCATAGGGGACGACTTTCGTCCTTTCTCTTTCTTTTGCCGTGGTCGGGCTTTTGAGTCTTACTCAAATTCACACCTTACAACGTAGCCAAGAACTCCTTCTTTGCTTATCTATTTTGAACTCCTTCGAAAACTTGTCAAGGCATGCATTTCATTTCAAAGTTCTGTTTAGCATTTTGATCTATCTGCACAGATCTTGATGCTCAATGTTCAAGTAGCTCTATCCAGGCCTTCCTTTGAAACCCCCCTTTCAAAAAACCTTTATTCTTTATAGAAATTCTACATTACTTCCGATCAACAATATGTCAACCACATATACTTATCAAAAATTCTATAGTGCTCCCACTCACTTCTTCGGAAATACAAGTTTCTCATAATCCTTGGACAAACCCAAAAGCTTTGATCATCTCATCAAAGCGTATATTCCAACTCCGGGATGCTTGCACCAGTCCATAGAAGGATCGCTGGAGCTTGCATACTTGTTAGCATCCTTAGGATCGAAAAAACCTTTTGGTTGTATCACATACAACCTTTCCTCAAGGAAACCGTCGAGGAAACAATGTTTTGACATCCTATGTGCAATATTTCATAAATAATGCAACAACAACTAACCTAATTCCAACAGACTTTTAGCATCGCTATGATTGAGAAAGACTCATCATAGTCAACTCTTTGAACTTGTCGGAAACATATTTGCGACAAATCGAGCTTTTCTTAATGGTGACTTTTCACCATCATCGCCTGTCTTTATTTTAAAGATCCATCTTTACTTAATAGTCCTACGCCCATCAAGTAGTTCTTCCAAAGTCTACACTTTGTCTTCATACATGGATCCTCTTTCGAATTTCATAGCCTCCATCCATTTATCGAAATCCGGGACCACCATCGCTTCTCCATAGCTCATAGGTTCATTGTTGTTCAACAACATGACCTCCAAGACAGGGTTACCGTACCACTCTGTAGTAGTACGCGACCTTGTCAGCCTACGAGGTTTGTAGTAACTTGATCCGAAGCTTAATGATCACCATCATCAGTTTCCACTTCAACTGGTGTAATCGCCACAGGAACATCTTCCTACGCCCTGCTACACACTGGTTGAAGTGATGGTTCACAAACCTCATCATGTTCCACCACCCTACCACTCAATTTTTCGATAGAAACCTTTCCTCGAGAAAGGACTCGTTTCTAGAAACAAACACTTTGCCTCTGGATCTGAGATAGGAGATGTATCCAACTATTTTGGATATCCTATGAAAATGCATTTATCTGCCTTGGGTTCGAGCTTATCAGACTGAAACTTTTTCACATAAGTGTTGCAGCCCCAAACTTTCAACAAATGATAGCTTAGGTTTCTCCAAACCATAGTCTATACTGTGTCATCTCAACGGAAATACGCGTGCCCTATTTAAAGTGAATGCGGTTGTCTCGAAAGCATAACCCATAAACGACAGTGGCAATTCGATAAGAGACATAATAGTATGCACCATATCAAATAGGGCGTGGATATGACGTTTAGACACACCATCACACTATGGTGTTCTAGGTGGCATAAATTGTGAAACAATTTCCACATTGTCTTAACTGTGTACCAAAACTCGCGACTCAGATATTCATCTCTATGATCATATCGTAGACAGTTTATCCTCTTGTCACGACGATCTTCACTCTAAAATAGCTTTGAACTTATCAATATTTCAGACTTGTGATTCATCAAGTAAATACTCCTATATATACTCAAATCTTAAGTGAAGTAAGAACATAACGATATCCACTGCATTCCTCAGCACTCATTGGACTGCACACATCAAAAGTGTATTACTCCTATCAAGTTACTCTCTTGTTTCATGTGGCATGATTTGCATGTCTCAAGTGATTAAAACTCAAGTGAGTCCAAATGATCCATCTCTATGGAGCTTCTTCATGCAGTTTATACCAACATGACTCAAGTGGCAGCGCCACAACTAAGTGGTCCTATCATTATTACTTTGTATTTTTTGGCACCAATATTATGAACATGTGTAACACTACGATCGAGATTCAATAAACCATTGAGGGTTATTATTCAAGGAAATAGAGTAACTTTTATTTTCTTTAAATGAATAATCATATTGCTATAAACACGATCCAATCATGTTCTTGCTCAACGCAAACACCAAATAACAATTCTTTAGGTTTTACCACCAATCCCGATGATATAGGGAGTGTGCGATGTTTGATCACATCAACCTTGGAAACACTTCCAATACGTATCGTCACCTCGTCTTTAGCCAGTCTCCGTTTATACCGTAGCTTTCATTTCGAGTTACTAATCACTTAGCAACCGAACCGGTATCCAATACCCTCGTGCTACTAGGAGTACTAGTAAAGTACACATCTATATCATGTATATCAAATATACTTCTATTGACTTCGCCAGCCTTCTCATCTACCAAGTATCTAGGGTAGCTCCGCCTCAGTGACCGTTCCCCTCATCGCAGAAGCACTCAGTATCGGGTTTGGGTTCAATCTTGTGTTTCTTCATTAGAGCAGCAACTGGTTTGCCGTTTCATGAAGTATCCCTTCGAGCCTTTGCCCTTCATGAAACTAGTGGTTTTACTAACCATCAACAATTGATGCTCATTCTGGATTTCTACTTTCACAGTGTCAAACATTGCGAATCGCTCAAGGATCATCATATTTATCCTTGATATGTTATAGTTCATCACGAAGCTCTAGCAGCTTAGTGACAGTGACTTTGGAGAACCATCACTATCTCATCTGGAAGATTAACTCCCACTTCATTCAAGCGATCATTGTACTCACACAATCTGAGAACATGCTCAACGATTGAGCTTTTCTCCTTTACTTTGTAGACAAACAATCTCGTCGGAGGTCTCATACCTTTCAACAAGGGCACGGGCATGAAATCTCAATTTCATCTCCTAGAACGTCTCTTATGTTCCCCGACGTTTCAAAAACGTCTTCGGCGCCTTGCTTCTAAGACATTAAGTATTACGCACTAAACTATCATGTAGTCATCAAAACGTGTATGTCAGATGTTCGCAACATCCAAAGACGAGGCTCGAGGTGCAGCACACCGAGTGGTGCATTAAGGACATAAGCCTTCTGCATAGCAATGAGGACAATCCTTAGTTTTACGGACTCAGTCCACAAAGTTGCTACTATCAACTTTCAACTAAATTTTCTCTAGGAACATAAAAAAATAGTAGAGCTATAGCGCAAGCTACATCATAATTCGCAAAGACCATTAGACTATGTTCATGATAATTAGTTCAATTAATCATATTACTTAAGAACTCCCACTCAAAAAGTACATCTCTCTAGTCATTTGAGTGGTACATGATCCAAATCCATTAACTCAAGTCCGATCATCACGTGAGTTGAGAATAGTTTCAGTGGTAAGCATCTCTATGCTAATAATATCAACTATATGATTCATGCTCGACCTTTCGGCCTCTTGTGTTTCGAGGCCATGTCTGCACATGCTAGGGTCATCAAGCTTAACCTGAGTGTTCCGCGTGTGCAACTGTTTTGCACCCGTTGTATGTGAACACTGAGTCTATCACTCCTGATCATCACGTGGTGTCACGAAACGATGAACTATAGCAACGGTGCACAGTCGGGGAGAACAGAATTTTGTCTTGAAATTTTAGTGAGAGATTACCTCATAATGCTACCGTCGTTCTAAGAAAAATAAGGTGCATAAAAGGATTAACATCACATGCAATTAAAAAGTGACATGATATGGCCATCATCTTGTGCTTCTTGATCTCCGTCACCAAACAACGGCACGATCTTCTTGTCACCGGCGCCACACCATGATCTCCATCATCATGATCTCCATGAACGTGTCGCCATCGTGGTTGTAGTGCTACTTATGCTATTAATACTAAAGCTACATCCTAGCAATATAGTAAACGCATCTGCAAACACAAACGTTAGTTTAAAGACAACCCTATGGCTCCTGCCGGTTGCCGTAGCATGGATGTGCAAGTCCATATTAACTATTACAACATGATCATCTCATACATCCAATTTATCACATCACGTCATTGGCCATATCATATCACAAGCATACCCTGCAAAAACAAGTTAGACGTCCTCTAATTTGTTGTTGCATGTTTTACGTGGCTGCTATGGGTATCTAGTATGAACGCATCTTACTTACGCAAAAACCACAACGGAGATGTGCAAATTGCTATTTAACCTCTCCAAGGACCGCCTCGGTCAAAACCAATTCAACTAAAGTTGAAGAAACCGACACCCGCCCATCATCTTTATGCAACGAGGTTGCATGTCAATCGATGAAACTAGTCTTTCCTAAGCGTACGAATAATGTCGGTCCGGGCCGCTTCAATCCAACAATATCGCTGAATCGAGAAAAGACTAAGGAGGGCAGCAAATCGAACATCACCGTCCACAAAACCCTTTGTGTTCTACTCGAGATAACATCTATGCATGAACCTAGCTCATGATGCCACTATTGGGGAACGTTGCATGGGAAACAAAAAATTTCCTACGCACACGAAAACCTATCATGGTGATGTCCATCTACGAGTGGAGAATAGATCTACGTACCCTTGTAGATCGCACACCGGGAAGCGTTAAGAAACTCGGTTGATGTAGTGGAACGTCTTCACGTCCCTTGAACCGTCCCACGAACCGTCCCGCGATCCGTCCCATGATCCGTTCCGATCTAGCGCCGAACGGACGACACCTCCACGTTTAGCACACTTACAGCTCGATGAAGATATCCGCCTTCTTGATCCAGCAAGAGAGACGGAGAAGTAGGTGAGTTCTCCGGCAGCGTTACGGCACGCCGGTGTTGGTGATGATCTATTCCTGCAGGGCTTCGCCCGAGCTCCGCAGAAATCTAATCTAGAGGAAGAACTACGAGGTGTAGATTTGAGTTGCACGTGGCAAAGTTGTGTCTCAAAACAGCCCTAAACCTCTAGTATACATAGGAGGAGTCAAGGGGTGGGGCAAATCCCTAGGTCACTGTCCAAAGGAGGCCTTCCTTGGGTCAGCCGAAATGGGAGGGAGGAGTCCTACTCCAATCCCACTTCGATTAGGACTCCTTCCTTAATTTCCCACCTCTTTTGGATTTTCCACTTTTTCCTCGTGGGCTTTCCTTGGATGACTTTGTCAGCCCATTATACCTTATTGTGCATCCAATAAACCCAGGTGCACCCCTTGGGGCTTGGTGGGCCCACCCAGTGGGCCCCGGATCCCATTCGTCATTCCCGGTACACTGCCGGCAATGCCCGAAAACTTTCCGGAATCCAAACACCAACTTGCTATATGTCAATCTTTGTTTCTGGACCATTCGGTAAACCCTCGTGACGTCCGTGATCTCATCCGGGGCTCCGAACTACCTTCGATCACCAACACATATAACTCAACTATACTAAAGCATCATCGAACGTTAAGTGTGCACACCCTGTAGGTTCGAGATCTATGTAGACATGACCTGAGGCACTTCTCGGTGAAACTCCAATAGCTGGACCTGGATGCCCATATTGGATCCTACATATTCTATGAAGATCTTATCTGTTGAACCTCTGTGCCAAGGATTCATATAATCCCGTATGTCATTCCCTTTGTCCTTCGGTATATTACTTGCCCGAGATTCGATAGTCGGTATCCACATACCTATTTCACTCTAGTTACCGGCAAGTCTCTTTACTTGTTCTGTAATACAAGATCCCATGACTTACACTTAGTAACATTGCTTGCAAGGCTTGTTTCTGATGTTGTATTTCCGAGTGGGCCCCGAGATACCTCTCCGTCACACGGAGTGACAAATTCCAGTCTTGATCCATACTAACACAACGGACACCTTCGGAGATACATGTAGAGCACCTTTATAGTCACCCAGTTACGTTGCGACGTTGATACACACAAGGTATTCCTCCGGTGACAGTGAGTTATTTGATCTCATGGTCATAGGAATAAATACTTGACACGCATAAAACAATAGCAACAAACTAACACGATCACATGCTATGTTGATAATTTGGGTCTTGTCCATCACATGATTCTCCTAATGATGTGATCCCGTTATCAAGTGACAACACTTGCCTATGGCCAAGAAACCTTGACCATCTTTGATCAACGAACTAGACAACTAGAGGCTCACTAGGGATAGTGTGTTGTCTATGTATCCACACATGTATTTGAGTTTCCAATCAATACAATTCTAGCATGGATAATAAACGATTATTACGAAGAAGCAAATATAATAATAACTATTTTATTATTGCCTCTAGGGCATATTTCCAATATACCTCTCCGTCACACGAAGTGACAAATCCCAGTCTTGATCCATGCTAACTCAATGGACATCTTCGGACATACGTGTAGAGCACCTTTATAGTCACCCAGTAACGTTGTGACGTTTGATACACACAAGGTATTCCTCTCGTGTCAGTGAGTTAAATGATCTCATGGTCATAGGAATGAATACTTGACATGCAGAAAACAATAGCAACAAAATGACACGATCACATGCTATGTTCATAGTATGGGTCTAGTACATCACATGATTCTCCTAATGATGTGATCCAGTTATCAAGTGACAACACTTGCATATGGTCAGAAAACCTTAACCATCCTTGATCAACTAGGTAGCCAACTAGAGGCTTGCTAGGGACATTATTTTGTCTATATATCCACACATGTATCTATGCTTTCATTCAATAAAATTATAGCATGGATAATAAACGATTATCTTGAAACAGGAAATATAATAATAACTATTTTATCATTTCCTATAGGGCTTATTTCCAACAGTCCACCACTTGCACAAGAGTCAATAATCTAGTCTCACATTGCCATGCGATTTACATTGGAATGAATCTAACACCCATACAGTTCTGGTGTTGATCATGCTTTGCTTGTGGAAGAGGTTTAGTCAGCGGATCTGCTACATTCATATCCGTGTTATTGGATTTAGTGCGCTTGGTATAACTCCAAGATTCTTCATGAACTGCTTCATCGAGACACCCTCCTTAGCTGCCTCTGAGGCAGCCATGTACTCCGCTTCACATGTAGAATCTTCTACGACGCTCTGCTTGGAACTACACGAGCTTACCGCACCCCCATTTAGAATAAATACGTATCCGGTTTGAGACTTAGAGTCATCCGGATTAGTGTCAACGCTTCCATCGACGTAACCCTTTACGACGAGCTCTTCGTCGCCTCCATAAACAAGAAACATTTCCTTAGTACTTTTCAGGTACTTCAGAATATTCTTTACCGCCATCCAGTGATCCACTCCTGGATTACTTTGATACCTGCCTGCCATACTTATGGCCAGTCTGACGTCCGGTCTAGTGCATAGCATTGCATACATGATAGACCCTATGGCTGAAGCATAGGGGACGGTACTCATCTTTTCTCTATCTTCCACAGTTACTAGACACTGAGTCTTACTCAATTTTATACTTTGTAATTCTGGTAAGAACCCCTTCTTGGACTGTTCCATTTTGAACTTCTTCAAAACTTTATCAAGGTATGTGCTTTGTGAAAGTCCTATCATGCGCCTTGATCTATCCCTATAGATCTTAATGCCTAGAATGTAAGCAGCTTCTCCTAGGTCCTTCATTGAAAAACATTTGTTCAAGTAATCTTTTACGCTCTCTAAAAACTCCACATTGTTTCCAATCAGCAATATGTCATCCATATATAATATTAGAAATGCCACAGAAATCCCACTCACTTTCTTGTAAATACAAGATTCTCCAACAACTTGTATAAACCCAAATGCTTTGATCACCTCATCAAAGCGCTTATTCCAACTCTGAGATGCTTGCATCAATCCATAAATGGATCGCTGGAGCTTGCATACTTTGTTAGCATTATTTGGATCGACAAAACCCTTGGGTTGCATCATATACAACTCTTCCTTAAGAAAACCGCTAAGGAACGCCATTTTGACATCCATCTGCCAGATTTCATAATCGAAAAATGCAGCTATTGCTAAAATGAACTGGACAGACTTAAGCATATCTACCGGTGAGAACGTCTCATCGTAGTCAACTCCTTGAACTTGTGAAAAACCCTTTGCCACAAGTCGAGCTTTATAAACGGTCACATTACCGTCCTTGTCCGTCTTCTTCTTAAAGATCCATTTGTTCTGAATAGCCTTGCGACCTTCAGGTAATACTTCCAAAGTCCACACTTTGTTTTCATTCATAGATCCTATCTCGGACTTCATGTCCTCCAGCCATTTGTTGGAATCGCGGCCCACCATTGCTTCTTCATAATTCACAGGTTCATTGTTGTTTAACAACATGATTGATAAGACAGGATTACCGTACCACTCGGGTGTAGTACGTGATCTTGTCGACTTGCGAGGTCTAATAGGAAATTGATCCGAAGCTTCATGATCATCATCATTAGCTTCCTCCTCAACTCGCGTCGCTTTGACAGATGTTTCCCCTTGCCCCGCACCACCATCTAGAGGGAGTAGAGGTTCTACAACCTCATCAAGTTCTATCTTCCTCCCACTCAATTCTTTCGAGAGGAACTCCTTCTCAAGAAAAGCTTCGTTCTAAGCAACAAACACTTTGCCCTCGGATCTGAGATAGAAGGTGTACCCAACTGTCTCCTTTGGGTATCCTACGAAGACGCACTTTTCCGCTTTGGGTTCCAGCTTTTTAGGCTGAAGCTTTTTGACATAAGCATCACATCCCCAAACTGTAAGAAATGACAACTTTGGCCTCTTACCATACCACAGCTCGTATGGTGTCGTCTCACCGGATTTTGATGGTGCCCTATTTAAAGTAAATGCAGCTGTCTCTAATGCATAACCCGAAAACGATAACGACAAATCACTAAGAGACATCATAGATCGCACCATATCCAACAAAGTACGACTACGACGTTCGGACACACCATTACGCTGTGGTGTTCTACGTGGTGTCAACTGTGAAATGATTCCACATTGTCTTAAGTGAGCACCAAACTCGAAACGCATATATTCACCCCCACGATCAGAATGTAGGAACTTGAACTTCTTGTTACAATGATTTTCAACTTCACTCTGAAATAGCTTGAACTTCTCAAACGTTTCAGACTTGTGCTTCATCAAGTAGATATATCCATACCTACTCAAATCATCAGTAAAGGTTAGAAAATAATGATATCCGCCGCGCGCCTCCACACTCATCGGACCGCACACATCGGTATGTATGATCTGCAACAAGTCACTTGCATGCTCCATTGTTCCGGAGAACGGAGTATTAGTCATCTTGCCCATGAGGCATGGTTCGCACGTGTCAAGTTATTCAAAATCAAGTGACTACAAAAGCCCATCGGAATGGAGGTTCTTCATGCGCTTTACACCAATATGACCTAAGCGCCAGTGCCACAAAAACTTGGCGCTATCATTGTTAACTCTACATCTTTTGGTCTCAATGTTATGTATATGTGTATCATCACAATCAAGATTCAATATGAACAAACCTCTCACATTGGGTGCAGGAGCATAAAAGATATTACTCATAGAAATAGAACAACCATTATTCTCTCACATAAACGAGTAACCGTCTCGCAATAAACAAGATCCTGATATAATGTTCATGCTTAACGCATGCACTAAATAACAATTATTTAAGTTCATAACTAATCCTGATGGTAATTGAAGTGAGAATGTGCCGACGCGAGCCTTCGTTTATTCTGCAGTTCCTCCTTCGAGTTGCAAATATGAGCATCAGAACTGGTATCAAATACCCAGACACTACTATGAGAGTTGGTTAAGCACACATCAATAACATGTATATCACATATACCTGATTTTTCTTTGGTCGCCTTCTTATCAGCCAAATAGTTGAGGCAGTTGCGCTTCCAATGACCCATCCCCTTGCAATAATAACACTCTTTTTCTGGCTTAGGTCCAGCCTTGGGTTTCTTCGTCGGATTGGCAACAAGCTTGCCGCTTTTCTTGGAGTTACCCTTCTTGCCTTTTCCGTTTCTCTTGAAACCAGTGGTCTTATTGACCATCAACACTTGATGCTCTTTCCGGAGTTCTGACTCTATGACTTTCAGCATCGCGAATAACTCGCCGGGTGACTTGTTCATCCCTTGCATGTTATAGTTCAACACAAATCTCTTATAGCTAGGTGGCAGTGATTGAAGAATTCTGTCAGTGATAGCCTCTTGCGGGAGTTCAATCCCCAGCTCAGCTAGATGGTTTGAGTACCCCAGACATTTTGAGCACATGTTCAATGACAGACGAATTCTCCTCCATCTTGCAAGCATTCAATTTATCGGAGGTCTCATACCTCTCAATCCGGGCGTTCTTCTAAAATATAAACTTCAACTCCTGGAACTTCTCTCCGTCACATGGAATGAAAAATCCCAGTCTTGATCCATGCTAACTCAACGGACACCTTCGGAGGTACCTGTAGAGCACCTTTATAGTCACCTAGTAACGTTGTGACGTTTGATATACACAAGGTATTCCTCCGGTGTCAGTGAGTTACATGTTCGCATGGTCATAGGAATGAATACTGGACACGCAGAAAACAATAGCAACAAAATGAAACGATCACATGCTACGTTCATAATTTGGGTGTAGTCCATCACATGATTATCCTAATGATGTGATCCAGTTATTAAGTGACAACACTTGCATATGGTCAGAAAACCTTAACCATCCTTGATCAACTAGGTAGCCAACTAGAGGCTTGCTAGGGACATTGTTTTGTCTAAATATCCACACATGTATCTATGCTTTCATTCAATACAATTTTAGCATGGATAATAAACAATTATCTTGAAACAGGAAATGTAATAATAACTATTTTATCATTGCCTCTAGGGCATATTTCCGAGTGACCATATCACTCCTGCCACTAGTAATGTGAGATCCTTGGTAGCACCGACCAGAGTAATCAACAAAGCCATATTGAAAGGATCTATATGGTTTACTAGAGGGGGGAGGGTGAATAGGAAACTACCACTTTTTAGCTTGTCTTAACAAATTGGGGTTAGAAACAAAAGGTTATCTATATGAACAACTAGGTGAGCAACATATATGATGCTAACAACAAGAATAGTAAGTCCAAGCAAGGAATACACCACAACAGTAGTAAGTACAAAGTAAAAGGTAAGAGATAACCGCAAGTGGAACCGGTGGAGAGGAAGATGTGTTACCAAAGTTCCTTCCCTTTGACAGGAAGTACGTCCCCGTTGGGGCGGTGTGCAGGCACAATGCTCCCCAAGAAGCCACTAGGGCCATCGTATTCTCCTCACTCCCTCACACAATGCGAGATGTCGTGATTCCACTATTGGTGCCCATGAAGGCGGCGACTGTAACTTTACAAACAAGGTTGGGGCTATCTCCACACAAAGCTTGGAGGCTCCCAACTAGACGACGAAGCTTCATCACAATGGAATGTGGCTCCGAGGTGACCTCAACCGTCTAGGGTGCTCAAACACCCAAGAGTAAAAAGATTCGCAAGGGATTAGTGAGGGAATCAAATATCTCTTGGTGGAAATGTAGATCAGAGCCTTCTCAAGCAATCACTAGGAAATCAGCAAGTTTGACTGGCTAGGGAGAGAGATCGGGCAAGAATGAGCTTTGGAGCAACAATGGAGCTTGGGAATGTAAGAGGTAAGCTTCCCAGGGAAGAAGAGACATTTATATAGTGGGGAGTACACTCCAACCGTTACCCACCCACCAACCGCACTAGCCAAGCGGTACTACCGCTGCTAGGAGTGGTCCAACCGACCGACAGCTCACCAACCACGGTATTAAGAAAATACAACCGTGCCTACCACTGTGGAGGCAAAACGATGTGCAAAAAGTGTGATGGAAAAATAGTAAAAAACTACTACCACTCAGAGAGCGGTACTACTGCCCACAGAGTGGTAGTAAAAAAACTACTACCGCCCCGAGGGCGGTACTACCGCTGGCCCTTTTGCACGTGGAAGGAAAACAAGGTTAGAGCTCCATTTGTAGAAAGGGAAAGGTGGTGCAAATAGAAATGTGTACGTGATGATTCCACCCAAACCTTTCCGATGCGTACCTCCTCTTAATAGTATGGCTTTCCTACGACTGAAATCCACCAAAGAGAAACGTAGAAAGCAATCGTCGTTGAAAGACTCCGAGGGGCATCGAATCGTCTTGTGCCTAGTCATGAATTATGTGAAATGCTCACTGCACACGATTAGTCTGCACATGTATTGTCATCAATCACTAAAACCAATTAGGGAGAAATATGCCCTAACAATCTTCCCCTTTTTGGTGGATTGATGACAATACAATATTTGCACTAAAGGATATAGAAATAGCATATGCAAACCTACAATCTACAAACTAGAGACATGCTCCCCTAGATGTGTGCATACTTTAGAAAAAAGATATAGACTGCCCATCTCACAACCAAAGAGAAACACTCCCCCTAGATTTTATAGACGAGGCAATCCTTGCAACAAACTGAATAATCACTAGGCATGGAAGCAGGGATAGCATGCGAGCATTAAGATAAGGGCACATAATTATTAGACTCACAAGCTACTAATAAAACTGGATAATAATGAGACAATAAAGATAGATGATAGATAGCATATGTCTCAGACCATATGATAAAGTACGACGTCTCATAGTCTCGCACACAAAACAAAGACAACCAACGAAGCAATGAAAGTTCAACAAATAAAGCAACAACGAAAACGAAGAAACTAACGAATCCTACACTCTCTCCCCCTTTGGAATCAGGACACCAAAAAGGCAGATAGGACACCTACGACACAGGTGGCAGCTCGAACTGGAGAGGACTCGGCCATCAGACTCCTCTCCTCATTAGTCGCGTCTTCAGTCTCCTCATCAGATTCCTTGTCAAACTCAGCCCACTGCACATTGTTCTTTTGCATCCACGCAACCTCAGGAGTGATGTCTTGCTCAGACCCACTGGAAATGTCCACGTCGAGATTCCTCATAATCATCTTGTCACATTGTCGGCTCTCCTTCTGAGCAACGCGCGTCATGTACTGCCCCTTCGCATGTAATGGGAACAAGGTCTTCATCCGGTCAGTGAGCTTCTTGGCCCAAGATGGCTCGGCAGAGGAAGGCACATGTGACTCTGGAACAGCCTCATCCCAGCCGCAGCCTCATCCTCATCAGAACCCCAGTGGCAGCAGCAGGTGTAGTGGTGGTGTTGGCCCATTTATCCTTCTGTCACAGCTTGATATGTTCATGGCGAATCCACATAGGAGCATGTAACTCACTTGCTGGGAAGGCGTGCGCCCACTTCTTCTTGATCAGGTAAAACATATAAGGGTCGTAGATTGGGACCTGACAGTGGAAGACTGTTGAGTGAAGCTCGCTCCACATGACACGAGATACATCAAGTGGTCTAGAGGAACGAGTCCACCCTTCCTAACAAATCATAGGCATATCCACCAGGTATGAATGCACCTGGTCCTTGTTGCCAACGCACAGAAACAGTGTGTTGCGAAATATACGGTGCATGACATCAAGGAATGGGTTCATAACGTGGGAGACCTCACCAGATGGGGATTCGTTCTCAATATAGTACGTCATCAACTTCTCCTTAGCTGTAGCAGAAGTCTTAGCGTGTGGGTGCAAGGCAACTAGGTGCTCAAGCCCATCATCATGGACGTGCAGAAGGTCCATGAACTCCTTCCAGGTAGCACACAGTTGCTCCCCATTTGTCATCCAGGTCAGAATGCGGTCGTCATCAAGGTGAAAGTGGACAATAACAGAGAATTGTGCCACTATCTCAAGATCAAAATCAAGATCAAATGTGATGAGCTCCTTAGTCTGAAGTTGTTCCACCATGGTCAGAGCTTCACCAAAGTATACATGGTCCTTCTTTAGATGGTTCATATCAATCACTGAACTAGTACATACATATTCTTCTTCATCTTGATGATATCTTCATAACTAAGAAACTGCTGCTGAGACCAGAACATATCACCTCGGGGGAACTGAACCGTTTCGCTGTCATAGGGGTTGACCTCGCGGCGAAGGTGGAACTCTGCAAGTAGCACAGCATCCCAATCAACATTGTTTGTCTTGTTCTTGTGAGCTGGATTCTTGAAATTGTGCTTTGGAGCCTCTGAACCCTCAGGTATATTTGAAGAGCGAGGTCACTTGGAACTGGCATCCCGAGGTGGGTTAGAGCGCCTAGAGCCACCACCTATGATACGCAACACGAACACAAGAAAACGACAAAGAAAAGGTCAAGACAAAGATCAAAGCAAACCAAAAAATCCCAACTAAAGCAGAACTTGAAGGACATACCATGTGTGCTGAGGGAACGACGGTAGTACGACTGCTCGAGCGGTAGTAAATTTTTAGTACCGCTCTAACACGGTAGTACCGCCCTGACAGCGGTAGTATCGCTGCTCAAGCGGTAGTAAAAAATTACTACCGCTCTGACAGCGGTAGTACCACTCTAGGAAGAGCGGTAGTATCGCACGGGCAATGAAGTGCCAGATCTGACAAGGAACGTGCAGATCCGGTACTACCGGAGACCCGAACGCACATGTCGCACCCTACACATAAAAGTTCTACCACACAAGAACGCCCCAACCCTCCTAGTATGAGAGATGGTGCGATGATACAAAGAACAAACATACATGCCCCTAACCCTAGATTCAACAAAAACGAAGCAAAAACGAAGGGAACGAGGGGCAATACCGAGGTCCATGGCACAAGAGAGAGGATCCTACCAAACGGAATCGTAGGGTAGTGGCCGGAGAAGGAGATCCGGAGAGTCCCTCCGGCAGCTGTCCTTGAGAAGAGAGAGAGTAAAAAGAGAGAGCCGCGAGATTAATTGGTATGGGGAGAAAGAACTGCCCCCCGACCTAAAATAACACCATGTGGCCTTGGCGGCACGGTAGTAGCACAGTCATCGCGGTAGTAACACATGGCCAGTGGTAGTAAATTTTTACTACCGCTAGTTGAGCGGTAGTACTACTTTAGTCCAGCGGCAGTAAAATTTTACTGTCGTGCTGAGAGCGGTAGTACCGTGCCCCTTTTCGCAAGACACCTAGAAACTTTTCTCTCCTTGAAAGAAAACACTTTGAACCTTGCCAGTGGAAGAGAAAAAGCACAGAAAAACCCAAGTGAAGATAAAAATAGACACACACGCACTGGAACATAGAACCAAATCTTCTGATGAAGAAAGGGTGTTGGCTGGAGCCACCAATGTTTGAGACAAATGGTATGACACCGCGAAGAAATATCCTTGGCTTCCTCACCACGTCTTGTCTTTGAAGCACAAGTGCCATCAACAATGGCTAATGTGGAAGACGTGATCAATTTATGCATAATGGGGGGGGGGAAAGTTCATTGAGAGAACAACACTCCCCCTATGTCTATGCCTAAACCTAGAGCCCAATATAATGATAAGTGAGGTGTGGTGTGCCTAGTTTCAATCCACATTACTTGAATCAATGATATTTAGCTCATGCTTTAACTCGCGAAAACTTGCTTCGTCTGGAGGTTTAGAGAAAATATCTGCAAGTTGCTCTTGAGTGTTGATGAAGAGGACCTCAATATCTCCTTGCTTGATATGATCTCGAATTAAATGATGGCGAATATCAATATGCCTGATATTGCTATGTTGCACCGGATTGAGAGATATCTTGATGGCACTGTCATTGTCACCCAGAAGAGGCACTTTGTCACAAGTGACACCGTAATCCTTTAAAGTTTGCCTCATCCATAGTAATTGAGCACAACAACTTGCGGCAGCCACATACTGAGCCTCGGTGGAGGAAAGTGACACATAGTTTTGTTTCTTTGAAGACCAACTTACCAAAGAGCGACCAAGGAATTGGCATCCTACAGAGTTTGACTTCCTTCCAACATAGTCTCCAGCCCAATCTGAGTCAAAGTAACCTACTAAACTAAAGTTTGCTCCTTTGGGGTACCATAAGCCAAAGTTTGGGGTATGAGCCAAATATCAAAAGATTCGATTGACTGCCTCATAGTGGGTTTCCTTTGGTGTGGATTGAAACCATGCAAAAATTCCCACACTCATCTTGATATCTTGTCTAGATGCACAAAGGTAAAGCAAGGATCCAATCATGGAGCGATATACCTTTTGATCCACTCCTTTACCATTGGTATCATTGTCGAGCTTGCATTTGGTTGGCATCGGAAATTTCACCTGCTTGAAATCCTCGAGCTCGAACCTCTTCATCATGTCTTTAGTGTACTTGGCTTGTTTGATGAACGTTCCTTCTCTTCCTTGTTTGATTTCAAACCCGAGAAAGAATTTCAACTCTCCCATCATAGACATCTCAAACTTCTTGGTCATTAGTGTAGCGAATTCTTCATTTAAAGATTCGTTAGGAGGACCAAAAATAATATCATCAACATATAGTTAGGAAATGAACAAATCCCCTTTGACCTTTTTGGTAAAAAGGGTGGGATCAATTTTATCAATCTCAAACCCACGATCTTGCAACAACTTAGTAAGGTACTCATACCACGCACGTGGGGCTTGTTTAAGGCCATAGAGTGTCTTCTTGAGTTTGTATACATGAGTGGGGAGCTTCTGATCCTCGAATCCCGGGGGTTGTTTGACATATACCAACTCATTTAAAGGACCATTAAGAAAAGCACTCTTCACATCCATTTGTTGCAAATGAAAATCATGATCAGAAGAAAATGCAAGCAACATGCAAATAGATTCAAGACGAGCGACAGGAGAAAAGGTTTCACCGTAGTCTATACCCTCGACTTGGGACTAGCCTTGAGCCACCAGTCTTCCCTTGTTTTGAATGACAACACCATTTGCATCCTGCTTGTTCTCAAAGATCCATTTGGTTCCAATGACATTATGTTCCTCCGTTGGCCTTGACACTAATTCCGAAAATTGAATGCGCTCAAAGTTGTTAAATTCATCATGCATGGCTTCAAGCCAGTCTTCATCACGAGTGCATCATGTACCTTTTGGGGTTCTACACACGAACGAACGTGCGATGCGTACAAAAGTTTGATAATTGTTGTCGAGTGGTTACCCCCTTTTCGAAGCTACCAAGCACATTCTTGAACATCTTGAGCACCTTCTTGAGCCTGCTCACTAGTTTCCCCTTGATCTTGTGGTTGCACTTGATCTTGAGCAAACTCGGAGTCTTGAGCATGATCTTGGACATCATTTGGTGCGACACCATATTCATGGGGTTGATCTTGTCCTCGATCTTGTTCATCGGGTCGAGGGCCTTCACTTTGTTCTTCGGAAGCATGTGGGTCTACCGAGGGTGATGGCTCCACTAGAGTAGAGCATTGTCCTTCTCTTTCGGCCACAAGGGGTTCCTCAATGGGGAGTATTTTACCAATCCCCATTCTTCTTATGGCTTGAGGAGGAATTTCATCACCTACATCACAAAGACCACTTTTGTCCACTTGGGAGCCATTATTTTCATCAAACTCTACGTTACATGTCTCCTCAATGAGTCCGGTGGACTTGTTGAGAACACGGTAAGCATGACAGTTTGTATCATAACCAACAAATATGCACTCTTGAGCTCTAGCCTCGAATTTAGACAAACGAACACTTTTCTCGAGTATGAAACACTTACAACCGAACACCCGGAAGTACTTGAGATTAGGCTTGTTCCCTGTAAGAATCTCATATGGAGTCTTGTTTAAGACTTTGTGGAGGTAGATCCGATTGGATGCATGACATGCGGTTCTAATGGCTTCGGCCCAAAAGTTGTACGGAGATTCGAATTCTGCGATCATGGTTCTTGTCACGTTCATCAATGTCCGGTTATTCCTCTCTGCCACACCGTTATGTTGAGGGGTATAGGGTGCTGATTATTGGTGCTTGATCCCCTCATCCCTAAGGAACTCATTCGAGGTGTAGTTCTTGAACTCGGTGCCGCTGTCACTTCTAATCATCAAAACCTTTGCTTCATGTGGGCATTGAGCTTCATTAGCAAAGTCGATGACAGTTTGTTGAGTCTCACTCTTCCTATTGAAGAAATATACCCAAGTGTTTCTTGATTAGTCATCTACAATCACCAAGAAATACTTTCTTCCCCCAAGACTATCAAAAGATGGAGGACCAAAGAGATCCATGTGAAGGAGCTCAAAAGGCCTTTTAGAGTAGATGATAGTTGTGGGATGGTGAGCTGTTTCATGAAGCTTTCCTTCAATACAAGCACTGAAGCATGGTATCTGGCAAAACTCACATTTGTTAGCCAACGAACACGGTCCCCTTTGAGGAAACTTTGCAAATATCTCATATTGACATGAGCTAGCCGGCGATGCCATATCCAATCCACATCAACTTTAGCCATTAGACAAGTCACGATCTTAGTAGGTCGCTCCAAAAAGTTCACCACATAAAGACCATTCTCGACATGTCCAACAGAGGCTACTTTAAGAGTCTTACTCCACAAAAGGGGCACAATATCAAGATTAAAGAATGTGGCAAAGCCCAAAATTGCAAGATCACAAACGGAAAGCAAAATTATGCAAGGGACTCAACAAGCATGACCTTCTCTATAGATAAATCTTGAGAGATGACCACCTTACCAAATCCCATTACCTGAGATGTTGAAGCATCAGCAAATTGGACATGGGTGGGCATAGATGGAATTGGATGCGCATCCACCACTAAGTCCTTGCTCCCGGTCATATGATTTGTGGCTCCACTGTCGAGCAACCATGACACACCGCCGGAAGCAAACTCCTACAAGATATCAATGCTTGGATTTAGGTACCCATTCTTTTATGGGTCCTTTGATGTTAGAAAACTCTAGGTCGTATCATCCATGCAGGGACCAACGGTGTGCTCAGCACATGTAAAAACAACATGGTCGCCCTACCTGGCACGACCCCGACGAGAGAGTGACCATATGACCCCCGCCACTAGTAATGTGAGCTCTTTGCTAGCACCGACCAGAGTAATCAACAAAGCCTCGTTTAAAGGATCGATATGGTTGACTAGATGGGAGCTAAATAGGAAACTACCACTTTTTAGCTTGTCTTAACAAATTAGGGTTAGCAACAAAAGGTTCTCTATATGAACAACTAGGTGAGCAACCTATATGATGCTAACAACAAGAACCACAAGTGCAAGAAAGGAATACACCACAACAATAGTACGTACAAAGTAAAGGTAAGAGATAACCGCAAGTGGAACCCGTGGAGACGAAGATCTATTACCGAAGTTCCTTCTCTTTCACAGGAAGTACGCCTCCGTTGGAGCGGTGTGCAGGCACAATGCTCCCCAAGAATCCACTAGGGCCACCGTATTCTCCTCACGCCCTCACACTATGCGAGATGTTGTGATTCCACTATTGGTGCCCTTGAAGGCGGTGACCATACATTTACAAACAAGGTTGGGGCTATCTCCACGCAAAGCTTGGAGGCTCCCAAAAACACCACGAAGCTTCACCACAATGGAGTGTGGCTCCGAGGTGACCTCAACCATCTAGGGTGCTCCAGCACCAAAGAGTAACAAAATCCGCAAGGGATTAATGGGCGAATCAAATATCTCTTGGTGGAAGTGTAGATCAAGGCCTTCTCAAGAAATCCCTAGGAAATCAACAAGTTTGATTGGTTAGGGAGAGAGATCGGGCAAGAATGAGCTTTGGAGCAACAATGGATCTTGGGAAGGTAAGAGGTAAGCTTCTCAGGGAAGAAGACACCTTTATATAGTGGGGAGTACAATCCAACCATTACGTACCCACCATCCGCACTAGCCAAGTGATACTACCGCTGCAAGGAGCGGTACTACCGCTGATAGGAGCGGTACTACAGCTCCTAGGAGCGATAATACCGCCCAACAGCTCACCAACCATGGTAGTAAGAAAATACTACCGTGCCTACCACCGTGGAGGCAAAAGGATGCACAAAAAGTCTGACGGAGCGATAGTAAAAAACTACTACCGCTCAGAGAGCGGTAGTAAAAAAAACTAATACCGCCCCAAGGGCGATACTACCGCTGTGCCAGCGGTAGTCTTTTGCACATACAAGGAAAACAAGGTTGGAGCTCCATTTGTAGCAATGGAAATGTGGTGCAAATAGAAATGTGTACGTGATGATTCCACCGATAACTTTCATACACGGACCCCCTCTTAATAGTACTGCTTTCCTACGACTCAAATCCACCAAAGAGAAACATAGAAAGCAACCGTCTTCGAAAGAGTCCAAGGGGCATCGAATCGTCTTGTGCCTAGTCATGAATTATGTGAAATGCTCAATGCACATGATTAGCCCGTACATGTATTGTGATGAATCACTAAAACCACTTATGGAGAAATATGACCCTGACACCCATCCCATAAAGAGTTATCGTGGTCGCACATGTAAGGTTCGGACGGTCGACACATCTTAAATCTCTCCTTGTTTTCGAAACCACACACACACTTACTTCTCTCTTGGTACACCACTTCTTTCTCAAGTGGTCATCCAATCCAACTCCATCACCCTCAGGCATTAGTGGCACCCGATGGGTTCTTCGGAAAATCTTATGATCACCTCTGTGTCACCATCACCATGCATATGCTCATCCTATGTGTAGCACTACTAACTACTTTACAACTTTTCGTTAGCGTGACCCTCATAGATGGCAATGTCATGCTCAAATGCAAGTGCTCCAGAGGAGCCATCGGTAACACCATACCGAGGGTTTACCGATTAATCATGATCATATGCATCGGTATAAAGTAATCAACCTGGCATGCATAAAAATGTTTTGTCAGATATGGTCAAAGGGCTACCTGCCTTGATCAACTAGATATCCGGGGTCTTTAGGTCTTCGGGTCAAATTCCTTCGTAAAACGTGTGACCTATCGTCCTAATAGTAATAGTAATAAGAAGAATCACAACCAAAAACAGATCACAAACTCACATCTAAAATGTTACCCTATTTTGTAAAATTCTAACATTATTTCTAGAAATATTTGTTTGTGGTTTTGGTGTGGAAAACTATTTAGAAGTATTTTTAGCACACGCAAAAATACTTAAACTGGGTTTCAATTTAAAACTATGCATAAAAGTTTTTATAAAAATTGCACAAGCAGGATTATTAAATACTACATAATTTCACAAGAACTATGATGGAAAACGAATTGAGTTTGGATGAATATTTAATCTTATGGAAATTTATTTTTAAAGTCCAGAAAAGAATAAAGAAAAATGGCCAGTAGCTGGGCTCACCCACCTGGCCAATCGGCCAGCCAGCCAGCCAGCCCAGGTGCGCGCGCAGTCAGGTTCAAACCTGACGTGCGGGACCGTGGAGCGAGCGACAGAGAGGAGAGAGAGATGCAGAGAGATTCCGCCGACAGGTGGGGCCCCCTGTCGGGGTCGTCTAATAACTCAGGACAAAGGGGAGTGGGAGCTCACCGGTGGCGATTCCAATGGTGTCAAGGACGGGCGGATGCGGGAAAGGTCTCCTCACACTCCCGCCTCTAGACTGGGGGATGAACAAGCGTCGGTGGTGTCCTGAATCACCGGCGATGAAGAAGACGCGGCGGAGGATTTTGGGAAGATGCTGACGATGACTCTTAGAGGACCGAGGAGAATAGGGAAGAGGTGGAGGAGGACTAGGAAGCTTTTGCAGTCACGGGGGAGGTGGAAGGAGCTCCGGAGAGTTCCTGTGTTCCGAGATCACTTGAGCCCCGACGCGGCGGTGCCTCGGTCGATCTCGAGCACCGGTGCTTGTTTAGCTCAAGGGGGCGCTATGGGTGGTCGATTAGAGGCTTGAGAGAGGTGTTGCAGGTGCGGGGGGATATCTCGGGGCCTTTATATAGGCGGGCGACGATCCACCGAAGGGTGGGGAGCCGACGATGCGGCAGCAGTGGCCAGAGGGGGAGAAAGAGCTCGGGAGCGAGCCCGTGGTTTTGCGAACATGGTTTTAGACCATGAGGGATTTTCAGGAGGAGTGGGGCAGGCTCTTGGCACATCATGGTAGAGAAGCTCTTCTAGCCGGTTCGGGTGCGCGCGGGCACGCATCGCGTGTGGCACAGGAGACGGGAAAGAGAGGGGCCCGACGCCGCCCTGGACTCTATCGATCGTGTGGTCAAAGAGGGGCAACGAGAGGGAGCAGGAACTGGCCTGGTTGGCCTCCCTATGATTGGGTGCACCCTGTAGCGCGTCCAGAGCGCAGCTTTGGCGTGCCATGGCAAGCTGGCGCGCTCTGGCGTGTTTGGCCATGTCTGGGGGAGTCTCAGGGTGTGGTAGATGCCCTTTGAGTGCTTGGAGATGAGGGGAATCAAGATGGTCAAAAGGTGGAGTGATAAATAGATGTTGTCAGCGTTGATTCAGTGGGTTAATTGGAGATTTTGTCTTCCTCTTATTGAATTGGTGCTGGATATATCGGTTGTAACTGTAGGGAGGCACACGCAACCTGTGATACAAGTTTGGAGTGAAGGGAGTAAGTGTTGGGGGTGCTAGCTGTTGGTTTTTTAAACTGCAGAAGGTGTTTGATGATGGTTTTTGGGACTTAACCTCCTCTAATGGCTTTTATATTTAACATGATTGGATGGTGGACATAAATAGGAGGTTTTACCAAATTTGAGATCAATTGAACAAGTTTGACAATGTAAACTTGAAAATGCCCCCAAATGGGAAGATCTGCAATCTTGTGAGCAATTATGGTCAAACCAATTCCCACAAATCCAATTCTTGGCATGCCCTTCTTATTTGGGGTATTGAGCACTCGTGCAAAGTTTGAGACCAATTAGACAAACTTGGCAATGTGGAGTTGATACTTGTGGTTCTGGACAGGGTTTCTAGATTATTTGGAGAACCAAAGCAACTTGGTATGATCGCCAAATATAGCATGTGGGACATGCTAGAATTTTCTTAGAACTTATTTAGAATATTTCCTTTGGAAATATTTCAAAAGTTCAAAACAGATAGAAATGGTCTTCAAGGGTTTAGTCCAATATTTTGAACATGACAAGGGGTTGAAACTCTTATGTATGGAAAATATATGTATATGTCGTGAGTCTCTTACTAAATTTTATCAGATTTGTCTAAGGTAGAAAAATATTTTTTTCACGAGAAATGCCATTTCTGGCCTTAGAGAAGGGCATATAAATAAAATACGGAAATGGTTTTTAAAATAATTAATTAATGGTTTTGAAGAGTTATTTTAATAATATAATAAAAATAAAATTTTTGGGTAAAAGCACTCCCTTTCAATCAGGGACTTGTAGTGCAAAATCCCAAAGCAGGTTTTAAAGCTACAAAATAATAAAAAGGGGTTTTGTAGAAATAATATTTCGTAAAAAAAAATTTGGTGATCCACTCATAAGCACACATACAAGCAATGATAATCAAGATACTCATAGCACTTACTTAAAAAGTTTTAATTCATTCCAAATTTTGAGAAGGAAACAATAGTGGCAAAGTGGTGCAAAAACAGGATGTGACAAAAGCCCACCGGCGTTAAGCCGCCGGCATCGCCACAAACGACAAAGGGGCTCTAAAATCCTCCTCTAGTGACCAAATTAACTACGGAGGTGATACTTGTGATCTGCATTGGGTTTTCCGTGAAGAGGAACGGGTTGTCGCAGCATAGTGTGGGTAAGTATTTCCCTTAGTTATGAAACCAAGGTTTATCGAACCAATAGGAATATCAACCCCAACAATCTTGAGTAGTTGCACAGAAAAGAAAAAAGAACTTGCACCCAACGCAGGCTAGAGGGTTGTCAATCCTCTTGTTCTTGTTATTTGCAAGCGAGTAAGGTGTGTAGATAATTGCAGATAGCAAGATAAAATAAAAACAAGTAAATTTCAGCAAGGTATTGAATGTCTTATCAGTATGTTGTGGATAGACCTGGGGGCCATAGTTTTCCCTAATGGCATCTCTCATGAAAAATAGCATACGGTGGGTAAACAAATTACTGTTGGGCAATTTATAGAAAAGCATATAGTTATGTGATATTCACAATAATGATCATGTGTATATAGGCATCACGTCCATAAACATATAGGCTGAATCTTGCCTACACCTATTACTATTACTCCACACATCGGCCGCTATCAACCATGCATCTACAATATTAAGTAAAACACAGTAATGCATGGAGAACAATGACATGATCTAGACAAAGTAAACTCAAGCAATATGAATAAACGCCATCATTTTATCCTTAGTAACAACAACACAAAGATGCATCTTGTCCCATTTTTTCACTCGCGTATAGAAATTCGCCAGGTTGAATCAAGTACGACGCACCTCTCTCATCGAAGAAACATCAATCTAGTTCGCCAAACTATTTCGATAGATCGAAGAGAATTATGAATCTATCATAATCATGCACATAAGAATCATATAAGTATTTAGAGGAGAATTGAAGATTTATCATGAATAATCTGAACATAAACCCACAATTCATAGGATCCTAACAAATGCACTGCACAAAAGGAATTACATCATGTGGATCAAAGCGAAGATGCGATGATCATTGTATTGAAGATCAAGAGGGAGAGATTGCCATATAGGTAATGGCCATGGACGCATAGGTTTGTGGTGAACTACTCACACATCATCATGAGGGCAGCAAGGTTCATGGAGAGGCCCTCCGTGATCGATCCCCCTTCCAGCAGGGTGCTGGAATGGAGCTCCTAATGGCCTCCCATTGGAATAGAGACTTGCAGAAGTGTGAAAAGTGTTTCGGGACTCCTTCTGGTGTTTCTAGGTTAAAAGAGAATTTATAAGCCAGAGAATGGAGTCGGGAGGGCCACGAGGGAGGCACAATCCATCACGACGTCCCCCACCAGGTCGCACCATGTTGGCTTGTGGGCACCTCGTTCGGCCTCCAGCCTCCAGCCTTAATACTCCTAGGTGTTCTTTTCGTCCAGAAAATATCACCAAAATGTTTCATGTCAATTGGGCTTCATTATGTATGGAAAACCTAAAAAGTGAAATACATGTAGAAAACAACAAATAGAATTTGGCACTAGGTTAATAGGTTAATGCTCAAATCTAACCTAAATTGGTAAATAAATACCACAAAAGTATTCTAAAGTGATAATATATCAGCATGGAACAATCAAAAATTGTAGATACATTCGATATGTATCAAGCATCCCCAAGCTTAATTCATCCTCGTCATTGAGTAGGTAAATGAGAAAAATTGAACTTTTCATGTGACATGTTATCCATGATGTAACCTTATGCATGTATCCTCATTAAGAAACGATGAATTAACAAATATCAACACAACAATACTTATTGGTATAAGCAACAAAATCATTAATCTTTGAAAGTATACGATTCTCAAAGATTGTTCTACCCGTGTCAATCTTATTATATTAGCAAAGCATGGCTCCCTCTTCACGAGATTAATACAAATGTCAAGCATCATGGTGTCCAAGTCAGGCAATTAGATCGTACTTTTTCGTTATGCATCAACTTTTTATTCTTCACGCAATATATGAGAGTGAGCCATTGGACATAGCATAAAGGTGGAATAGAATATGTTGGTAGGTTTCAAAGGGCTAAAAGTGGAGAAGATAGTCTCATGTCAACTAGGCATACCAATGGGCTATGGAAATGCCCGTTGATAGATATCGGTGCAAGGAGTAGGGATTGCCATGCAAATGATGCGCTAGAGCTATAAGTGTATGAAGTCTACACTGAAGCGAAGTGCGGTGTGCATTCAACTTGCTTGCTCATGAAGACCTCGCACATTTGAGGAAGCCCGTCGTCAAAATATACAGGCCAAGTGTGACAGCCCAAGACCGACGCTCAAGAAGATTCCCCTTTTATGTTGTTGCCGTCGTGCAATTAGATTGTCTGTCGCATTCATCATCGCATCATGCTCATCATCTCCATTGCATCGGCAATCGTTGCCGCCAGTTTCCACCATCCGTTATTAGTTGTCGGTTCTCTCTGTTTTTGTCGTTGACCATTTTGAGCCGGACCACACTCACACGTGCCAGCGGTATCGTTAAGATACTGTTTTTAAAACTGTCTGAAATATATTCTCGGATTGGGTCGAAAATTGGCGTGCGGCCTTTATATGTTGTAGGTGGGCCACCTGCCAATTTTAGTCGCAGTCGGAGCTTGTTTGATTCCCGTACCGTTTATTATATAGCGGCACTATAGCCGGTTTAATTGTCGGACATTTGGTGTTTTAAAAACTCTGTCATGGGCCGCACCATTTTCCTCTCATCCCTACATAGCCCATCTAAACAGCCACTAGACCCACCTAGCCACACTCCGCGGCCGAAGCCATCCGATTACGATCGTGCGCTCGAAATCGACCCTCAAAACCCTAGGCCTAGCCCTCCCCTTCTATAAATGGACAGCCCCACGTCCAAAAATGGCCTTCTCCCACCTCTGCCTTGAAAACAGTGCCTACCAAACCCCAGCCTCCCACATGTCTCCTCCTCCCACTACAACCAGCCAACCAGCCACTCCCCACCGCGTCCCGCGGAGCCTTGATCCAGCTCGCCGAGGCCCGGATCGCCCTGAACGGACGCCACCGCCTGCGAGCCCGAGCTCCCACGGCCTAGCCCTGCCGCCCAAGCTCCGCCCGCGGCCTTTGTCCAATCCCGCCCGCCGCGGGACGCCTTCCGCTGCTCGTCCCTGCTGCCGAAGTCCCCCTGTCGCCCCGCGCCAGCGCAGCCGCGCCCCGCCTCCTCGATCCGATCGGATCAGGACGGGTAGGAGCGGCTGGCCTTTGCCGCACTAGGCGAGGACGCGTCCCTGTGGGCCGCCTCCCTACCTCACATTGGCCCAGCGAGGGTTGTCCGCCCCGCCCGAGACCGCTTTCCCTAGCCGGCCCAGTCCCGCCAGCCTCTCCCCCGAGCAGCCTTCTAAGGCCCAAGCTGCGCCACCCCTGAGCCCAGTTATCCAACGCCTGAGGCGCCTTTTGCTATGTTGCACCCGTGGTCAAATTCGGCCCATAGCCAGATTTTGGCCCAAGTAGTTTTTTTTTCTTTTAACTCGCGGTTTAATTGTTTTTCACAAAAACGCAATATTTTCAAACACCAGTAAATCGTAAACCGTGTGTCGGATCGTGAAAAGTTATATATGTAACTTGGCTAGAATTTTGTGTATATTATTATTTTACAACTTCCATGCATCTTTGAAGTTGTTTGACCTTCTGTTTGCATAGATTTGCATGATGTCCTATTAGGTCAATTTTTCCATAGATAGTAATGCATGCATCCGATTTGCTCAAAGCCCGTAGGTAAAATGTCCATGTTGTTGCAACCCTTTGCCATGTATTTCATAAATAGTTGTCTTGCCATTTTCATGTAGGTGGCATGAATAGTTTGCTATGTAATGTTTAGGACATATTCTTGCATATATGTGTGACATTAGTTTTTATTTTTCACCCCACATATTATATATGTTTTCGGGGTAGAAAAATCAGTAGAATTTAAATGTGCACTTAGTTTTGTCTTCCGAGTAAGTTAGCGTGCATGATATTTTTCCATGATGTCCTTTTGTTTATTTTGTGGGATTTATTCTGTGCGTGATATGATTTACTTGTGAACTAGAGATATGCCCTTGGACATGCATGTTAGCCCTTGGTAATTTTGGTTGCTATAGAAATCCATGTTTAGGTATTGTGTGCTTGTTGCCAACATGCTAGAAAATAGTGTTCTTTTGAGATGCCGAAATATTTCTAAGTCTGAGATCTGTTATATTTTGTTGATGTCTTTCCATGAGTTTTGCTAGTGATCTACAGATCCTTTGGGGTTGGTCCAATGGAGTTATCTGTAGTGCTTAAGATTCTCTAGCATGCTGTAGAGTTTCATGCCATTTGGTTCCCCGTAGCATATAGTTTTACTGCTGCCAATATGCCTTCTGGTTGAAAACTACACTATCAAAAGTGTTATTTTCACTAAGTCTGAAATTGTGTGCTAGTTGCCACTTTGTGAGTTCTTTTCCGAGTGATCCATACTTCCATGCTAGTTGTTTTTAGTAGGGGATTGTTTTGCATATTGACCACTACAGTATCATGTCTTGTTTGAGCATTTTAGAATTATGTAGCTTGTTGTTGTAGGGTGTAGAAAATGACATGTTGGTGGTTTGGGAAGATTGTAGCTAATTCTTGTTTAGTTTGTTTTTGCTTAACCGTTGCTCCGTTTTGATCGTGTCTTGTATGAAACTTGCTTAGAATCTCGTTAGGTTCATTTTATCTTGCTTCTTGTATGGTTAGCATTTCTTGTGACTGTCAACCGCGTACATAATGCATTCATGGCATCATATCTTGCGCTGATCATATGTTTTGAACTGTAGCTCTAATCAAATGAGCTATATGTGTAAACCGACTAGAACGACGTGATCACATGCTTCACCTCTTGCCATGTTTAACAACATTTAATATCACCTTGTAAATAAATGGGAGTGAACTAAATAATTAAATGTGGAGTTTCGTCAATATGCAACTCGTTGCATATTGAGCTTCACTTACTGTGTTGTGTTTGTGTGATGTGAATTTTCGTGCCATGGCTTGCATATTTGAAACTGCTCATGCATCATATGTGTTGTGCATCATGTTATGCATGTGTTCTGGTGAGTATCGCGTGTTGATACTTGTTTCTGGTTTACTTCGTGTCGATAGAGTTCCGCAAGCGTATCGGATTGTCAGGACCCGTTTGACTACGTCGGTTCGTCTCCTTCACGGAGTCGTTCTTCTTCCAAGAAGGATCTCAGACAAGATGATCATTTCCCTAGATACCATTACTATCATTGCCATGCTAGTTATGTCGTTTGTACCATTATGTCTCGCTGCCTACCACCTATTAAATAACCACCTCCCAACATTGCCACGAAGACCATTAACCTTTCTACAACCTAGCAAACCCCTGCTTGGCTATGTTACCGCTTGCTTAACCATTGGATAGCGTTGCTAGTTGCAGGTGCAGTTGCTTCCATGTGATATCATGGGTTCCTTGTTATACCACCATATTAATGCTATTTAATTTAATGCACCTATATACTTGCTAAAGGTGGAAGGCTCGGCCTTTTTAGCATGGTGTTTTTGTTCCACCTTTGGCGCTTTAGTTCCGGCTACCAATGTTTTGTTACATAAATGAGTGCTCCTAACATGCTTGGGGTTGTTATGGGGACCCCCTAGATTCTCGTTTTGGCATAAACCTCGTCTAGCAAGGCCCAACATTGGTACCATTTGCTAATAACAAACTAAAATATGCATAGGGTTTGATCACCCCATGGATAATTAGTCAACCCCCAGGCCAGTGCTCCTCATGAGTGTTGGTCCAACCTAGAGCACTGTGCGGGGCCAACCCAGGGCAACTTGGGTGATTTCTACCAGTCCACCATATGCATCGCGTATCCGTCGTGTCCTAAGAACGAGATACGCGGCTCTTATCGGGATCGTCAACACGCTGGGCGCCCTTGTTGGACTTGTTTTACCTTTCTTGAGCGTCTCGTGCGTGGGATTCCGAGGATACTTTGGTTTATCTCGAGGTTGAGTTTTTCCAATAGGAACCCGAGGAGATCACGGGTTTTCCCTGCAGGGCTAAATCTTTCGGAAAGACGTGCCCGCGGTTATTGCGGCGCAGTGTGTGGTAGTTTGTGATGGACTAGTTGGAGCACCCGTGCAGGGTTAAATATTTCGGAAAGAAGTGCCTGCGGTTATGTGGCAACGTGGAAACTTTGTTTAACACCCGGTTCTAGAAAACTTGAAGTTAACTCAACTAAAACTTGCCAAGTGAGTGCGTAACCGTGACTGTCTCTTTCGTGAGCTCCTTCTCCGATAGAGGACATGGTGGGGTTATGTCTCACGTAAGTAGGTGTTCATGATCATTCATTTGATCATCAGTAGCTCACTTCCGCTATGCGTAGATCATCCCCCTATTATTCTTGTACTCGTAAGTTAGCCACCTCGGATAAATGCTTAGTCGCCTATTGCAGCCTCAGCACTTAACCATACCTCACCCATTAAGATTTCCTAGTCTTGATACCTTTGGAAATGAGATTGGTGAGTCCCTATGGCTCACAGATTACAAAAACACCAGTTGCAGGTGCACGTAAAGAGTTGCTTTGACGTGAGCGCGCTGATTGTGCTATTTGGAGTTTCTTCTTCTTCTTCTTCATCGATCTAGGATGGGCTTCAGGCCGGCAGCCTGGGATAGCAAGGATGGACGTGATTCTTTTATCGTTTTTTTCCATCCGTACTTGGACCTTGCTCTTCTTCATGATTATTGTATGTATTGTACTGATGTCACTCTGATGTATCTTGTGGCGAGTGTATGCCAACTCCTTATACTCATCTTTTCAGTACATGTACTTGTAACAATATCCATTCCTGCAAAACGACGAGATGTGTTTCTATCCCTATCGAGGCCCTCGCGCCAAAATAAGGATAGGACCGCATCTTGGGCGTTACACCAAGTTTATGAAAATTTGATTCCCACAAGCATATGAAAGATATAACATGAGACTCTATGAAGAACAAGATGCCACTTTGAGGCACAAGTGTGGTAAAGGATAGTAGCAAGGCCCTTGTCTATTTTTCTGTCATTCATTTTATTATTACTTTTGGCTCATTTGGCCTCCTCCATTTTTATTTCCACACTAGGGAAATGCTCTAATAATGATGATCATCACACTTTTATTTACTTCCATCTAAATATGAAAACCTGATAGGATGATATGGCTACGTATGAATGCCTTTGGCAGTGTATAAGGATGTGCAAAGATCTAGCATGATATGTATTAAAATATGATAAACAGTGTCTTAGCCACAAATATTGTGTCATCTGTATATGATCATGCAAAGCATTATGATGCTAAACGAACTAGTCATGTGATGTAACAGTGGCATTTGCATGGCAATATATCTTGGAATGGCTATGGAAATGCCATGATATGTAGGTATGGTTGCTGTTTTGAGGAGGCTATAAAAAGGTGTATGTGCAACAAAGCATGGCATGTCAAGGGGTTTGGAAGCACCGGAGAAAGATGCACCAATCCTCAAGGTAAGAACAGGCGATGCACGAAACGAAGAGGCTAGCAAATATGAGGAGGTGATATTGCGTATGTCCATGGTGTCACATTAGTCATGAAGAACTCATGTACTTATTGCAAAGTTTTATTAGTTTTATCACAAATTAAAATACTACTCACATGCCCCGAGGGAGAGGGTTGGTAGGAATTAACCATCGCGTGACTCTGACTCAAACGACACCAGGGTTTCAACGAGGAACAAAAATGCTCACACATCATCACAATGCCCTTTTAAAAAAATTATATGGACAAGAAGTTTAACATCTCTTAATATCAACACTTCTCTTAATTAATAATAATGCACTCACACCTTTGTTCATATCACCACATCAATATTATTAACCCATAATTTCTCTATATGTGCTACATGATGGTTTTAATTATCACTCACTGAATACCCATTATTTTTTATCTAGTCTTTTGACCCATGAAAATTACCATCACTACTTATCTAACCCTAAAACAAATATAAGTGAAGAAGAAAAGCATTATAATTCTATAAAATCTAGATGCAACTGTGATCAAAAAGATATAAGTGAAGTACTAGGCCAACTTCTAAGCTCAAAATATTTAAGTGAAGCACATAGAGTATACTCAAAAATTGTGATGATGTGTTATCTCTCTCAAATAGGTTTTTCCACCAAACGATGATTGTGGAAAACTAAAAGTAAAATCAAACAAAAGCAAACGATGCTCCAAGCAAAACTCATATCATGTGGTGAATAAAAATATAGCTCCAAGTGACATACTAATGGATTGAGACGAAAAGAGGGGATGCCTTCCGGGTCATACCCAAGCTTAGATGATTGAGTCTTCCTAGAATACTACCTTGGGGTGCCTTGGAAATCTCCAAGATTAGGCTTTTACTGCTCCTCAATCCTTTGTCCATCGGGATAATATCCAAAACTTGAAAACTTCAATCACATAAAACTCAACAAAACTTCGTGAGATCCGTTAGTATAAGCAACATATCAAATACTTTAAGGTTATTTTCTAAGTTGATTCTTATTTTATTTTAACATAGGTTACTCTATTCTACCTTCTCCATGGCTTATACCCACCGATGCAATCCATAGCATCATTAAAACAAGCAAGAATCTGGCCAAAACAGAACAGTCTTAGTAATCTATAATGAACCTATACTTATGTAACCCCAAATATTCTGAAAAATTAGGAAGACATGAGGCATTTGTACATCAATAGTTTGTAAAAAAATCATCTTAAGAAGAGGTTCCTGTAAAACCAGAGAAGTTCTGAAGTGGACATCAAAGCTTTCTTGTTTTTGTACCATATCAATTCTACTCATCATGCAAAACATCCCAAAGGCTTTACTTGGAACAAATACTAACTAAAACCTAAAAACACAATAATTACATAGGCGATAATCATGTTATCACAAACAAACACAAAGTAAGAAGCAAAGGCAACGATAAGTATTGGGTTGCCTCCCAACAAGCGCTACTGTTTTATGCCCCTAGCTAGGCATATTGCATAGTTTCATGTGTTTTCATCTTTGTTCGTAAAAAGGTACACACTCCTTTATGACTATGTTTTTCGAAGAACAAAGTACATCAACCTTCCCTATTGTGTAGCATGACGCTTCTGTGTATCTTAGAGATAGAGTTGAAGAACCCCCCAAAATTAGATTCCATAGTAGTTAACCTCTTTGATTAACTCAGTTTGGCGGTGGCACACTAGTATGGCAGGTTCAATGGATTCTATTTTAGGTCACCTAAATATATTTTGCATCTTATCATGGGTGTCAAAAGCATTGTTTCCAAGGAAATCTTTTTCAAACATACATAAAAACTTTTGAGACACAATTTAATATGACTCTTAGGATTAGCTCTATCTTCTATCACTAGTAACCTATTCGAAGCTTCTTTGAGTGACTCATCACCTACTTTCCTAATTCCAATATTGGGGAACCCTCTCCAAAGTAAGGTGGAAGAGGCATATCCGGAGATGAGGTAGCCATGGCGTCAAACAAGAAAACTAGTACAAACAAAGAAAAATATTTTTGTATTTTTATTTTTATGAGACAACCTAAATATACCAGCAAGTAAAAATAGGAACAAGTGAATGAAAATTTGTGTGGGGTTACTTGGTAGTTGGTGATGACATTCCCCGGCAACGGCACGAGAAATCCTTCCTTATACTTGTGATCAATGTTGGGTTTTCCATGAAGAGGAACTGGTTTTCATGGCACAATATGGGTAAGTATTTCCCTCACTTATGAAACCATTGTTTATCGAACCAATAGGAATATCAACCCCAACCAATTTCAGCGGCTGCACACAAAAGAACAAACAACTTGCACCCAACACGGGCAAGAGGGTTGTCAATCCTCTTGTTCTTGTCATTAGCAAGAAAGTTAGGTGTGTAGATAATTATAGATAGCAAGATAAAATAAAACAAGTAAATGGCAGCAAGGTACTGAAGGTTTTATCAATATGTTGTAAATAGGCCCGGGTGACATAGTTTTCCCTAATTGCATCTCTTACGAAAAATAGCATCCGGTGGGTAAACAAATTACTTTTGGGCAAATGACAGAAAAATGGATAGTTATGTGATATTCACGGCAATGATAATGTGTATATATGCATCACAACCATAAACAAATAGGACGACTCCTTTGTACACCTATTACTATTACACCACTCATAGACCGCTATCCAGCATGCATCTAGAGTATTAAGTAAAACAGAGTAATGCATGGAGAACAATGACATGATATAAACAAAGTAGACTCAAGCAATATGAACAAATCCCATCATTTTATCCTTGTTAGCAGCAACACAAAGATCCATCTGGTCCCGTTCTGTCTCTCGGATATAGAAATTCTCCACGTCGAATCTACTACAATGCACCTCTCTCAACAAAGAAATATCAATCTAGCTGGCGAAACAATTTCATCAGATCGGAGAAAATTATGAAGCTATCATAATCATGTACATAAGAATCATATATGTTTGGAGAGGAGACTCAAATATTTATCATGAATAATCTGAACATAAACCCACAATTCATCGAATCCCAAAGAATGCATCGCACAAAAAGAATTACATCATGTGGATCCAAGCAAAGATGCAATGATCATTGTATTGAAGATCAAGAGAGAGAGATTGCCATCTAGGTACTAGCCAAGTACCCATAGGTCTGTGGTGAACTACTCACACATCATCGTGAGGGCACTAAGGTTGATGAAGAGGCCTACCGTGATTGATCCCCCATCTAGCAGGGTGCCCGAATAGAGCTCCAGATGGCCTCTTGTCGAACAGAGACTTGCAACAGTGTAAAAAGTCTTTCGGGACTCCTTCTACTGTTCCTAGGGTAAAAGAGAATTTATAAGCCAGACGACGGAGTCGGGAGGGCCATGAGGGAGGAACAAATCATCAGGGTGCCCCCAGGTCGCTCCCTGTTGGCTTGTGGGACCCTCGTGCATCCTCCATCCTTCTCCTGATACTCCTCGATCTTCTTTCGGTCCAGATAAAATGACTAAAAAGTTTCAGGTCAATTGGGCTTCATTTGGTATGGAAAACCTGAAAAGTGAAATCACGCAAAAAACAACCATTGGCAATAGGCACTGGGCCAATAGGCTAGTGCTAAAAAATAATATAAATTGGTAAATAAATACACCAAAATTATTCTAAATTGATAATATATCAACATGGAACAATAAAAAATTATAGATATGTTGGAGACGTATTAGCAGGGCATTTATGCGACGTGCACGCTCGCACGCATGTAATGGGACAAACCCCAAGGGCTGGCGTGGCGTGAATCATTGCTGGAAATGTTCTTGGCGGATAGCGGAGCTCGGGTGAGCTCGAGTCTGAGGCCACATAACACTAGGAGAGTAGCTGGGAGCGATCATGGCTTCCTCGGGACCTCCTGAGCACGACTACTGCAAGCTCTAGTGGTCGTAGCCATGGCGGCATCATGGACGATGGCGAGGAGCTTTCGGGACGGGAAAATTTAAAGCTATGATGAGAAATCTAGTGCGGTGAGGGGGCGAAATGGAACATGGGCTCATGACGGGTGCAAAGGGCGTTGAAGCTATCTCGAGGGCAATCTCCGGCGACCCGAGGAAGCATACATCTGCTTGTTGTCATTGCTGAGCTACTGGAGATGCGTGGCCCATTGGAAAGGACCAACACCTCGCTGCGGAGCTCGTGGGTATGTCGGAGGAGCGAGGGGAGCATGGTGGCTTCGCGAACGGCGACGGTTCGCTGGCGATGGCTTTGTCCATGGCTGGGAGAAGGAAGAAGATGCGAGAGTGGGTGAATGAGCGAGAGAGCTTGATCCAGACAGCAGTGGGGAGCTCATCCACATCGTCGCGCCAGCTCACGGAGAGCCAGACAGGGAGGACGCATGGCGCACCCGCGGCAAGCGTCCTGCCCTATCTCACCTGTACCTACTAGCAGAGGTTGAAGACGACTGACAAGGGCCAGCAGTGCTCGGCCAGGCAGTGAAACTCAAGTAAGCCTCTCTTCTTTTCTATTTTTTCCTATTTTGTTTCCTTTTCTATTTTTTTCTGTTGAATTTTGTTTGATAAAAATCATAAAGACAAATACCCTAGAATTTATTTTGGGGTTTAGTTCCAATATTTCTAAGCCCCACAACAAGTTTGAGTATTTTTGTAGCAACTAAAATATTTATAGTAATTTAGTTGTCATTTTCAGCATCCTTTCTAGTTTATTTAAAAATTCCAAAAGATTTATATAAAAGTGCATCACCCATGGTATGTTGTTGCCAACATTTATCAAAGAGGATGAACTTTTTTGAAGGCCATTTTGGATTCGTTGAAAATCTTAATTATTTGAATTGGTTGAATAATGAAGTGCTAGGGTTTGTCCTATCCCATTTCAAGTTTAACAAAAAATTAAACATGATGCAACACTAATGCTAGCACAAAGCATGGGGGTTAAAGTATGGACATGACAACTCAATCCCACTCAAAAGAATCTCGTGTTGAGATTTACGAGTCGTCGAGAAGAGCGCGGGTACTCTAGTTAAAGGTGGTCTTCCCTTTCCAAAGTTGCCCCCTTTTTAGAACGATTTGACCATCAAAACTTGAGGAACTAGATGTTTTATGTCGAGTGGTATGCTCAGCTTGATCAAGAATACGAATAGGATATTCTCGATATCTAAGTTTATCCTGGAGATCAAGCGTTTCATGGTCCACTTCATGGATGGGATCCGAGAAGCAACCCCGTAGTTGGGAGACATGGAAAACATCATGGACCTTCGAAAGATGTGGCGGAAGTTCCAATTGGTACGCAACCTCTCCACATTTGGGAAGAATCCAAAAAGGAACAATGTATCGAGGAACCAACTTGCCCTTGATACCGAATCAATGGTACCCTTCAGAGGTGTAACCCTAAGTTATGCCTTCTCGTCAACTTCATGGGTACCCTTTAGAGGTTTAACCTGATGTTAAACCTTCTCGTCAACTTAGTATTTTGATGAGATTGCATTGTTTCCAACATTTCACGAATAATGTGAACTTGCTCTTCTGATTCCTGAATCATATTCGGTCCAAAGAGTTGCCTTTCCCTGTTTTCTATCTAGTTAAGAGGTGTTCGACACCTTTGTACATGGAGAACTTCAAAAGGAGCCTTGCCCAAGCTAGACTGATAACTATTGTTATAAGAAAACTAGGCGAAAGGAAAGGATTTCTCCCAATTCATGCCAAAAGAGACAACACAAGATCTGAGCATGTCTTCCAAAATTTGATCGACTCGTTCTACTTGACCACGTTAGTACGTATGGAAAGCTACGCTAAAGTAGAGATGAGTCCCCATAGCATTTTGGAAGCTTTCCTAGAATTGAGAAGTAAATACACTTACATAGTCTGAGTTAATCTCCAAAGGAATACCATGAAGAGACACTATTGAGGAAATATATAACTCTGCTAGCTGGCTAGTAGTTATATTCTCTTGAACAGGAAGGAAACGGGCCACCTTGGAAAGACGGTCGATCGCTATGAAGATAGCATTATTCCCTTTCTTGGTCCTGGGAAACTCGATGTTGAAATCCATATTGACTTTATCCCATTTCCATTCAGGAATAGCTAATGGTTGAAGGGTGCTAGCAGGCCTTCGATTTTATGCTTTAACACGACGACACATGTCGTAGTTAGCAATGATCTGGGAAACTTCTCTCTTCATCCTAGTCCACCAGATTCTCTAGCGTAGGTCCTCATATATCTTGGTACTACTAGGATGGATCGTGAGAGGAGATTCATGAGCCTCCTAAAGGATAAATTGTCTCAAGTTTCGTACCTTGGGAACCACTAAATGGTTCTCAAAGAATACGAGACTTTGGTCATTAATTAAGAAACATCCTTGAATTCCCATCTTGATGTTTCTCTTGATGCGGGAAATCCCCGGATCAACTTTCTGAGCTTCAATGACGTGATACCTAAGAGTAGGTTTTGCTACCAAGGTAGAAAGGAATCCTTGAGGAGCAATGTGAAGGTTTAACTTTCGAAATTCCTCATATAGAAGTGGTTGACTTTGTTGTAACATGAGGTTGTTAAAATAAGACACACAACTTAGTGCATCAACCATGACATCGGTTTTCCCCGGGGTGTAAGTTATCCCTAAGTCCGAATCTTTAATCAACTCAACCCACCGTCCTTGCCTAATATTCAAATCTAGTCGGGCGAAGATATATTCCAGACTTTGGTGATCCGTGTAAATTTTGCAATGATTACCGAGAAGGTAATGTTGCACAGCTTTGAGTGCACGGACTACATCTACAAGTTTTAGATCATGTGTTGGATGACTATCCTCATGTGGACACTATTGTCGAGATGCATATTGTTGGTGCACTAAAGACTGGCGTCCCTTGTGCACAGACTTGTACACGGGCATCAACAACGCCCCCGACAGCAGTGTGCCGGGTAGGGCAGCAGGAAGGCAGTCCAAGACCACGCCCTTCCCCTTTTCAAGGGGCGTGAAGTACAAGGGCTCCAGACACAAGGCCCCGAGAAGCCCTGCTTGTCGGGAAGATTCCCAAGGCCCCGGCAAGCCCGCTTCGCCGGGAAGACTACCAGAAGAATAGCAAAACCCCGGCAAGCGCACAGACTGGCGAGGCCCCCGGTAAGCCCTCCTTGCTGGGAAAGTGCTCAAGGCCCCCGCAAAGCCTTCCTTGCCCGATGGAGGCTCCAAGCCAACAATCCCCTATTCGCTCGCCAGGTATACCCACCAGTTTCTACCACAACCCGACCGCTCCAGCACATCCCTCGTGTGCGAGCACAAGGCCCACGTGCCGATTCACCTGGGTACATGTCGCAACCATCTTGCGTCAGGTCAGGTGTCAGAAAAGGTATTTACTGCCCCTGACACCACCGAAGAAGTAGAGAGGTGAACACTGTTCACTTTACATCCCGTGAGAACACTATTGGTGACCCCTTTGCCTACAAAAGGAGGCCCAAAGCTCATTCTTAGGGGTTGGACTTTTTGGCGATCAGAGACTCCCTAATCATCAACTAAGTTGCTATCGACGAACCACCCTACAGTAAGCACACAATACAAAATAAGCAGGAGTAGGATTTTACGCGCCAAGCGGCCCGAACCTGGGTAAAGAGGACATTGCCGGTGTTCGCTAGTTCCGCTCTTGACGCCATACCTCTCTCTCCCCCGCCAAACGATCAAGGGACTCCTCGAGTTTCCCATAGTTGTTGGTTTTCCCCGACATCTTTGGCGCGCCAGGTAGGGGGAGCAATGGTTAAGAGCTTCTTCATGGATTCAAGGAAGTTTCGGGTCAGATTTTGGGAGATTGAGCATGCCACTGCGGTCCCTCGAAGCAGGGCATAGCGGTGGTCGATCTACTTTGCCACGGCCTCCTGACGCTCGCGCGAGTGCCCTGCTGCGTGAACGTAGGCTAGGGGATGAAGACCTCAAGCTCAAAGGCACCAGGCTAACGCACCGCTCCGGGACACTGTGCTACTGTCGAGGGTTTTCCTAGGGGCTCCGGCGAGGCCTCCGAAGCATACTCGGCCAACGCACCTCCATGGAAAGGTGTATAGCCATCGAGAATGCGCCTACGGGCCCTGGAACCCGGGCACGCACTTCGGCCAAACGATTCCCCCCCGGAAGCATCACATCTTCGCCAACGGTACGATCAGGGGCTCTGTCAACACAGCCAGGAAAAATGGGAAAAGAAGTTATTCTCTGGCAACTCCGCTTCTGTATGACAGTCGAGAAATGTCGGCAAATACCTTGCCGGAGGAGAACTTGTTGGGACTGTATAGTCTCCTGCTTGCCGGGGATGTGAGACCCTGGCAAAGGGCCCAAGCACCACGGGGAGGAGTGCCGCGGCGCGATAGATAAGTGATAAATATTTCAGATGAGATTTCAGAGTAGATAGGTTGTTCCCTTTCTTGAAGATCCCAAACCTTGTTTGAGAAACCTCCACGTAGATGGAACCTTGTCAGGATCAGTGCGCCTTAGTTCATGTTTCGAACTAGTTCAACGCCCTGAATGGCCACAGAGCGCCTTCTCACTGTTTCGAACTTGTTCAACAGTATAAGTGGCTACATAGCACCTTATTTTGCCTCGAGCTACGCTTGAGGATTTAATGGTTGCACTGCGTGCGGCGAGGAGCCTTGCCGGTAACGACCCCTCAAGCAAACTGCTAAGGATCCGTTCCTCAAAGCACTAGCGGCAGGACGTGTCATGCCGGCAAGCTTCCGGAAAATGCAAAACGCGTATCGTTCAAGGAGAAGGATCACACGCAAGGGAAACAACATTTCATTCATTTGTTTGAAACAAACTCAGACATAGTACCTGAATGACTTTTGCTACTCTAACCTATTACAATGTCTTTTGGCGAGGGATATACTCGCCCGACAGGAGTTCAAGAAGACAAAAAGGTGGAGCTAGCGACACGGTCAGGGTTGGCTCCCCCGGGACCGGCACTGTGCCGACAAGAACGGGACCAGCCCTGGCAACCACCGCCCGACCCTTTCTGGTTGACACCAGAGGGTAGGGCACAGGAAGGGGCGAAGGATCCAGAGCCCGCAAGCGTGCCTCCTCTCGGGGCCGGGGACCCAACACCCACTCTAGTGAGGTGGCCCAAGCAGGGGGGCTGGAGAAGTTCGAGCTTGCGGAGGTGCCTCCTCCTCAAACACAAGGCACCGATGCCAGCTACAGCAAGATAACCCCGCCGAGCGGGGGAGAGGTGTGAGCGGGCCTCGGCGGAAGGGCCGACAGTTAGTCAGAGCTTGGGTAGTCATAGTCCGACCTGACCCCCCAAGATCCTGACCTGCCAAGAGCACCACTGCCGCCGCTGTCCTCCTCATCGCTATCGCTCGAGGAGGCACATTCGGCGCCGCTCGAACTCTCTTCGTAGCAGCCGAGACGCACACCTGAGCGCCCTTAAAACTTGATGGATAGCATATTATCCTCCGCTAGCTTGAAGCGAAGGATATGCCCATCTTCGAGGCTATGGGCGCGGCCGAAGGCTTTCCAGCCCCGCCCGAGCAACATGGAGCGGCGCTTCGGGTACTCCACGTGCACTTTCATAGCGTCGTGGGAGCAACCGTATGCCCGCAACCACAAGACAGGGGGCTTGGCAGCCTACATCGCCCTAGCAATAGGGTGAGGGAGATGCAAATGGCCCCGCAGGACGCTGTGCAGCTCCACGACAAACGCCAACGCCGTCCCGTCCGAGTGCCCGCCAAGCACGGGAGAAGACGAAGGTGCTAGAGTAGCACTCGGCCTCCCCCGGCCACGGCCTCCGCAGCAACCACGACTCCTCGCCCCTCCGCCACCACGGACACTCGTGCGGCCCTCCGCAGCCATACCTCTTGAAGCTGTGGGATGATGAGAGTGGGATCCCCTTTCCGCCCTGGCGGCCCATGGTGGCCTCCCTCGTCCCCTAGCCATGGTTAGGGGCGAGCGCCACCTCGAGCTAGAAGAGATTCTACAGCTGCAAGCTAGGGGTGGTGGATGTTCCAGGAGCTGATGGATGAGCAAAACCCCCTCACAAACTTCCAAGCGTGGGGGCTAGCTCCCCTCACTCCAGACACCGCCGCCCCTCTATCCCCAATCACCCATGATCACGGCCGAACAGGGAACCGCCCTGCTGCACCAATGCATGCGGGGCCGTGCCCTGCCACGACTCCGGCCATTATGGCCACGAACGCCACTTGTGTGACCTTTACTGTGCATGCTTCATGCGTGGCAGTAACGCGTGGGGAGATGGGGAAGCTACCGTTTGCGCACTTCTCCACCTCGCGTGTTTGATGCGAGACATGGGGAAGGGTCGCCTGAAACAGCTCCAAAACTACAGAGTTCCCTGCTAAGGAAGCCCGTGCACTTCTTTGGGCCTGGCCCACGCCCGGGGCTCCTGGCGGTGCACTAGAGACCGGGATCCCTTGTGTCCCAGACTTGTGCACGGGAAGCCTCATACAGACTGGCGAGGCCCGCGGCAAGCCTTCCTTGCCGGGGAGGTGACCAACTCGCCCCATGGATGCTCCAGGCCAGCAAGCCCATGTTCGCTCGCCAGGTGTCCCTACCAGTTTCTACCAGAATCCGACTGCTTCAGCACATCCCTCGTGTGCTAGCGCAAGGCCCAGGTGTCGATTCACCTGGGTACATGTCACAACCATCTTGCGGCAGGTCAGGGGTCAGACAAGGCATTTACTGCCCCTGACACCACCGAAGAAGTAGAGCGGTGAACACTGTTCACTTTACATCCCGGTGAGCACACTGTTGGTGGCCCCTTTGCCTATCAAAGGAAGCCCAAAGCTCATTCTTAGGGGTTGGAATTTTTGGGGATCAGAGACTCCCTAATCACCAACTAAGTTACTATAGACAAACCACCCTACAGTTAGCACACAAGACAAACTAAGCAGGTGTAGGGTTTTACGTGCCGGGCGGCCCGAACCTGGGTAAAGAGGACCTTGCTGGTGTTGGTCTCTAGTTCTGCTCTCGACGCCATACCTCTCTCTCCTCGCCAAACAATCAAGGGACTCCTCGAGTTTCCCATATGTGTTGGTTTTCCCCGTAAGATATGCAATCACACGACGATCCTGCATGAGAATGCAACCTAATCCTTGTCGCGAGACGTGGGAGTAGATAACAAAGTCCTTAGGAAAATCTTGTGGCACCAATACACGAGCAGAAGTCTGGCGTCTTTCCAGTTTTTGAAAACTTTGCTTGCATTGTGGGGTCCACTCAAACTTTTTATCTTTCTTGAGGAGTTTAGTTAGACTTTTTGCAACCTTGGAGAAATTCTTGACAAAGTTACGACAATAGCTTGCTAGACCAAGAATACTCATAACTTGCCTAACCGATGCAGGTTGAGTCCACTCAAGGACAGCTCGATCTCTGTCGTCATGGACATCAATACCCTTACCACATATTACATGGCCTAGATAGGTCACTTCTGGCAACCGAAATTCACATTTAGAGAATTTGGCATAAAGGCGGTGCTCTTGAAGTATCGTTAATGCCAACCTTAGATGCTCTGCACGTTCATGTTCATTCCTCTAGTAAATGAGTATATCATCGAGGTAAACTACGATAAATGTATCCATATACTCCATGAAGATCGAATTCATTAAGTGAGAGAAGGTGGCTGGGGCGTTGGTTAAACCAAAGAACATGATAGCATACTAGTATTGGCCATAACGAGTGACAAATGCCGATTTTGGATTGTCCCCATGCTTGATTTTGATTTGATTGTAGCCGAACCTCGAATCCATCTTGGAAATGATTAAGGATCCAGTGAGCTGATCATACATGTCATTGATCCTTTGGAGCGCATACTTGTTCTTTATGGTAACCAGGTTGACTGGTCGATAATCTACAACCATCCGATCCGTTCCATCCTTCTTCTTATCAAAGAGGATGAGACAAGCAAAAGGAGAAGATCTAGGATGGATGAAACCCCTATTCAAGGCCTCATCGATTTGTTTCTTCAGTTTTCCATCATATAGGTTCTCTTAGCTATTGGGACAGTTCCTAGAACAAGATCAATAACAAATTCAACATCCCTATCAGGTGGAATATATGGCAGTTCTTCTAGAAAGACATCTGGAAAGTCACGAACTACCTACATATCTTCAAGCTCTAGAAGACGACTCGCATTAAGGGAATAGAGTTGGTGCTTGGCGAGTTGAGTTGAGAAACTAAATATCTCACCTGATGGATGTGTAAGTTGAACATTCCTGGTGTGAGTATCATTCATGGCATAATGAGCTAACATCCAGTACATGCCCAAGATGATATTGATATCTGAAGACTTACGGGCTATCAAAGAAGCTAGAAAGACTAGCTTGTCAACAAGAATTGCCTTATCATGGCTCACTCTAGAAGTTTGCCATTTAGATCGAGGAGTTTGAACTACGATTGGAGTGGGCATATCATAAAATGACATGTTATGCAACTATGCATGACTTTCAGAAATAAATGAATGAGATGCTTCAGTATCGAACCAAACAGATGTTGGATGACAATTGACAAAAAGCATACCAAGAATGACATCGGGATCATTAAGATCTTCCTCAACTCAGACATGATTCACACGTCCACATGCAGTAGGCGTTGGCTTCACATAGTACGCCTTGTCTGGATTTCCACGACTAGCAGACTTCCTAGTCTAATTGGAGGTATTATGCTATGGGCACTGATGAGAATAGTGTCGTGGTTCTCCAGATTTCTAGAACATCACTGGATTGGTATGTGGTGCAACATTGGTAGCTGAACAAGCAAAGGTCTTGGCTGGAGGGTTTGGCTGATTTTGGCGAGGCGTCTCATAGGATGGCCTCATGATGTACCTTCATGGCAGTGAAGCATTCATAAACCACACCCGAAGCCTTTAACATCTAGAGATGGATGACGAACCGAAATCACATAAGTTCTTCTTAGTCGCCTGATAGTTAGTCTGTCCAGTCTCGGCATTGATGGCTTTTTGGTGAGACCCTTGAAGCTAAGGTACTCATGCAGACATAGATCACGATGGTGTTGAGGGCCCGGTCTCTTGTAGAACCTTGCCTTCTTCTTTGCATAATTTGACACCTCTTCGGGTGTATAGCGAGAAAGATTTCCAAACTGATGGCTATACACATCATACAAAATTCAGAATGTACTGGACACTATTGAATTCAAGGATGACCAGCCGAACAACGTGGTAACAAGCAAACTGTCGTATATATGCCATTGATCATACACACCATAACACAGTTCAGTAAAAGCTCAAGCTGAAGTACAAACTAGTGATAAGATGATACAACTCCTCAGAGGCATTCCAAGCTTCCTATACATTATTTAACTATGCCACCGGAACTCAACACACACCTTAGTTATATCCCAGAAGACAAGCACGACTATGGAAAATACAACTTCTACATTACTACTACAACCACACACCAGGCAGTGCGCCATTAGTATTGCTCGCGGTGCGCCATTAGTATCTGGTATACTAATGGCGCACCAAGTAGTGCGCCATTAGTATAGATCCCGGTGCGCCATTAGTATAGATCCCGGTGCGCCATTAGTATAAATCCTGGTGTGCCATTAGTATAGATCCTGGTGCGCCATTAGTATAGCTTATGGTGCGCCATTAGTATGCCTCCCAGGGCCATATTTACCCATATGCTCTGGCATACTAATGGCGCACTAGTTGACGATGCGCCACTAGTGTGCTTATGAAGTCTGCCACTAGTGTGTTGAGTGATGCGCCACTAGTATGAATATTAGATATTTATTTTATTTTTTCTAATATTTGCACAGATTACAAAATATATTATTGCACAGAATATAGATAGCACAACAAATAAACAACAGATTTATCGAATACAATAGAAGATTAGTCTCCGAATACAATTCATCATATTAGTCTCCGAATTTAAAATACCGAACAAAGTTAGAACATTACAAGTCTCGAGACCGCGAGTAGCGAGTTTGTCTTCACATTACAAGTCGATATCGACCATCTAAACTACCGTCACATAGAAGAGAGTTGCGGTCCTCACGATGAGCATAATCGCAATGAAACTGGTCTTCATCCGGTTCCTCCAACGCTCCCTCCTCTCTCCCGCTAGATAGCGCGCGTATCGAACTTCCGCCTCCGCCCTTGTGGTGTACCCTTTGTAACTGTTACCGCTGAATCGGTCTACCTGTCTCCGATACTCCTCCCAGTCGTCGTAGACTCCGGGAACCTTACCCTTGTACACGACATACGACGGCATCTCTATGCACTAGCCAAACAAAACGTTAGTAGCAATTCACAAAGACATACAAGTTCATTAAAGTTTAATATTACAACTATAACAGCTCGATTCATGGTCCTACTAATAAATAGCATCGATTATATATAAGTTGAACGACTGTCCAAACCAAAGAGACATACAAGTTCATTAAAGTTTAATATTGCAATATGAATTCGTAGCGATTCACGGGAACGTGGATGAAGCCACCGTCTTTTGTGATGGTCATGAAATTGCGGTCATTGTCAGCCTGCATTTGTAGCATTGTGTCTATCTCACTATTGGACAGCGGAGATCTGAGGTAGAACTGCCCCGAGGTACGAAGGACATCTTGATGGATGATTTCCGCAAACACCGACTGGATACGAAAGAATTCTTGTCTGATGTCTGCATCCTGGATTGCCGACAAGCGTGCGGCCCAATATTTCAGATTATTTGGTAGCCGAAGGTGATTACTGTCCCGTATGATCGCCCGCATGTGATGGAGGGCGTTGTAGGCATCCTTCTGACTGCCAGGCGGCTGCTTGACGCAGGCGAACGTCGTATTGTGGGTGAACATGTGCTTGCCGTGCCTGAGACTTGTCCTGCTGAAGGTGCCTCCAGATATGGCGTAGCCGGGAAGAGCTTCATCAAGAACTTTCTTGATATTTGTGTAGTCTTTTTTTGACTGACGGTCCGAGTCAAAATACGTGGCCGTGGAATATTTCAGGCTTAAGAGGATGAGTGTGCAACGTGTGTGACTGCACAAAACACGGAATGTTAGAAAAAAAAGGACGATCAAAATCTAAGAAATCATATATTATGGGGCGATGAGGGGATAACTTACCAGGGAAAGTAAGGCACGAGGAAGTTATCCTTTTCTGAGTTTGCCAGAATGACGCCTTCGAGGTATGAACTGGCGACTTGCCGGTCCCCGGCGCTGCCCAAGATCTTGGCACGCATATAGAAGGGGTCGACTATCACTAGGTCCGGGGTCTTGTCTCTAATGATCCGCATCTCCATACTCAGCGAAAATAGCCGAACGAAGGTGTAGTGCAGCGGATGAAGGTTAAAGATAGCAAACATGTCAGCAAACCGCAGGACGATCATACCCCCGATGGCGCTATTGACAAAGCCCTTGCCCTCTGGCACCTTGGCCACGAAAACCGGGTATGCCACATTATTCTCGGAGAGACACCGCTTCTCCAAACAAAGAACACTGTCATGCAGACTCCGCATAGCACCGGTTGCAGCATTGAGCAGATTAGTCGGTAGCATCGGCCTACCCGCCACATGCACCCTCCTCGAGATATCCTTTGGTGAAGGTGGCCCGTCCAGAGCACGGATCGTACTTAGTGCCGGCGGGCTCGCACCCTTGTTAGTCTTTCTTTTCCATCCCTTCTTCTGCTGATGTAATGGGATCAAGTTCATCTGCTCAGAGACCACCTTCTTGAGTGTGTTGGGGCTGATAATATTTCGCACCTCGGCTATCGGAGGCTCGGTGAAGGCGGCAGCTGGAGGCGTCTCCTCAAAACTAATCGCCAGACAACGTCTGTTGCAATTGGGTTTCTCCGCGGTACCAGCTAGATCGCGGTCGTCTTTTGCAGGGTTAGGTTCTTGAGAAGGAGGCCCCAAGAATTCCTCACCGTACCCATGTTCGGCAAAGTACTTATCGACCTTGGTAAATGTACCATCGTCGTCATCGTCGTCATCCGGATCCTGTTCCATATGCATGTCCGGATCCTGTGCCATATGCATGTCCAGTAGTGTCGCGGCGGTCTTGCCATGGCTTGGCGCCGGCACGACTGGCGGTGTTGTTTGTGGGGTGGTGTCCCCCACCCCCAAACGAATCTGGCTCTTCGGCCAAAGCAAGGGCCAGCTTAAGCAGGCGCTGAGGGTCATCACATCATCTTTGTCGGCCCCAGCGGGGTGGAACGGAGGTAACAAGTCGTCGCAGCCTGGCAGCACCCGAACCAGTTGAACCCTATACGTGGTAGGTGGCATCGGTTTACCGTGGAACATGGGGTTGCCCGGTTGAACGATTCTGCCCTTGGCGACATCGATCAAATCATCGCCGATGAAGTGCATGAGAGTGCATGGAACGTCGGCGCCGGCGCCCTGCGAAAACATGTAGGGCGTCAGGGGATGCCCAATCAAAGTCAAGGGGATGAAGTCATCGGCCGAGAGAGGCTTAGTTCCGTGATGGCGTCGAGCTCGGCTAATGTCGAGGCACCGCCAACGGCGGGCGTGCAAGTGACGGAGGGGCCGCCTGCTGCCGAGGTGCCGGCCGGCGCTGGAGACACCAATGGTGCCGGCGCCGGAGACACCAATGGCGTCGCCTGCGCATTGTGCGAGTTGCTGGCCGTGAAGTTGGGAATCGGGGGCGGCCCCTGTTGGCCGCCCGCAATCCACGCCTGCAGCCCCTCAATCAAGGTAGGCACAATGGCGGTGATCACCCCTCCCACTTGGTGTTGCACTAGCTCTTGGACCATCTCCGAAATCCGCGCCACTTTTGCCTTGAGTTCTTCAACCTCGCACGACTGGCTTTCCAAGTTGGTATTTCTCTCCTTTCGCCCACCAGCGTTATAGTATGACGACCATTTCGTGGACAAGCCTTTGCCGGCCACACGACCAGCTGACGACGGCTTACTGGACTTATCCTTGTTTTTCATTATGTTAAACGCCCTATTTAAATTGGTGTCCCAATGGGATCTCTGAGACGACCCCGCGCTACTTCTTCTAGTGTCCTGCGGAAGGAATGAACCATTTAGAAATTTGGCTTCATTAATTAGAATGCAACCATATGGACCTAATTACTGGGGTGTATTCCTTACCAGAACACGCTCAAGCGCCCTGGTCTTCGCATCCGTGATAAGCTCCTTTGTTACTGGGTCCACCTTGTACCTGGCCCTGACATAGTTCTTGGTCTGCTTGTCACCGTATTTCTCGAAGCGGGGTCGTAGGCCTTGCTCGGCACGCTCCGCGTCCTCCTTGTCCCATATAGGTTCCGCCACTCTGTAACCGCCGGGACCGAGTTGGTGGACCCCTAAGTTCAACTCCCGCATTTCTTTCCCCCATTGACTTGATTCCGCGGTTGCCATGCTCTCGCACTTGATCTTGAACTCCTTGTAGTCATCTTCGCTGATCGAAGGATTTTTCGCCTTGATCTTCTCATAACTATCACCTTTGTCAATCATTCTCTTCACCACGCTTCTCCAAGTAGACAGGGCCTTGCTCATCTTCGTGAGGGCGGCACTGTTCACTTTATTCCTTGTGAGGCGTGTGCTTGCGACGTCACCGGGGAACTTGTATCGTTCGTGCAGCTTCGTGAAGAGGAGGATGTGCAAATTCCCTCGGTCCTTATGCCTTAGGTTATCGGTGTTGATCGAGACAGTGCTCCGGAGAATGCACCCGAGCAGAACCGCGTACCCCTTGACTATTTCTTTGGGCGCCGTTGGATACCCGTCGGAGTTCACTCCAGTAAATTCCTCCTTTACGGTGTTGAGCACGTTCGGGCGCCGGTCCTTCTGTTGCCTCTTCGATTGGCTGCCATCGGTGCGTGCACTGTCATCATCAGTGGTGGCATCCTCGGCGGTACCATCAATGGTTTCATCCCCGACGCCACTAGGGGTTGTGTACTCGGGATCGGTGTCTTCCGCGGCGTCCTCATAGCGGTGAGGTTCTTCCTCCATCTCCTGGGACAGCTCCCAGAATGGCTTGCCCGAACCGCCGGCCTCATCATTGTGGGCCATGTTTCGCTCTAAATAGGAAAAAAGTTTGTCAAAAAGTTGGTTATTGTCAAGGAACAAGATCATGGTCTCAACATTTAGGGTTTGTCGACACCGAGGCATCCTAAAAGCTAAGCTTTTATCATTTAGGGTTTGTCGACGCTGAGGCACCCTAAATGCTAAGTTAAGTTTTCATCATTTAGGGTTTGTCAATGGCGAGGCACCCTAGGTTGTTTGATATATATGGGTATCTTCTAATAATATACCCTATCAAGAAAAGGGAAGGAGAATTCTAAGTTGGGCCTAATCACTTGGCTCTTTTGCCACCTATGGTTTAATGCAGCAAGAATAAGGGGGCAGTTGATCCTACTTAATTAAGTACTAAGATACCCCGGCCCATGCATTAGTCGCAAGTACCCCATATGTCCTATTTTTAGCAAAGTCATGCTAAAATTCACGGAAAATTTCAGCATGACCTTTGCTGAAAATAGGACATATGGAGTACCCGAATTTGCCGGAACGGAAGTTAATCGAGATTCCGGCAAACTCAAGGGCCTCTCGAGATACCTGCAAAATCATCACGACACGATGGTCGGAAACAAAACCCAGCAAACTAGCACCGCAATGCTAACATCTGGATGCACTACAACTTAGCAAAAGAGTAAAACAGAGACTGACACAACCATAAGGCAGATCATGGATCAAGAACAATCAAAGAATTCAGCATGAGACCATCGACTGATCACTGATGCAGCAAAAAACAAGAACCTACAATAGCAGGCCAACACTAAGGGGACCATATCTGTTCAACAATTCTTGATGAACCATCACGGGATAGAAATGGAATTCGAATGAAATTCATAGGAAACATATTGACCGAGAGTACCCAGTCGTCCTAAAAAAAGAGATCAATCGCTTTAAAAAAATTCTACCGGCATACAAGTATACAACTCTTTACACGGATTAGTGGATTCAATTGATACGGGTGCGGTGCAGTGCAGATGCAATACGACGACAATAAACTTATAAGAGTAAATCAGAGTGACACGGTTTATTGACCAACTATAGATGAACCAACACGTATATTCGATTGAAATCTACAGGAATAAAATTGATCGAGAGCGCATACACTCTACTCGTCCTCAACAATAACTCGATTATCTTTCAAATCTATGAGCATACAGAAGAAAATTGTAGGACACGGTACATCATGGACACGGATCTACGTAAATCGCCATGCTACGAGCTAATCATCATCAAACCGAGTTGACCGAATCAACAATCGCATCTAAATTAAGAATCACACAAGATGCACAGAGCAAGAAATCGATGGTGTTTTGTAACTTATGTCAATCGCATCTAAATCATAACACATAATTTGTAACTTATGTCATCCAATCTTCAAAAAACCCCATTTTCCTGTCCTGAACTAGTAAAAGTAAGATTATGACTTCATTTTCCTGACTATAAACTGTAGCGTACTTGACATATTTTTAATCAATTTCGAATATAGCCTTAGGACAGTATGGTGCATCAGATACTATGTGTTAACTAAACTTATAGCCATTCAAATCAGCCCTCTATACAAGTCCTTCCAGACCTATATATTTGTATCATTTCAGAACCAAAAAGGAAAAGTTATGTAATAGAATGTAGTAAGTGATGCCATTTTCCTATTTTTTTAGCAAGCATCTTCCTATTTAACAGTACATAGCAGCTGTTGCATCATGTATGGCTGACGAGCGATGGCTACTGGAGTACCTAGCAAACACATCTTACTATAAATTCTACAGCATTCAGAAATATGATGTTGACAGTTCTTTCTTTACCTACCCAGTATATATAGTTGCAACCATAAATTACTTCTACAATCAAATCAGCAGACTAAAATTCAGATGGACAGAAAACATTGTAGACAAAAACATTCGACGACACATAACGGAAACAGAGATTGCAAACAGTTCATGTTGATTTTTTTCTTAAGGAAAAGGTAAATCACCTGCCCTGTTATACAATAAACTGACAGATGGACTCGACCTACTGCTGTCGTTCTCTTGAAGATGAAGGCTGGTTGACAACTCAGCTATAAGTATCACCAAGCAATCCGTATGAGCTTGACAAATAACTGAAGCGTGCGAGAAAATTTGAGAAAGTTATGGCGCAAAACAAATAGATATCCTTACAGCTCCATCCGACATGCTACTGCCTTGAGAAGAGCAGCAAACATATAAATATGAAACAACGAATTCAGGGAAGCAACTGTGATTGGTCGACCAAGTGTGACATTATGCAAACCGGATGATTGGTGCCCAGGTGGAAACTGTTTAATTTATCACTAAGGCGCATCGTATCAGCCAGACAAATAAATGAGGCTTGCCATATCAGCCAGACAAATAAATAGCCCATAGGAGGGGAAATTAAAACGTTTCTGTGCGTAACCATGATAGATCCTGATCGAATGGGAGGCTGAGGGTAGGCTCACCGGTGGTTAGGTTGCAGGCATCGCTGGAGAAGTCAAGCGCAGTGACGCAGTCGGTGTGTCCCTTGAGGGTGTTGAGGTCGAGGTGGTGGTGCTTCTTGGCCGCCTCTTGGCCGCCTCCTAGAAGAAAACACACAATTCAGCTGAGACCACACTCACCGCACATTCCAATATTTATATGGAACTATGAATTTCTACATTTCAACAGAAAGTGCAGGAATGGATGAACTATGAAAATTATGTTCTCCTAGGATACACTCCGAATCGAATCTATTGGACTGTAATCGGAGATGCCACTGACTAATCCCTATGTGTGAGAGCGAGATCGGTAGTAGCTAGCACGTGTGCGGAATCATGGATCCCATCCGAGTGTGCAGTATGCGCACGAGCGAGATGTGGGTGGACCTTGTCGGCGGCGGAGGCGTGGTGGTGCTGGGGCCGTCCCTTCTTGTTCTGGGTGGCGGGGCGGACCTGCTTGGGCAGGTCCGGGGCGGCGGCGACGGCGGATGGGGGTACGTGCGTGATGTCGGCGCGCTTGCTGCGCAGGTAGCCGGCGAGGAAGACGAAGGCGACGGCCACGCCGAGCAGCACCGAGAGGATCGGCTCTTTACTGGTGCTGTGCTGCAGGGGTAGAGGAAGGGGCGCCGCCGGTGGAGAGGACGAGGACGGCGTGGGTCTTGCAGGGGGACTTGAGGTGGCGGCCGAGGACGGTGAGGTCGGGGAGGTGGTGGCCCACCGCGGCGGCGGAGCTAGGGTTCGGGGAGACGGCGGTCGCTGCTGGGCGGTGGAAAGGGGGTAGGGGGGAGGCCGCGGGAGAAGAGAGGAGGGCGCGAGGGCAGCCGGCTTAGGAATGGTGTACCCCGAGCGATGCACCATTATAATGTTTTCTTATATAGTAATGGCGCATGTATATGAGGTGAGCCTTATCTACATTGTTAACCTCCGAAGTAGTAGCGCAGTGGTGCGTGGGTTTTGCCTGCTAGCAGGAGGTGGCGGGTTCGAATCCTCTTCCCCCCTCCTTTTTGTTCTATGCATTGTTTTCTTGTGCTGGTTGCACCTTGGTTTGAGAAGTTGATGCTGTGGTGTGCATCACACCATGAGGGTGATTTATCTTCCCTCACAACAACATCTAGTGCCTAGTATTTTTTTTTGATGTTTGCAAGTAGATGCCTATGAATAGGAGTTGAATCTTGTGAATAGGTGTTCTAGTGGTAATTATGCCGACGGCGGCGGCGGTGGAGCGGGGGAGGGTGCGGGGGGTGCTCGGCGGCGAGGGGGATCTTGCGAGGGGTGATAGCGATCGAGATGGAGGGGATCGAGATCGAGTGTCCTCATGAATATTCAATATTTTTTCTTATTGAATATGAAAAAATATCATCAAATTTGAAAATTTCGAAATACAATCAGGAAATGAAGGCTACAATTTAAATACAATCGATCTTAGCTAGCTATTTGTTCATAATCTTCTTGCCCTTATTTTTCGTAAATAGAGTTCTTCTCTTGAACGGACGTCCTTTAGGTAGGGTGGTCCTGCTTCTTCTTGTGGTGTATGCTGGTACTTCATCATCGTCGTCATGTTCCATCTTCGGGTCGCCGTACTTGTCGAAGTTTTGCTCATTGGCGACTCCATCCATTCCGATGATCTTCCTTTTGCCTCTCCTCACGACAACACGACTGGGCTTTGGCGGGTCGGTAATGAAGAAGCATTGGTCCACTTGGGAAGCCAGTGCCCATGGCTCATTTTTCGCGGTGACGTTTGCGCCCGCGGTCTTGGATTTGGCTTCGGGTATAACCATGGTGGTGTAATACCGGTCTTCTTTTATGACGCTCTTGGCCCATCTGACACGGAACATCGGGACCTTCTCTCCAGCGTAGCTCAGCTCCCAGATCTTCTCGATCCTTCCGTAGTATCTGTCCTTGTCGTTACCGGTGTAGGATTCCATCGTTACACCGGAGTTCTGATAACCATCGCTCTTCATGTCCTTTCCCTCGGTGTAGAATGTGTAGCCGTTGATATCGTATGCCTCATACGTCATCAGGTTGTGCTCGGTGCCCTGTGACAAGGCGAATATGAGTTGTTCTTCCGCGGAAGAATCCTCATGTAAAGGGTGCGACAGAAGCTTCTGCTTGAACCAACGCGTGAAACATGAGTTGTGCTCTTTGATTATATCTCCGTCCGTCCTCTGTTGGCCTCAGTGATTGTACGTCTTCTCAATAAAGGTTTTGTGCTCTACGACCCAAGGATCGACCACGTCTATGTGTTGTAGCGCGACTAGGTTTGCTCTTTCAAAGTCGGTGAGTCGACCCTCGAAGTCGACATGCATTTCGCGGCGACCCTCACGGTGACCCCATCCTGCGAGCCTGCCGAGGTTCCTGTTGACGGGTAGACCAACGGGGTTCTCGATGCCTAGATAATTCATGCAGTAGGAGATGCACTCTTCGGTCAGAAAGCCCCTGGATATGCTTCCCTCTGGACGTGACATGTTGCGAACGTATCCTTTGATGACACCATGCATCCTTTTGAACGGCATCATGCTGTGCAGGAACGTCGGCCCGAGTTGGATGATATCCTCCACGATATGGACCAGCAGATGCACCATAACGTCGAAGAATGCGGGCGGGAAGTACATCTCAAGCTCGCATAGTATCACCACGATCTCTTCCTGTAGCCTTCTGAGTTGCCTCACGCCAACCCACTTCCGAGAGATGACGTCGAAAAAGTTGCATAGGACAAATAGCGTTTCACAGACGTGCGCGTCCATGATCCCACGCATTGCAACTGGAAGTATCTGCGTCATCAGCACGTGACAGTTGTGGGACTTCATCCTGCTAAACTTCTGCTTCGCTGAGTCTAGGTATCTGCTTATCTTCCCCGCGTAACCGTAAGGAAGTTTTACTCCTACGAGGCAAGTGAAAAACTGATCGATCTCCTCCTGACTTAGAGTAAAGCATGCGGGAGGGAAGTCATTTCTGGTCTTCTTGGACTTTTTGCCTTTGCCACGACTTTCCGTGTCCTGCTTCGCCTCATCATCATCATCATCATTGTCATTATTAGCGTGAAGCTCCTCCCTGATGCCCATTGATTTCAAGTCTGCCCTTGCTTTCGGCCCATCTTTGGTCCTCTCTGGCATGTTGAGCAGGGTACCAAGCAGACTCTCGCACACGTTCTTCGTGATATGCATGACATCAAGGCTATGAGGCACACGGAGGATCTTCCAGTACGGCAAGTCCCAGAAAATAGACCTCGTTTTCCATACCTTCCGCAGCGGCTCTAGCGCCTTTCGCTTCTTTCCCGGCTCGGCGCCTTTCCCAGCGTTGGGCACTCTTTCCAATTTTTCAACAGCTCGTATATTTCCTCGCCGAACCTCATAAGGGGGCGTCTTCGGGGTTCGGTTTCACCATCGAACAGATCCTTGCGTTTTCTCCATGAGTCATCGTCGCGAAGCCACCTTCGATGTCTCATGAACACGGTTTTTGAAGACCCGGGATCTCTATCTAGCTGGCGATACATTGTGTCATCCATGCACCTGACGCATCCAGAAAATCCGTGGACCACCTGCCCCGCGACATATCCGTAACCGAGATAGTCGTGCACCGTCGTGAGCAGTGCGGCTCTCATAGGGAAATATTCTTTCTCTGCGGCGTCGCACGTATTGGCTGGCGTTTTCCACATCATGTCTAGCTCCTCTTTCAGCAGCCCTAGATATAGATTGATGTCGTTCCCTGGTTGTTTCGGCCCTTCAATTAGCATACTCATGTGAATGTACTTCCTCTTCATGCACAACCAGGGGGGAAGGTTGTACATCCACACAAACACAGGCCAGGTGCTATGTGTGCTTCTCTGGCTGCCAAACATATTGACTCCGTCGGTGCTCACGCCCAGCATGATGTTCCTTGGATCGTCCCCAAATTCTGGGTATTCGTAGTTCAACGCTTGCCACTGGCTCGCATCCTTAGGGTGACTCAGCATCTTGTCTTTTTTATTTATCTCCGGATCATTTCCGTCATCTTCTCTCTTTTTCTCCTCCCTATCTGCGTGCCAACGCAGGAGCTTTGCTACCTTAGGGTCCGCGAAATACCGTTGCAGACGAGGAGTGATCGGAAAGTACCACACCACTTTTCGAGGATCTTTCTTCATCTTCTTGTATCGACTGACGCCGCACACCGGATATATGGTAGACTCCGCGTGCTCGTCCCGATAAATGATGCAATTGTTCATGCACACATGTTATTTCACGTGCGGTAAATCCAGAGGACACACGATTTTCTTCGCCTCCTCGAAACTGGTCGGGCACTTGTTCCCCTTGGGAAGACGTTCGTGCCAGAATGACATGTTCTCGTCAAAGCATGCGTCGGTCATTTTTTGTTGTACCTTCATCTCCAGAGCCATGAGCGTTACTTTCAGGTGGGTATCCTCGGGCCTGCATCCTTCATACAATGGAGTAACCGCGTCTATCTCCAGTTGATCAAGCTTGGCTTTCTCTCGGGCGGCAGATCTTGCGTTATCCGTCTGCTGGAGAAGCAGCTCTTGAATATGAGGGTCCTGCACCCAGGCCATCGATGGTCCATCGTCGTCTGCACCGACATCTTCATCTTCATGATCATGCCCTTCGTCTGCTCCGGCATCTTCCTCATCATCATGTCCGGCATCTTCTACATGATGACTGTGTCCTGGAGATTCTTCGTCTTCTCTCCCGCCCTCGCCGCGGTTGTCTTGCTCATGCCCTTCCTCATTTCTTTCCCGGCCCCCATGGACGACTTCGTAATCATTTGCCACCGATAGCCATCCATGAAACCACGCAAGAGCAGGTGGTCTCGCGCCTTTACGGAATCCGGGTCCATAAGGCTCTTCAGCTTGCATCCTCGACACGGACATCTTATCTCCGTCTCGTTCTTTTGAAGCATCTCGGCCTTCGCGGAGCTCAAAAACCTATTCACGATGCCTTCGGTCATCGTGCAGACCATGGTCGCCTGCGGGGTAGAGCAAAATGATATTTTAGAACAAAAAAAATTGGCATGACTTTGCCTAAAAGTAGGACAAAAAAGAATGCATAGTGCCAAATTCTTGCCGAAACGGAAGTGAATCAACATTCCGGGAAAATATTGGCAACTATCGCATTTCAAATACCGGTACCTGCAAACACAAACATATATGCAATACCAAAAACATATGCAACACCACAAACATACGTAGATCTAGCTAGGCCATAAAAAGTGCATGTTCACGTTGTTGGAGGGGGAAAAAAGTAGATCTACAACATAAAAGCTTTCCCCTTACTTACCTATCAAAAAAAGGTAATTTAACCACTTAATTTGGGTGAATCTATGATGCAAATGAGGTGAGGAGGAGGAGGCACCCGAGACAAGCTTGGAGGAGGAGGTGGAGAGAATGAAAGTGGGGAAAGTGAGTGTGGTAGGTGGCTGTCCAAAATATCTAGTTGGTCCCAGGTTACTAATGGCGCACCACCTACATATGCGCCATTAGTGTGGCGCGCCATTAGTAGTTCTGCAAAAAAAAAAGTAGTGGCGCACCACCAACAGATGCGCCATTAGTAACACTGGTTACTAATGGCGCACTAGCTGTGGTGCGCCATTAGTAGTTTGCAAAAAAAAAACCAAAAAAACAATTATAGTAGTGGCGCACTACCAACAGATCCGCCATTAGTAAACCTGGTTACTAATGGCGCACCAGCTGTTGGTGCGCCATTAGTAGTTTTGCAAAAAAAATAAAAATAAAAAAATATAGTACTCGCGCACCGAGTGTGTGGTGCCCATTAGTGTCCATCACACTAATGGCACACCTGCACATGGTGCGCTACTACTATATAGTAGTGGCGCACTGCTTGTGTGGTGCGCCATTAGTATCTATATCATATGTAGCCCTTTTCCTAGTAGTGATATAGCCACCCTAATCACGAGTGAGGAAAAGATCCGCCACTACTATATCCTTAAGTTGTTTCCTTTCTCGCTAAAGGATGATGTTGAGACTTGGTTCACTTCTATTGCTCCTGGTTGTGTGCGTAGCCCCCGGGATTTGATCTACTACTTCTCTGAGAAATATTTCCCTGCCCATAAGAAGCAAGCTGCCTTGCAGGAAATATATAACTTTGCGCAAGTTGAAGAAGAGAGTCTCCCACAACCTTGGGGGAGGCTCGTCTAGCTACTGAATGCTTTGCCTGATCATCCTCTTGAGAAGAATGAAATACTTGATATCTTCTATTATGGACTAACCGATGCTTCTAGAGACCACCTAGATAGTTGTCCTAGTTGTGTTTTTAGGGAACGAACCGTAGAACAAGCTGAGATCCTATTGAATAATATCTTGTGCAATGAGAATGCTTGGACTATTCCCGAACCACCTCTGAAGCCAGCTCCGCAGAAAAGAGGTATTATATTCCTCAGTCCTAAAGATATGCAAGAAGCTAAGAAATATATGCAAGAGAAAGGCATTAAATCTGAAAATATCAAAAATCTACCACCTATCGAAGAGATCCATGGTCTCGATAACCCGATACAGGAATTGAGGTAAATTCTCTTCGTAGATTCAATGAGAGTGATATTCCTTTTGATAAACCTGCTAGCTTATGCCTGGATGAATTTGATAACTTCTTGCCAAACAAAAAAGTTTCAATGATTATGTTACTAGACAATTCGAACACAATGCTCGTATGCTTAGTCATTTGAGTGCTTGTGTAGACAGAAATGTCAATGATCTTAAGCTTCTGAGTAAACATGCCTCTATGGTTACGACTCAGGTAGAGCAAGTACTTAAAGCTCAAAATGACTTGCTCAATGAGATGAATGACAATTCTGTTAGAGTCGTCACTAGAGGCGGTAGAATGACCCAGGAACCTTTGTATCCTGAGGGTCATCCTAAGAGAATTGAACAAGATTGTCAAGGAGTTAGCACTGATGCACCTAGTCATCCTAGAAAGAAGAAGAAAGATGATAGGAACTTGCACGCTAGCAACCCTGATGCTGTTACACCTGAGAATCCAAACGATGTCTCTGTTTCTGATGCTGAAACATCTGGTGATGAACATGAGCCTAATGATAATATCGATACTGATGTTCATGTTGATGCTCAACCTAGCAATGATAAGGATGTGGAGATTGAACCTAGTGTTGATCTTGATAACCCACAACCTAAGAATAGGAGATATGATAAGAATGATTTCGCTGCTAGGAAGCATGGTAAAGAAAGGGAACCATGGGTTCAGAAACTCATGCCCTTTCCTCCCAAACCATCCAAGAAAAAGGATGACGAGGATTTTGAGAGATTTGTCGAAATGATTAGACCTGTCTTTCTGCAAATGCGTTTGATAGATATGCTCAAAATGTCCCCGTATGCTAAGTACATGAAAGATATTGTGACTAATAAGAGGAGGATACCTGAGGTTCAGATTTCCACCATGCTCGCTAATTACACCTTCAAGGGTGGAACTCCTAAGAAACTAGGTGATCCCGGAGTGCCCACTATACCTTTCTCCATTAAAGGCAACTACGTTAGAACTGCTTTATGCGACCTTGGAGCCGGTGTTAGTGTTATGCCTCTCTTTCTTTATCGTAGACTTGAATTGGATAAGTTGACACTCACTGAAATCTCTCTGCAAATGGCCGATAAATCAACTGCTTTCCCTATCGGCATTTGCGATGATGTGCCCGTTGTGGTTGCTAACGTTACTATCTTAACAGACTTTGTTATTCTAGATATTCCCGAGGATGATGCCATTGCGGTCATCCTTGGAAGACCCTTTCTAAACACTGCAGGGGCTGTTATAGATTGCAACAAAGGCAATGTCACTTTCCATGTCAATGGTAATGAGCATACGGTGCACTTTCCGAAGAAACAATATCGAGTACATTGCATCAATGCTATCGAAAAAACTTCATCGATTCTTATTGGGAGCTATGAATGCCCTATACCTACTATTAAGATGAAGTATGATTTGATTGTTGGGGATATGCACATCCCCATTGAGGTAACCTAGTGACTATTTGAAAATTCTCCGTTCCTTTTTATGCGATTCAAAAAATTTTGTCAAGGAGACTTGATCAACCTCATTCACGGATTTCTTTCGATGACCTTGAGATGGATGAATCGAGTAGTCACAAACCTCTGTTCCAAGCTTTCACCTTCGGTTGCTTAGAATAAAAATGATATATTTAGTTTAGTTTTCCCTGTTTTCTGCTTTTAGCGTCCCGTGGAAAAGTACCCCGGAACTAAAAGTTCTCCGAACGTCCTGAAAATCAAGTATGATTTTTCTGGATTTTTTGAAAAATACGGAGAAGGAGAGCTAGTCAGGGGGCTGCTCCAGTGGGACAGAAGCCCTGGAGGCGCGGGCACCCCCCTGGCCGTGCCTACCAGGCTTTTGGGGCCCACGTGTCTTCCCTCCACTTATTCTAGCTCCCATCTCCTTCGTCTACCTCCAGAAAAAATCATTCCATAGCTCACCCAGTAATGGCACCCTCAGTACACTCCGGAGTACCCCTGAGACGGTTACTTCCCACCTTGGGAGTAGACCAACTTAGGCCAAAAGCCTAAGCTTAGGGGAGTACGTGTTTCTCACCGACTTTATATTCTTGCTTACGCTTTCACTTTGTTCGTCGGTGTTCACACTTTGCCACTGTATCATCCATGCGAATTTATTTCTTTTTCTCGTTTTCTTCTCGTGTGTTTGTCTAGTTTGAGAAAACCCAAAAATATTTTCTTGTTCTTCTTTTGCTTGTTGGGAGCTTTCCCATGTAAATAGTTTTCTTTTTCATTGGGTCAAGGTAGAAGACCATGGTTAAAATATTTAGTGGCTCTCGGATGCATATCTGTTTATCTGTCAAAGAGCCATATTACTTTGTCTTCTCCTTTGTGTTTGCCTGCAGATTCCATCTTAGTCCAATGCATGAGCACTCTTATTATTGTCCACATCATTCGGCCGTGCAAGTGAAAGGCAATAATGAAGATATATGATGAAGTGACTGAAGCTGGAAAAGCTGGTATGAACTCGATCTGCTTTGTTTTTGTAAATATGACTAGCTCATCGTTCCTGATTCAGCTTTGTTGTGAGAGAATCATGTTTGCAATGACAACTTAGAGATCATAGTTTCTGATGCCATGCTTAATTAGCTAGGAGCTTATAATGGTTTGCCTTGGATGCCAACATGAATTTTGAGATGACTATGATGTAGTATGAAGGATGGTATCCTCCTTTCCATGATTCAAGTGGCTTGACTTGGCGCATGTTTACGCATGTAGTTGAAAAAAACTCAACATAGCCTCTATGATATTCATGTTCATTGTGATTTATGTCCTACTCATGGTTGCACTCAATGTTGGTTAATCTCAATGCATTTTGATGACTGTTGTCGCTCTCTAGTTGGTCGCTTCCCAGTCTTTTGCTAGCCTTCACTTGTACTAAGAGGGAATACTGCTTGTGCATCCACTTCCATAAACCCAAAGTTGTTCCATTTGAGTCCACCATACCTACCTATATGCGGTATCTACCTGCCTTTCCAAGTAAATTTGCATGTGCCACTCTCTAAATCTTCAAGAAATAATCTGTTTTGCATGCCCGAACCGCTCATGTGGTGACAAGGGGCGATCAGTATCTTCCATGCTAGGCGTGTTATCCTCGATATGTGTTTATTCACTATCATTCACGAGAAAGGTGCCGGTAATTGGAATGCCTAGTTCCATGCTCAAATCGAAAAGATAATTGCAAACAAAACTCCCCCTGCATTGTTATTGGTATGGACGGCACCCGAGTATTCGGCTAGTCGTGGAGTGTGATTGATCGGTGGTGGGGGAGTCAAAACTTTATTTTTGTGTTTGGGAACTTCCTATAGCATGTGTAGCGTGGAAGATGGTGAAAACTCTTGGTCATTCCGTTGACAATGAAAGCATGTCACCTAAAATTATTATCTCTGTTTTGAAAGCTTGAGCTCTGGCACCTCTGCAAATCAATGCTTCCCTTTGCGATGGGCCTATCTATTTATGTTCCTGTTGAGTCATCCTCTTCTTATAAAAGCACCAATTAGAGAGCACCTCTGTCATTTTTATGCTTTGCTTTTGACAGATGTTGAGTATGACTCTGACTCGATCTTCTTTGCCATGAATTACAATGTTTAGTCAGCCCTTGGTCTTTCAAGGTGCTCTGCATTTATGTTTTACGGTCTCAGAAAGAGCTAGCGAGATACCATCTGTTTGTTCTGCTTCATGATTGTTTTGATTGAAGTGTTGACATTTGAAACTTATTATTATTTGCTCGCTAGTTTATTATGCCATTGATATGAATTTATCATGAGACCTAGATGTCATTTGCTTTTGTTGTTTGCTTGTGATCTTGCTGAAATTCTGGATATGAGTTAGACATAGTTGCAACAACAAGATCAAACAGAGTTCGTAAAAGTTTTCTTTTGTCTCTTTCAGTTTGTCAACTGAACTGCTTGAGGACAAGCAAGATTTTAAGCTTGGGGGATTGATACGTCTCCGTCATATCTACTTTTCCAAACTCTTTTGCCCTTGTTTTGGACTCTAAATTTCATGATTTGAATGGAACTAACCCGGTCTAAAGCTGTTTTCAGCAGAATTGCCATGGTGTTGTTTTTGCGCAGAAATAAAAGTTCTTGGAATGACCTGGAAATTTACGGGGATTTTTTGTGGAATATATAAAAAATACTAGCGCCAGAATCAACTGGAGGGGTGGAGCTGAGAGCCCACACGCACACCAGGCGCGGGGCCCCCCTGGCCGCGCCTCGTAGGCTTGTGGGGCCCACGAAGCTCCAACACCTCCAATCACAGTTCTATTTAGTCCCTTTCGTCCGGAAAAAATCAAGGAGAAGAGTTCATCGCGTTTTACGATACAGAGGCGCTGCCACCTCCTGTTCTTCCTCTGGAGGGCAGATCTGGTGTCCGTTCTGGGCTCCTGAGAGGGGAGATCGTCGCCATCGTTATCACCAACCTTCCTTCATCGCCAATTCCATGACGCTCTTCACCGTTCGTGAGTAATATCATCATAGGCTTGCTGAACGGTGATAGGTTGGATGAGATCTATCATGTAATCGAGTTAGTTTTGACGTGGATTGATCCCTAGTATCCACTATGTTCTGAGATGATGTTGCTACTACTTTGCCATGCTTAATGCTTGTCACTAGGGCCCAAGTGCCATGATTTCAGATGTGAACCTATTATGTTGTCGCCAATATATGTGTGTTCTTGATTCTATCTTGCAAGTTGTTGTCACCTACTATGTGTTATGACCCTGCAACCCCGGAGTGACAATAGCCGGAACCACTCCCAGAGATGACCATAGTATGAGGAGTTCATGTATTCAATAAGTGTTAATGCGTTGGTCCGGTTCTTTATTAAAAGGAGAACCTTAATATCCCGTAGTTTCCTTTAGGACCCCGCTGCCACGGGAGGGATGGACAATAGATGTCATGCAAGTTCTTTTCCCTAAGAACGTATCACTACATACGGAATACATGCCTACATTACATTGACGAACTGGAGCTAGTTACATATCTCTCTGTGTTATAACTGTTGCATGATGAATACCATCCGGCATAATCATCCATCACCGATCCAATGCCTACGAGTCTTTTACTACTACCTTGCTACTGATACTTTGCTGTAGATACTAAATCTGTCAGGTGTGGTTGAATTGAAAACTCAACTGCTAATACTTGCGAATATTCTTTGTCTTCCCCTTGTGTCGAATCAATGAATTTGGGTTGAATACTCTACCCTCGAAAACTATTGCAATCCCCTATACTTGTGGGTTATCAATCTTCCTCTTGACGTAAGCCCACGGAAACACACCTAACCCCACATAGAGCTCTCACGAAGACCATGGGTTAGTACACAAAGCGTAATGGACAATGCTTAGCATACCATGGTATTACTTGATCCCTCTGGGTACATCTTGTACCCTTTGTGTGTTGATCAACTTGATTCACTCTTTGACTTAATCTTGATCAGCCGTTTGTATTTATGACCAATCTTTGGATAAAACATTGAATACCACCTTGGTCATCATATAAACTCCTTTAAACCAATAGATATACTTCAAGAAGTGCCTATGGACAAATCCTTGAAATATAAATCACGGCAACCATTAGTCCATAGGGATTGTCATGAATTACCAAAACCACTTATGGAGAAATATGCTCTAACACATAGGGACAGGGATGTGGCCTAGGTCTCCTAGCTGGCGGCACGAGCAGTCCACAAAGAGGGGCGATGCCACCAACATCGAGCCAATTTACGCGAGCTGGCAGATGAGTCTGCAATGGATTCGACATCTCCATAAATCCATAAACTGTCTGAACAACGGGCGCAAGCTGCATCAGAGTTGTCGAAAGACAAGGGCGGGTAGCATAGAGCTCCATATGAAGTGAACGAACATCGCGATCCCTATTCTCCAACATCTGTGCGGTAACCTGAAGTCCCGGAATCTCCTGAGAGGAATCATGATGAGCTCTGCTAAGGTATCATTCATCTCCTGGTAGTGACACTGGAACATAGCAGAACTCCGTGTTCTAAAGCAGACCATGGTTATCTATCATGATAGTTAGGATCGAATAGGTGGCATACTGAACCACCATGTCAATGGTAACCCCCAATCCATATGACCAATGGACCAGCTCAGCAACTCGAGGGTACGACGGGTAGATCCTAACGATGCAAAGATACTGGCTCTAATCAAAGTCATGGTACTGCTGCTCCACTATGTACTCAGGGTACCAACGGTAACCGGTCTCCATCATAACTTGAAACAGCATAGCTGTGTGACCCGGTACATCAATGCACCTGGTCATGCGTACTAACTGATTAGGAGGACGAGAAGGCATCTGAAATAGAGAATAATGCAAATGCATTAGAGCTCCTAGAAGAAATCGGGTAGCATAACGACTTAAATGCTCAAAAACAATTTTGACACATCTTGCAAAAGATTGGTTAGCATAACTAGTCAACATCACCAAGAGTTTTCTCATACCATGAATACTCGAAAATTGGTTTGGGATGCAAAACAACCATTCCTACAAGTCTACGAAATAGTAACTCATGATCCTAAGATATCGGTGACAAGCCTAGTCCTTAATCCCCGTAGAAAAGAAGAGGGTGACTCACGACAGAATGACTCAATAATAGAAGTAAAAAAACCCACACATTCTCTTACACAATCAATTTTCTTACATAGCTAAAGCATTTCTAGACACAACTTTTACTAGTTTGGCTTGGTACTCCTATAGTCAGTCAGGATCTGATATACACCCTGTTGGGACCCTGATCCTAAGAAATAAGAAACTAGCATGTAACATATCACATCACCTTGCATCTTTACGCACGGTTATTCCCACAGTTGCCACCTTACCTAGGCTGGCACCGTTTGCGTCTTTTGACTCACATATGTGAATATGTCGCTAGCATTCAAATGTTAGAGAACCCAGATCGACATGACTAGTTATAAACCTACTGTAGATGAGTCATAGCAAGATACAGAGACTCCATTACACCGTGAGAAATTTATGTCATCAACTACGTGTAGACAAGCCATAGAAGGCTACATGGACCCCATTACACTGTGTGACATTTCCCTCTGGGGACAGACACAACATCAAAGTAGGGTACATGTGGGTCAATCAATGTGTCTCGAGCAGTAACAACCTACGAACGCTCTGTGGGAGCACAAAGAGGAATTTTTATCTAAAGAGGGCTACTAAAGGAACACAACTAGGTGTCGAATCCCACACATATTAATGCATGTCACACGTACACACAACATGCACGATATGGGTAGGTACAACATCGCATCACAATGAAACTTTACAACACAACATTTATTTAAAAGGCTTAGAAAGCCTTGCATAATAGGTTCCTACACGTAGCGGTGACATGACCCGTCACACAAGTCATACACACAAAGTCATACAAGCCATTCAGAAGAACAATGTTGTCTCAGTAGAGACAGATGAAAGCATAAAAGGCACGTGGCTTGACTATTTACAATCCCTTCTATGTAATAGCTGACATGCCAGCTACTTATCATCGTCGATGTCTAGGAAGAACCTGCCATATGGATCATGGGTATTGTCTACAATAGTTTATTAAGCAAACGTGACTACAAAGGAACTCTAGAAGTCTTTAAACAGATCTAACTACTGATGCATATGTATAACCAAGGGGAGTTGTGGGGTTTCATGCAGCAAGCCAGCTTTGACTCTTGACTAGCCTATACTACGACTACTAGTAGTTTGATAGTGCACACGAGTCCACTAATCACCACAATAATACACTACTATGGATCATCTCCCGTCTTCCTATGAGAGTGCCAACCACGGTACTCACACTTGTCTTGAGACTTTTATGAGTATCCATTTAAGTTATCTATGAACAACATATGTTTCCAAGTAGTCCATATCCGAGGACGCTGCAGGGGTGTACCTCTTCACACACGCTCTCACCATTTATCGCCATGTGCACGTCATGCATCTGAGCAACCTTCAAGCGGAAGCCCAGCGAGTGAGTCTACCATGACCGTTAACCATGCAAAACCTAGCCCAGGTTTATCAATTATTTGAGACTGAACCCGCATAGAATTCTGGCCGAAGTTTCCTCTACAGCCTCAAACGATGTGCACAGGGTTCCCAAGCCCACTATTCGGGTGCCACTTGGTACAACTTGCCACGTGCCTACCACGTCATAGCCCTCCGCGAGGGTTAGCGCTGAGCATGGCCTCTAGCATAAGCTACAAATACCAGAAACTACTTGCAACTTGTGGACAGGGTACGAGGCGATTAACAAATCGAGAGGATCCATTAGTTTCAGGCCCAACACGTGGTAGTAGCTAGTCTTGGATCAATCGAACTCTGTTCCTAAGAACGGTTCCAATGAGACAACCCGCCATGTACTCCTACATGGTGTCACATCGCTACCTTTATCTAATCGGGTTCAACCTTTAACCCTTATCATCAAAACATATCATTTCACTCCGGTACATCACCCAGATGAACCACACCTTGCACAACTCTAACCTTAGAAAGCATATTAGGGTAAAGGCACAACATGGCTCAAGCTTGGTTTAGCTATTTACTGTGACAATTAGAGGTTATGAGGAGGAATGGATTCAACTACCTAAACAAGTAAGGGTTAAACCATTGTTGTCCTAATGCAGTAAATAAGAGAAGGAGCGACAATATGGTATTGTATTGGAATGTTCAAACGGGGTACTTGGCTTACTGGTTAGTGGCAGGGTATGGCCCTTCATCTGGATACTCGTGGGTATCCTCGGAAGGAGGACCTACCGCGATACAAACGAAGAAGCAATCAAGACACGACAAGTGCAACAACATGATGGATGATCATGACATGGAAAAATGAATTTGGATGAGCTAATGCATCTATCATTGTACTGGTTGAAGCTGATTTGAATCAAATATTCAAATTCAAACTTCAAATATCGTATTTCAAAGAAATTTTAATTGATTTGACGTGATTAGCACATTGAACTTGTTCTAACTTGCATGATAATATTACCAATGGATAGATTGGATATTTTTTATCATTTTTCATATAATGTTTTTTCTTCTGAATATGGTTGAATTTATATGAATTTTAGAAGTTTTAACCATTTTCTGGAATTTCCTGATTATTTTAAATTCAGAAAAAGGTTTGAAGTGTCGACATTGCATCACCATGGCGTCAACAAGTCAACATAGGCTGGTCCAGGTCGAACCTGTCCAGTGGATCCCACAGGTCAATAACTCACTTAATTAAACATGTTTAATTTAGTTAATTAGATTATTAGCTAATTAATCCAGGGGTCTGGCCCCACGTGTGTGTGACTCTAGGGAGGTCAAACCTCAGTCACAGGGTCAAACCCACCAACGCTAAGCCGCCGGCGAGGCCAGAGACGATGGAGAGGATATAAAATCCTCCTCCGACGACCAAATTGATGGTGGAGGGCATCTATGCGACATGCACACTCGTGCGCAACTAATGAGGCAAACCCCAGGGGTTGAGGTGGCGCGAATCTTCACCGACAATGATCTTGGCGGACAACGAAGCTCGGGTGAACTTGAGTCCAGGGCCAGAAAGCAGTATGGGAGGAGCTGGGAGTGGCCATGGCTTCCTGGGGACCTTCTGAGCACGACTACACGCTTAGGCATGACGTCGATTGGACATAGCCAAATAGAGGATTGCATTGAGCAATTGAGCGTGGCGGGAGTGGGATAGCTAACAATGGCTCACGACGAGTACAAAGGGCATTGAAGCGAGCTCGATCTCCAGCGACCTAAGGAAGAAGACGGTGACATGCGTGTGTTGCCGAGCTCTTGGTGATGCGTGGCTCGACGGAGAGAACCCGCAACTCGAAACGGAGCTCGTGGGCACATCGGAGGGGCCAGGGGATCATAGTGCCTACATGAACCACGATGGGTGGCTGACGATGGCTTCGGCCATTGTGGGAAGAAAGAACCAGGGGAGAGAGGGGCGAATGAGCAGGCGAGCTTGATCCAGATGGCAGAGGGGAGCTCATCCACGTCGTCACGCTAGGTTGGGGGAGACGCACACGCAGGAGGCATGGCGCACGCGTGGCGAGCGTCGTTCCTTGTCTCACCGATACCTACTCGCACGCGTTGAAGACGACTGGCATGGGCCAGTAGTGTTGGGCCGACTAGTGTGCCTAAGGTAAGCATCTCCTCTTTTTTGTTTTTTTCCTATTTTGTTTCATTTTCTAATTTTGCTTTCTGTTTATTTTTGCCCAGCAAAATCATAAACACAAAAACCATAGAATTTATTTTGGGGTTTATTTACAATATTTCTATGGCCCAAAACAAGTTTCAACATTTTTGAAGCAATTAAAATATTATAATCATTTAGTTGTCCTTTCCATCATTTCTACTTTATATAAAAATGCCAAAAGATTTACTTAAAGTGCATCACCCTTGGTATGTTGTTTCCAACATTTATGAGAGAGGATGAACTTTTTTAAGGCCATTTTTGATTCACTGAAAATCTTATTTACTTGAATTGCTTGAATAATATAGTGCTAGGGTTGTTCTTCCCCTTTCAAGTCTAACAAAAAGTTAAACATGATGCAACACTCATGCTCGCACAAAGCAAGGGGGTAAACTAGAGATGTGACACATGCAGAAAACAACAACTTGCACTGGGCACTGGGTTCATAGGTTAGTTATCAAAAATAATAATAATTGGCAAATGAACACCCAAGAAGTATTGAATAATGTTAATATAATAGCATGGAACAATAAAAAATTATATATATGTTGGAGATGTATCAACATCCCCAAGCTTAATTCCTGCTTGTCCTCTAGTGGGTAAATGATAAAAACAGAATTTTTGGTGTGACATGCTACCCAACATGTAATCTATTGCAGGTTTGATCATTGAGAAATGATGAATTAATAAACATCAATAGAGTAACACCTATAAACATAAGCAACATAATCATCAAGTTTCAAAGCATACAATCCTTAAAGTATATTCAACCCCTATTCATTTTATCATATAAATATAGCATGGCTCCATCCTCACCACATAAATACAAATGTTAACGTCCATAGTATCAAGTTAGGCAATTGGATCGTACTTTTTAACATGCTTCAAATTTTTATTACTTGCCCAACATATGAGCTACCATGGACATATCATAATGGTGGAATAGAATAAGGTGGTAGGTTTTGAAGGGGTGAAAGTGGAGAAGAAAGTCTCGCATCAACTGGGCATATCAACGGGCTATTTAGATGCCCGTCAATAGTTATCAATGCAAGTAGTAGGGATTTGCATGCAACAGATGCTCTATCGCTATAAGTGTATGAAAGATCAATTGATGCTAAGTGGGTTTGCATCTAACTTGCATGCTCATGAAGACCTCGGGCATTTGAGGAAGCCCATCAACGGAATATACAAGCCAAGTTCTTTAATGAAAAATTCCCACTAGCATTTGGAAGTTACAAAAGAAGAGACTCTCTATATGAAGAAGATGGTGCCAGTTTGAAGCACAAGTGTGGAATAAGAGGTAGTAGCACTGTCCATTATCTCTTTTCTCTCATTTATTTTTTTTCCTTTTTTTCTTTTTTTTCTCTTTTGACCCTTTTTTTCTTTTTTCTGTCCGGATTCTCTTCCCGACTTGTGGGGGAATCATTGTATCCTTTAACCGTTCCTTACCGAGACAATGTCCTAAATAATGATGATTATCACACTTTTATTTACTTACAACTCAATATGAAAAACTGGGAAGATGATATGACTCTATATGAATGACTCTGGCAGTGCACTAGGATGGGGAATGGTCTACTGTAGCAAAACATATTAAAAAATAGAAAATCCATGTAATATCATGCTACCTATCTTATGATCATGCAAATCAATATGAAAATGGAAGTATAAGTCATATAATGTGAAAAAAGAGTTGCATGGTAATATATCTCGGAATGACTATCGAAATTCCACGCTACGTAGGTATGGTGCCTATTTTGAGGAAGATATAATGAGCTTTATGTTCAACAGAGTGTATCATGTCATGTGTTTTGGATGCACCGACGAAAGTTCCACCGATTCTCGAGGTGAGAATGGGAAATGCATGGTACCAAATAGGCTAGAAAATATGTGGAGGTGAGAGTGTGCATATCCATGGATTCACATTAGTCAGAAAGGACTCACATACTTATTGCAAGAGTTTATCATGTCTCTCGAAGCAAAGCACTACTCGCATGCCCCTAGGGAGGAGGTTGGTAGGAGTTAACCATCCCTCGCCCCCGACTTAAATAACACTAGAATTTCAATGAGGAATAAGTATGCTCACACATCATCCCCATGCCATGAACAACAAGTTAACAACCTATAATTCACGATACTCTTAGCAACCAATGATCATTCACTCATGCTCTTTCACATTACCACATTAATGCCATTAACCATGATTTCTCTTTTATGTGCTACATGTGGTTTTCATTATGCACTAATTGAATACTTATAATTTTTGAACTAGTCTTATAACCCATGCATATTACTGTCACTATTTATTAACTCTCAAAACAAATATAAGTGAAGAAGAGAGTGCAATTATTTCTATAAAATCCATATGCCACTGTTCTCTAAAAGATATATGTGAAGTACTAGAGCAACTGCTATGCTAAAAAATATATAAGTGAAGCACAAAGAGTATTCTAATAAATCATGGTTATAGTGTGTCTCTCTCAAATAGGTGTGTCCATCAAACAATGATTGTGGGAGACTAAAAACAAAAAAGCAAACGATGATCCAAGCTAAACTCTTATCATTTGGCGAATAAAATATAGCTCCAAGTGACATACTGATAGATTAAGACGGAAGAGGGGATGCCTTCCGGGCATCTCCAAGCTTAGAAGCTTGAGTCTTTTAAGAATATTACCTTTGGGTGCCTTAGGCATACCCAATCTTAGTATCTTGGCTCTCATTATTTCTTCGTCCATTGCAATAACACCCAAAACATGAAAAGTTCAACACACAAAACTCAACGGAAACTTCATGAGATCCGTTAGTATATTAAACATATCAAATACTTTAGGTACATTTCTAAATTGATTCGTATTTTATTATTGCACAATGTACTGTATTCTAACTTCTCCATTACTTACGGCGCCGATATAATCAATAGCATCATCAAAACAAGCAAACTATGCAAGCATAAACATAATCTGTCTAAAACAGAACAATCTGTAAAGATATAGTTAAGTACCATGCTTTTGTAACTCCAAATATCTGAAATATTAGAAAACTTCGTGAATTTGTATATAAATACCACGTACAAAATTTTGATCAAAAAGATGTTCGAGAAACATCAGATAAATTCTACACTCGATGCTAAAGTTTCTTGTTTTCCACCGTATCAATTCTATTCATCCCAAAGGATTTACTTGGCACAAACACTAATTTAAATGCAAAAACACAATAATTGCTGTAGAAATAATCAAGTTATGACAACAAACAGAAAGTAAAAAAAATTCAAAGATAACTATTGGGTTTCCTCCCAACTAGCACTATTGTTTTACCCCCCCCTAGCTAACCATAATGCATATGATCAAGTGTTGTCATCCTCGGTCACTCAACCCATAAGTTTCCCTCATGATAGATTCATAAGGTGGGTTGATTCTCTTTCTACCGAAGTGTTCCATCCTTTCTTTAATGGGAATTTGAATTGTATATTTCCCTCTTTCATATCAATTAATGCACCTATGGTTCATAGAGAAGGTCTCCCAAGTATTATTGGACAAGGTGGGTTGCATTAAATATCAAGAACTACAAAATCTACATGAACATAATTTCAATTAACATTTGTGAGAACATAATTTATTCTTCCCAAAGGTTTCTTAGTAGTAGAGCCCTCAAGATGTATATTAGGGCACACTCATGAATATTAGTGAGACCAAGCACGTCACGTAAATTTGTAGGTATAGTTGAAACACTAGAACCTAGTTCACAGAAGACACTGCATTCATATTATTAGATCTTAATTTTAACAGTAGGTTCCCATTCATCATACAACTTTCTAGGGATAGAGACTTCTAGCTCAAGTTTGTCATCATAGGCTTTTACCATAGCTTCTACTATATGTTGAGTAAAAGTTTTATTTTGTTCGTAAGCATTGGGTTAGCTAACAATGGATTGCAGAAAGGAAATACATTCTACAAAATAGAAATTATCATAATTAAAATCCTTGTGATCCAAGATAGTGGTTACATCACTAGTTAAAGTTTTAACCTCTCCAAACCCACTTTTTCAGTTTCACCATTAGAATCATCACCCTCCAAGCAATTGGTACAATATCTAACAAGAGTTTAATCATCTCCAGTCCGTTGGTCATTTATTTTCAGGGAAGTAAACAATGATTCAATAGGATAAGGACCAAGTACTTTAATATCTTCCTCATGATTCCGGTAAAAAATGGTGAAAGAGCTTTTTTCCAGGTATTCCTGCTTAGCTTTCAACTTGTCGGTCCTCTCCCTACTTTCATTCATATATATTTGGATAAATTTAATAGTCTCATTAAATTCATTCTTTGGAGGTTTTTTTTTTACTTTTTAGAGTTTCTACATCAAGAATAATCTTATCCATGTTTCTAGCCAAATCATCAGTTTTGTGCCACTTCTCCTCTACCATAGTGTTGAATTTTTTTTTAGAGTTCATGAATCCTTTAATGCTGTTTTCAAGATTGGAGTATAACTTATAATTGTTGTTAGTGGGATTTCCATATGAATTGGCATAACGTTTAGAGCAGTTACTAGGATATGGTCTAGCATTGAAATTACATCTTAAGGCATTGTTATTAAAATTATTTCGCGAGATAAAGTTCACATCAATTGCATTGTAATTTTTCTCAATCAAAGTAGACAAGGGGATGTCATTAGGATCCAAATCAACATTTTTATTCGCAACCAAATTGACAAGGGCATCAACCTTTTCACCCAAAGTAGTGATTTCCTCAACAGAGTCTACCTTCTTACCAGTTGTAGCTCTTTCGGTATGCCATTGAGAGTAGTTGTTCATGATGTTGTCCATACGTTTGGTGGCCTCTCCTAAAGTCATCTCCATGAATGTACTACCCGCGACATAATCTAGAAGATTTCTAGATACAAAGTTTAGTCCACCATAGAAGTTTTCGATCATCATCCACAAGTTTAAACCATGAGTAGTGGAATTTCTAATCATCAATTTGAACCTCTACCAAGTTGGTGCCACTTGTACATGATCATTCTATTTGAAAGTCATTATTTCATTTTTAAGGGAGATGATCTTAACAGGAGAAAAATACTGGGTAATAAAAGAATCTTTACACTTATCCCATGTTTCAATAATATTATGTGGTAAATACGAGAACCAATATTTAGCTTTATCTCTTTGTGAAAAAGGAAATAAATTTAATTCCACAATATAATATTCATGTACTTTTTGATTTGCATATCACAAAGTTCAACAAAAGTATTAAGATGAGCAGCGGATCCTCATTAGGATATCCCGAAAATTGTTCTTTCATGAGAAGATTCAACAATGCAACACTTATAACATAAGCCCTCGCACTCGTGGAGAGTTGTATAGGAGTAGTAATAAAATCATTTTTATGATTATCTGAGAAGTCACACAACTTAGTATTATCTTGAGACATGCTGACTCAACAAGCAAAGTAACAAGCATGGCAAGTAAACTAGCAAGTATGACAAGAAAAGAAGTAAACTAGTCACTAGCACAGATAAATATTTTTGTATTTTGATTTTTATCAAGCAAGGAAAATTTAACAATAAATAAAAATAAGAATGAGTGAATGATAATTTGTGTGAAGTTACTTGATAGTAGGTTGATGATACTCCGTGGCAACGGCGCTAGGAATCCTTCCTCCTACTATTGGTTTGCATTGGCGATTCGGGGAAGAGGAACGTGTGATCGACCGCAATATAGGTAAGTATATCCCTCACTAGAGAACCAAGGTTTGTTGAACCAATAGAAGTAACAACCAACCACCATCTTCAGCACCTACATATAAATGAGCAAACACTTGCACCCTACACGGGAAAGAGGGTTGTCGATCCCCTTGTATTAATTATTTGCAAGATTGTAAGTAGTGTGGTCGGTAGTGGATAATTTTAAATTGCAATATAAAATAAAAAGTAAATAATAACAGCATGGTATTGTAGAGTTTGTAAACTCATACGTGAATAGACCTCGGGGCATAGTTTTCCCTAGTGACATCTCTCATGAAAGTAAGCATACGACGGGTAAAAAATTATTGTTGGGCAATTGATAGAAAAGCGAATAGTTATGTGATATTCACGAAAATGATCATGTGTATATAGGCATCACGGCCATAAGAAAATAGGCGACTCCTGCCTACACCTATTACTATTACTCCATCCGTCGACCGCTATCTAGCATGCATCGAGAGTATTAAGTAAAAAATAGTAATGCTTGGAGAACAATGACATGATGTAGACAAAGAGAATTCAATTAATATGAACTAACCCCATCGTTTTATCCTTAGTGAAAATAATAACAAAACGTATGTTGTCCCTTTCTGTCACTGGGATATTGAAACCAGTCAAATTGAACCCACTACAACACGCTCCTCCCACTCAAGAAAGATCAATATACTTGGCCAAACCAAATCAATAGATCAGAGAAACATGCGAAGCTATGATGATGATGCACTTAAGAATCATAATAGAATTTAGAGAAGACTCTATATTTTTCATGAATAATCGAAATAAACCCACAATTCATCAGAACCCAACAAACGCATCAAACAAAATAATTACATCACATAGATCAAAGCGAAGAGATAGATAACCATCTAAGTACTAACTATGGACCTATAGGTCTATGGTGACCTACTCACAAATCACCATGGGAGCAGCAAGGATGACGTAGAGGCCCTTTGTGATCGATCCCGTAACACCCAAGATATGATCCTATCCTTATTTTGACACGAGGGCCTCGATAGGGATAGAAGCACATCTCATTGTTTTGCAAGAATGGCTATCGTTACAAGTACATGTACGGAAGAGATGAGTATATGGAATTGGCTTACACTCACCACAAGCTACATCAAGAGCACATCAATGCAATAACATATTCAATCACCATGTAGAAGAGCAGGGTCCGACTAAGGATGAAATCAAATGATAAAAGAACGACGTCCATCCTTGCTATCCTAGGTTGCCGGCCTCGAACCCATCCTAGATTGATGAAGAAGAACAAGAAGAAGAAATTCCAAATAGCACAATCATCCCGCTCATCTCAAAGCATCACTTTACCTGTACCTACAACTCTTGTTGTAGTAATCTGTGAGCCATTGGGACTTAGCAATATCATTTCCAAAGGAATCAAGACTAGCAAAGCTTAATGGGTGAGGTAAGGTTAAGTGGTGAGGCTGCAGCAAGCGACTAAGCATTTATTTGAGGTGGCTAACTTACGAGTACAAGAATAAAAGAGGGGATGATCTACGCATAATCGGACATTAACTAATAATGATCAAGTGAATGATCCTAAACACCTACTTACGTCACACATAACCACATCGTATCCTCTTGTGCATGCAGAACTCATGAGAAGAGACACTCACAGTTATGCACACAGTTGGCAAGTTTTAATTATGTTTACTTTTAGTTATCTAGAACCAGATGTTAAACAGAGTTTCCAAGTTTGACACATAACCGCGGGCACTGCGTTCCGAAATATTGAACAGTGCAGGGGTGCTCCAACTAGTCCATCACAAACTACCACACGTTGCGTCGTAATGATCCTCAACCACGGAAAACCCGTGATCTCCTCGGTTTCCTATTGGAAAACCTCAACTTCTAGATAGCCCAAAGTATCCTCGAAATCCCTCAGACAAGATATTTCCTAAAAGATAAAACAAATCCAGCAAGGCTGCCAGGAGTGCCGACAGACCCGATAGGACTCGCTTATCTGGTTCTCAGGGCACGACCAGATAGGCACAACATCGGTTTGGCTGAAACCCCGGATGACTAGGGGGTGCCGGACATCACTTGGTGTGGAGCAACACCATGCGGAGAACTGGCCCGAGGGTTGATTAATTACTGTGCGATTGTCGGTGGGTCCCTATGCATTTTTATTAGTTATTAGGCAAATGTAGTACCAAAGTTGGGCCTTCCCAGATGAGTTTTAAACTAAGACAAATTATCAAGGGGTTCCCCATAACAATCCCAAGCATTTTAGGAGCGCTCAATTATGGAACATAACACCGGTAGCCGAAACTAATGTTGCAAATGTGGAACAAAACACAAGGCTAGAGGGCCAAGCCTTCCACCTTTTACCAAGTATATAGGTGCATTAAGTTAAATAGCATTAATATGCTGATATAACAAGGAACCCATGCTTTCACATGGAAGCAACTGCACCTGCAACTAGGAATGCTTTAAGAAGGCTGAGAAAGCGGTAACATAGCCAAACAGTGGTTTGGTGGGTTGTGGAAATGTCAGAGGCTTTCATGGCAATGTTGGGAGGTTGGCATTAATAGGTGGTAGGCAACGAGACATAGCGAAGAAATGAGAAAACTAGCATGGCAATGGTAGTAATGGTATCTAGGAAAATGGTCATCTTGCATGTGATCCTTGGAAGAAGAACGAATTCGTGATGCAGACTAATCAACATAGTCGAACGAATCCTCACATTCCAACATGCTTGCAGAACCTGATCGAGAAGAAGCAATACAGAAACAAGAATCAACACAAGATAACACCACAACATATGCCTGATATGATGCGCAAACAAATATGACGCATGTCCAGTTTAATTATGCAAGGCACGGCATGGAAATTCACAACAATCAAACGCTGCACGTTAAGTGAAGCTCAATATGCAACAAGTTGCATATTGATGAAACTCCATATTTTAATTATTTAGTTCACTCCCGTTTAGGTACAAAACAATATTAAATGTTGTTAAGCATAGAAAGAAGTGAAGCATAAATGATCTAAATTATCTAGGTATTTTAAATGGGGTGAGAAACAACTTATAGCATTTCTGAAATGACCTCATATGTTAATTTCGAAATCTGTCCAGATCTGATCTAAACATAATTTATACTTATTAAACAACAAAATAAAGTGGAGCATGTGATTCTACAAGTCATTCTAGTTGGTTTGCATATATAGAACATTTGAAATGGAGTTACGGTCTAAAACATATGAGCAACACGAGATGATATGCCACGAATGCAAATGCATGCAAATGGAGGCAACAACATTTTAAAAAATGGATGCACAACATATTATGAAGCTACATGAAATTTTTGACAAGTTTAAATGAGGCTGGAACAACAAACAAAAATTCTGGAAAGTACCCATATGTAATTTTGAATTTGCTAGAGATCTACCTAAAACAAAATTTTGGAGTTGTTAAATAAGATTATAAATGCTACCGTGTTATTCTGCACATTTTTCTAGCCAAGTTACATATATGAAACATTTTAATCGGAGCTGTAGTTATTTATTTATGAATTAAACTGTTTTAGCATGGCATTTAATGCAAATTAAATGAACCAGCAAGTTAAACATTTTTACCATGGATGCAAGTTGGTTATTTTGAAACTATAGAAAATTCTAAGCAATTTACATGTTGAAATCATTTTAATCCGATGCACGATTATTTAGATATCAATTAAATCATTTTAAAATGGAATCTACATAAAATTAATTATACAACACATTTAAATATTTTTAACATGCACGAAAGTGGGAAATTATTAATCTACACGATATTCTACACAGTTTACATATCTAATATATTTCCATCCAATGCACGGTTCCGGAGTTATAACATTTTAAACAATAGCATTTTTATGTAATTTTTGCAATGGAATGGTTAAAAGATATATTCATCCAAGGGGAAAAACGCTTGGGCTAAAATTCTTGCACTCGACCAATATTGGCATGCGCAACATAATTATACATCGCCAAGGGCGAAGGATAGCAGCGGCTAGCAGGTGCTCACATTGGGCCTGGCCCAGGTCACGCGAGCTACGCTTGGCTGCGGCCAGAATGGCGAGGCGAGGTGGGCCGACTGGGCCACACGGAGGGAGGATGGCCCATGCAGTGCTCGAGCGGCCGAGTTGGCCCGATTCAGGTCAACGCTCGCGGGATCTAGGGCATCCTCCTCCTCCGACGAACCACAGGAGGTGGCGGCGCTTGGGGCCTATTCCGGCGAGGGCGAGCTGCAAATCGTCGGGGGCTAGCTAGATATGGATGGACCGAGACACGAAGGTTCCATTCCCGGCGGCGGCGGCGCATCCTGAGGCCGTGTCGAGCTCCGGCGACGGCTCCTTCGAACACGAGGGAAGAGAGACATGAGAGGGGGAGAGAAAGCATGCGAATAAGACAGGTTGGGGGCGCGGGGCATGGGGTCCTGGGGAGGTCCGGCAGCGACGATGCTCGTCGGCGGCTTGGCAATGGGAGGCGACATCTTGGTCATAGGGCTTCTCGCGAGCGGGGCTCTCTCTCGGGAGCGAGCGCGCTCGAGCGCTTGCGGGCTGTGGCGGTTGTGGCAGTTCGGTTTCGGGAAGGCCCTGGCTGAGCCTAGCGAGCCGCGGCTGGAGGCGGGAAGCGGCTAAGGCCGACGGCTAGGGTTTGGGGGCACGGATTCCGAGGTGGAAGAGGGGTTAGGTCCAATTTACCTAGGGAGGTGGTTAAATAGGAATGGGGGCTAGGGTTAGGGGATTTTTGCCCCGATTCGAGTCGTTCGATCTTGGTCGGACGGCTCCGATCATGGGGTTAGGTTAGGTGTGTTGTTGGGCTGTGTTAGATGGATGTTGGGCTAAGATGTGTGGGAAATGAGTAGCCCGTGACACGAGTTCAGAAACCAAAAAATGTCCGATAAATAACGTGATGATGGTGCCGCTATGGTCGACCGTTCGGGTATTGAACGGACTTCGATTGTGACTAAATTTGGCAGGCGGCCTACCTACATTAAAGTAAGACCGCACGCCAAATTTCAACCCACTCCGAGAATATTTTGTACACACTTTTGAAAACTAAATTTCAATGATGTCGCAGGCCTGTTCATGTGTGGTTGGTCTTGAAACGGTCAACGACGAAAATGGAGAGAATTGACAACTAATAACGGATGCAAGTTTGAAAATATGACGCCCGCGAAGTGCTGATGCAATGCGAATGATGCTCATGATGCGATGATGAATGTGAAAACAAATAAATCATAGGTTGGCAATGGAATAAATGGGGATTGTTATGGAGCGTAGGTTCCGGGCTATTACAGATCCCCCTCCGATAGGTCACCGTAGCAGTTTTCTAGATGAGCACATTGTGGAACGGAAGCTTGCTGCATTGGAAAAAGTGTTTCAGGTTGATCTCTAGGTTTTTGGAGTATATGTGAATTTATAGGATAGAGAGGAGCACCAGGAAGCAATCAAGGGGGGCACGAGTCAACAGGGCACGACCTATAGCCTAGGGCACGTCGTGTTGGCTCGTGCTTCCCTCATGAGGCCTCTGGTCTCGTCCCGAAGCTTCCAGGTCTTCTTTTGGTCTGGAAGAAATAATATTAAAGTTTTGTGGCAATTGGACTTCGTTTGGTACTGTAAACCTAAAAAGCCAAAGCATGCAGAAAACCATAAGTGGCACTAGGCACTGGGTTAACAGGTTAGTGCTAAAAAATGATAGTAATTGGTAAATATACACCCAAAAAGTATGCTACATGATAATATAATAGCATGGAACAATAAAAAATTATAGATATGTTGGAGACGTATCATCGTGCCGTTTTCAAAAAGAATCATGGTAGACTCGACATCATCAATGTCACAAAGCTGGAACTTGGGAGCGTCGTCTTGGAGCTCGTCTGGCTTGGACATCTTGGTGGTAACATCCTCATGCTCGTAACCATGGAGATTGGTCGTCGTGAAGTGTGTTCAGGGTCGAGTAGCCTTGGCCTTGATCTTGTTTCTCCTTGAAAGAACCAAAGTAGGGGTCGTTGAGTGACTCATAGTTGTTGAGGAATATACTCTTGGCAAAGTCTTTGTTTAGTCCCATCATAAAGTGGAACTTCATCTAAGTGGGGTCGTCCACTTTGGCTTATCACAAGGCATTCTTCATCCATGGATCCTTGTATGGTGTTTTCCAATTGGTGAAGAAGATGGTGTGTGTAGAAGGCACAAACTCTTGCCACATCTCTTCCTTCATCTTGGACCAACTGATCTCTAAGCTCTTCGAAGGTGTGTGAAGCCACCATGTCGACACATAGTCATGGAAATTTCTTGTGGCGCACCTCACTTGATATTCGAAAGAGACTTGAAGTAGCTTAAGGTAGGTGTCCATCTGGCGCTCCCACTAGAGGTACTCTCCTATCGGTACCCAGATCCTAATCCACACGAATCTAGCATGGAACACATAATATCACTTCGCGACCTCACACACGGTAAGCTCCATGGCTTCCTCTTTACCTTGGCTAGGACCATATTCATATTTTGGCTCACGTATATGAATATTTCGCTAGCAATCATACGTTAGAGAACCCGGGTCGACATGCCTAGTTATAAACCCAAGTGCAACATTCGTACAGGAACATGCATACATAAACCAAACAATGCAGGTGTCGGTTCTCAACTGCGTGCAGACGAGTCATAGCAAGCTACACGTACTCCATTACACCGTGAGATGTTTCTGTCATCAACTGCGTGTAGACGAGTCGTAGCAGGCTACATGGAGTTTGTTACACTGTGTGTTATTTCTCCATGGGACCACACACAACAGCAAACAAGGATACATGTCGGTCAATGAATGTATCTGGAGCTGTAGCCAGCTACCATGGCTTAGTGGAAGCACAAAGAGGCATTTCCCTGTAAAGAGGGCTACTAAAGGCACACAATCAGGTGTCGAATCTCACACATACAATGCATTTCAAAACATACACACGATATGCACCATATGTGTAGATACAACATGGCATCACAACACAACTCTATTACTCAAGTATTTATTACAAACTCATAAGAGCCAACATAGTGTGATATTACAAACAGGGGTGACATGACCAAACACTCAAATCATACAAACAACAAGCAGAAGTACAACATGTCTGAGTATAAGCGTGTACTAAAAGTGGTTGCAGACGCCTGCAAATCTAGAACGACCCTCCCAAAGGAGCCAGACCACTGTCTGGGATTCCCAAGCTAATCTGGTCAACATCCAACACATCGTTGAAACCAGTAGTGAGACAAAAGTCTTGTGTGTAGAACATAAATTAAGCAACCATGAGTACTCAACGAGACTTAAATCAGAACTATCTACATATGCATCATTATCAACAAGGGGTTTTGGAGTTTATTGGAGCAAGCCTGCTTTCACTCTTGGCTAACCTATACTACGACTATGAGTAGTATATTTAGGGTAAGAAAGCGCACACGAGTCCACATATTCACCACATCAATACATCACTATGGATCCACTCCCATCTCCCTATGAGAAGGCCATCCATAGCACTCACACTTATCTTGCACATTTTAGAGTATCCATTTCAAGTTGTGTATGTCCCATATAAGCTTCCAACTGGTCCATATCCGAAAATGCGGCTATTCAAGTAGATGAATTAACCCTGCTGGGGTATACTTCTTTACACACCCACTCACCACTTATCACATTATGCACGTCATGCACCCCGGCAACCTTCAAGCGGAAGCACTGGCGTGGGCGTCGGCCATGACCTCACTAACCACACAAGACTCTAGTCCAGGTTTATTGCCTATTTGAGACTGAACTCTCAAGTAATTACGACCGAAGTTTCGGTTACATCTTCAAACGATGTGTACACGGTTCCCAGTCCCACCTCAACGGATGGATCTGCGCTTGGTACACCCGGCCACAGGTGCATCTACCGCGCCATAGCCTACACCTGCGGTCGGCGCTATCCATGATCGCGAGCAAATCCTACAAACACTAGAAAATAATGTAACTCCTGAACATAGATCAAGGCGATTAATAAGTCGAGAGGGGTCAAACTACCAGAACCCAATGTGTGGTAGTATCTTATCTTGGATAATATACAGAGAACTGAGTTCTTAAGGACGGTCGCAATGAGACAGTGCACCATGTACTCCAACATGGCCTCTCATCGCTACCTTTACCGAATCAAATTCACACACTTAGCTCTCACACATTAGGACATGTTCACAAACATTCCGTCAACGCCCAACACTACATGGCGACACCACAAAAACGAACTACATCTTTTGGCATAAGTCCACACCGCCGACACTTCTTCTGTCTCAAACTATACTGACACACCGATTGACAATGTCGTGTAGGCTTTTGACACACTATCTGTCGGCAATGACCTGATGTCCTCCTACATGAAATGTGTTGGAATATACCACCTTTATCCATATACTATGTGTCGGAAGTTCGGATGGACAATAAAAGTGTCAGCGTTTCTAGGACCTGGCCCACCAATTTCTATACCCGTGCCCAAACGAAAATATGAAGGGGCAAGAGCCCACGCGGGAAGCCTGAAATCCAAATATTCTAAGCACCTCCCCGTAAACAAACTCTTCGTAAACCTCTCATGCCACACACAAAAACCTAACAAAAATCACTACCTAGACCTAGCTGTCCCCACACCCACCACGAGGCACCACCACAGTCCTCTAGGCCCATTCAGTCGCACCGCTGGCCCTCCCACCTCTAGTGTCACCTCCAGAAGTTCCCATCCAACTACGCCTCTCCATCATCTGCAGCTTGAGGTGTCGCCTGTTTGTCCGTGTTGAATATATATATTTGTGCATTTATATTGTGCTATTGGGCCCTCCTCCTAGTCCCTTGTATAGTTGAGGTAGAGGCCCATCTTGTACCTATATATACGTGCCTAGTGCACCCAATCAATATTGAGAGTTGCACAGCCCTAAACCTAATCTTCTACATGGTATCAGTTTCCTCCACGATCCCGACCTAGCCGGCGCTGCCTCCGCCGCACCATCTCTTACGCAGTCGTCGTCACCGCCATCGCCACCGCTGCCGCGCCCTCTCACGCACCTCCATCACCGCCGCCACGCCCTCTAACGCACCGCCGTCACCGCCACCTCCAGCGCCGTTCCCGCCGAACCATCTCGAGCGCCGCCACTGCCGCCGCTGCCTCCACACTCCACCGCTTACTCCACCACACCCGTCATCCCCCGACACCATCATGGTCTCTCAGCGTTCCTCGATCTACTCCGGCAGCAATCCGTTTGTTGGCCCGGACATTAACCTCGTTCGCGATCTCAACATCTTCGACCGCGTCCAGATGGTCCTTGACCAATCCACCGGCTCCTACTTGACTTGGAAGAGGTAATTCTCCTTGGTGTTTCGTGAGTACCTGCTTCACGGCCACATCGATGGCACTGTGGACTCCGCCCTCATGGTGAACGATGAGGACTGGATGATCCTCGACGCCACCATCATCCGCTGGTTCTACCTCACCATCTCCAAAGACCTCTTTCACACGGTGGTGTGTGATGAGGACGACGCCTACACCATCTGGACCAAGCTCAATGGCCTTTTCACCGACAACAAACTCCAGCGCAACGTCCTCCTTCATGGTGAGTTTTATGGGTGCCAGCAGCTGGATTCATCTATTGATGATTTCTGCATGCGCCTCAAAAAGCTTGTCGTTGAGCTCCATGGTCTTTGCGAGACGATCAGGGACGAGCTCCTCATTAGCACTCTCACCACCGGCCTCAACGACGACTTCGGGAACACCGCCTCCAACCTGACTCTTATCCTGGAGCCAACCTTCACCAAGGTAGTGGCGTACCTCAAGCTTGATGAACGCCGCCTGAAGATGGCGCAGATCCGGGCCACGCACATGGCTCTCACCATCGGCACTCGTAGTGGCCCTGCTCCCCGCGGCCGGCTCCCCCGCAGACGGCCTTCCCGCAGCCGGCTGCCCCTCAGCCTCCGTTGCCGACCTAGTCTGGGAATGGCCGTCGTCGCGGTGGTAGGTGCGGTGGGCATCAGCAGCAACCGAACGGTGCTCTAGGTGGTGGGCCTCGCCCTCCATAGCAGCAACCGGCTCCGTGTTATGCGAGGCAGAATCCATGGACCGGCGTGGTGCACGCTTACTCCATCCCAGTTTCCCGTGCTCCTCCTCCCGGTCTCCTCGGACCCCGGCCGCCGTCGCATCAGGCGTTCGACGCCGCGCCCCAGCCATACATAGTGTCGTACGGTCCCCTCTCACTCGGCCAGCCGGCCAAGTCTGGAGGGCAGCCGGCGTAGTCCGGCGGGCCCCCACCGCCCCTTGGGAGCCATCCCTGCTTGCGACGCTGCACTCCGCCCCTACACCGACAAACTATATTGGCAGTGGTGACTGGTATATAGATACCGGCGCTACGGCCCACATTGTTTCTCAACCTGGTACTCTCCACATCTCTTATCCCGTCAACACCTCTACTCGCAACACCGCCGGTGATGGCTCTTCTCTACCCATCACTCATATAGGCCATGCATCTTTTCCCTCTTCCTCCACACCCCTCTCTTTATCCAACATCTTAGTTTCTCCCGACCTCATCAAAAACCTTGTTTCCGTTCGCTACTTTACACGTGAAAATCCTGTTACTGTTAAATTTGACGAGTTTGGTTTTTCTGTCAAGGACGCCCGTACCCGGATGGTGCTTCAGCGATGTGACAATCCTGAAGATCTCTACCCGGTCATCTCCACTGCCTCCTCCACCTCCGACACTCCCGTCGCTCTCGCCACCGGGGTGGACCTCTGGCACGCTCGCTTGGGTCATCCCAACCCAACCACTCTTCATCATATTCTTCGCAGTTTTACTTTCACATGTAATATGCGAGAACCACTCTTGCCACGCTTATCGCCTCGGCAAACATACTCGTCTCCCCTTTTCTGCTTCTTGTCATGTGGCTTCATACCCTTTTGAGTTAATTCATAGTGATGTGTGGACCTCTCCTCTTACGAGTAATACGGGCTACTCCCACTATCTTATCATTCTCGCTGATTTTTCACACTACGTGTGGACTTTTCCAGTTTGGGCGTCCCATTCTTGCGTTCCAACAGACAATGGGAAGGAATTCGACAACCTGACTGTTCGTACTCTCCTCACCACACATGGCATGATTTTTTGTCTCACTTGCCCCTACACTTCGCAATAGGATGGTCGAGCTAAGCGCATACTTCTCACTCCTAACGATCGCGTCCGTATGCTTCTCTTTCATGCCAATGTACCTCCGCGCTTTTGGCCTCACGCCCTCGCCACCGCATCGATTCTCCTTAACATTCGCCCTTGCCGCACTCACGGCAACTTTGCTCCTCACCATCTCCTCTTTGGCTCCCCACCCTCCTATGCTCAGCTTTGCATCTTCGGCTGTCTCTGCTACCCCAGCATTGCCGCCACCACGACTCATAAGCTCGCACCACGCTCCATCGCTTGCATCTTCCGCGGCTATCCACCTAACACAAAAGGATACCGCTGCTATGATCTCGTCTCCCACCGTTTCTTCACCTCGCGACATGTTTACTTTGAAGAGAAGGTGTTTCCCTTTCAGCAGGTACCTGCAACTATCGCATCACTGCTAGCCACCGGGGGCCCTTCGACACCCTCGTCCGGTGGTAGGTCTCGGTTCCCTGCTCCTCGCGACGTGGTCCGTACAGTCGACTACGCCTCTTCAGCAACCACGGTTTTGGACTCCTCCACGGCCGGCTCTTCTGTCATTGGCTCGGCAGACGGCAATTCCGCAGCCGGCCTCTCGACAGCCGGCCCCTCGGCATCGGGCTGCTTGGCCGCCAGCTCCTCAGCAACCGACCCCTCGTTAGTTGGCCCTTCGGTAGCCGGCCACTCGGCAACCGGCCCCTTGACATCCGGCCCCTCGGCACCCGGCCCCTCGGCAGCTGGTTGCTCGGCAGCCGACCCATCCACAGTCGGCCCCCTGACGCGAGCTTGTGCCGGCGTCCATCGTCCGAACCAGCGGTATTCCAGCGATGAATATCTCCTTGCAACAACCAGCTCCTAGCCGTCCCCGCTTCCTGTTTCTGTGCGGCCCGCGCTACGTGATCCTAACTGGCTAGCCGCCATGCACGAAGAGTTCGACGCCCTTCAGCGGAATCGCACATGGTCTTTGGTTCCGCGGCCCCCACGAGCCAACGTCATCGGCGGCAAATGGGTCTTTTGCCATAAGACTCGCCCAGATGGAACTCTCGACCGCTACAAGGCTCGTGGGGTGGTCCGCGGTTTCCGTCAGCGAGCGGGTGTTGACTTCACCGATACGTTTGCGCCGGTCATGAAACCAGGCACGATCCATACTGTTCTACAGTTGGCGGTCTCTCGTGGATTGCATGTTCAGCAGATGGATGTCTCCAATGCCTTCCTTCACGGTCACCTTGCTGAGCAAACGTCATGATCACCTTTATAAGACTGCCCAGCCCTCCCCTCTTGGTGGGGGCATGTAATTTTGACTTGGGTCTTTACCCTAGCCGCCGGTGGCATGCTACAACACTTTCCCCTTTGTGATAATATAAACCCTAGCTCAAAACACCCCAATTCGCAAAGGTTTTGTTGTGATCAGTCCCATGTTCTTCCTTAGAGTGCTTTGGGTCTTGACAGTCCCCTTGGCTTTGCTTCCGCTGGGTACAGTCCCCCACCTGCGTGTAGCTGAATCTAATGGCGGCTCCTGCTGTGGTGGTTGGAGCGGGGATTCAGGCATAGAAGAGTGGAGTTGCATCCAAGTAAGAAAGGGTCGGCCCCGTAGTCGGAGAAGTCCATGGTGAAGGTCAACCAACAAGCTTCTGGGTGGACCAAGAGGCAAATCTCGCACCTGTTCTACAGAAATTTAACGTCAGAAATGAAAATTAGTAGATTGGATGCTTAACGATGGTTCTCCATGATTTGTTTATTTTTTGCATTTTGGTAACGGGAGAGAGTCACGCACAAAAACTATCCTTCTAGTATCAACACTAGCATTGGCATGACTTCAATAGACATGGTGGCTGAGGTTTCTTTAGTGTATTAACTGAAAATTTTCACGCTCACGGGCCGCGGCTAGGTAATTAGATAATGTTCTATTGTAGCATGAACAACAATACCATAATGTTGTTCAGTTGTAGCATCTCTATCCGTACTTAGACGCGACATTTCTTAGATTATTAGATTTATGTTGTTATGCTCCTGATGCTGCTGTTCTACTCCTGATATACAACTTAGATGATTAGATCAATGTTGTTCTTTCTCCTGATGTGCTGCTATTATGAATATATTTTTTGTAGTTCAGTTTTTTTGTGTTCTAGTGCTGGTGATGAGCTATGACTGCTTTGGTCCTCCTCTACTACTACCTACTGCTATTATGTTATTCCTTGCTATTGTTGTTGCTGCTCCTCCAGTTTTTCTTGTTGTTATTGATACTTCTCCTCCACTGATGTGTTGCACACTTGCACTTGTATTGTTTTTCCTAATTTGATTTGGTGCTTACCTTCTCCAGTGACGTTCCCCAAACCTTCTATGGTCTTCTCCATCGGGAGCATTACATCCAGCCAAAAAAACTAAAAGCTGCAGTTTTAGTCATGCCATCAGCATCGTCATATGCTTTCCAAGACGTTGCTCGCCTTCTCCACTTGAAGCGTTCCGCTCCGGTCAGTTTTTGTCATACCACTAGGGCCTTTGTATATTTCTGATGACCAGGATATTATTTTAGATACTAACACACTAACACTTCTATATTTGTAATCTCATTGTCAGCGATGCGAGGTCGACACCTATGGGAATCAACATGAAACCCTTGTGATCGTAGGGCGGGGAGAGGTGACGTGAAGAGTAGAGCTAATGATCAGCACCCGGCAAGCCGTTTTTACCCAGGTTCGGGCCGCTTACTCGTAAAACCCTACGTCCTGCTTGTCTGGTTGTATTAAGCGTTTTGTCGTCGATTGTTACAGTGACCGTTGATGACCGTCTTATGGGTCGATGTCCAACGAGTCTAACCCCATCGAAATGAGCTAAGGGCCTCCGTTTATAGGCAAAGGGGTCACCTACAGTGCTCGGTGGTAGGTTCACGAGGAGTTACAGTGAACCTAGGGCGGTGCTTATCCATCTACCGCTGCCAGGTGCATTTAATGCATGTCTTGTCCTTGTCAACGATGTCCTGGTGAAGACATGTATCCAGGTGTTTCGACACCTGGATGCTGCGCTGGCGCATGCGGAATGCGCTGGCACTTGCGGGGCGGTTTCCCACCAGTGGCTAGGCCCGTCATCCCGGCAAGGAGCTTGTCAGGGTCTTGAGTCTTCGTCCTGGCAAGGGAGCTTGCCGGGGGCTTCAGTCGTCATCCCGGCAAGGGAGCTTGCCGGGGTCTTGTACTTGGTGAGTTCATCACGCCCACCAAATGGGAGCGGCCTTGGTCATCTTCCCGGCAAGGCAGGCTTGTCAGAATTATTTTCTATGGATTTACAAAGTTTTTAAAATTTTCTAGAATTTTCAGAATTATTTAGAATCAGATTTAATCCAAAAAATTGTTTATTGCATCGGCGGAGTCTCATGCTCACGTCCTCGGTCAACACAGCTGGTCCAGTCAAACCTGACATAGGGGACCCGCATGTCATTAATACAGTGTTAATTCATGGTTACAACTAAACTAACCAAATCATTAGCATGACTGGCCCATGCATCAGTGATCTAGGGCTAAACTAATCCTCTGATTAGTGCTAATTACTTAGGCCACATCAATGGGTTAGCTCCGGCGATAACCGGAGCATGGCGGCATTGGCAGTCTGGCTAAATTCAATGTCGGGAGCACGTGACACTAGACGCTTACGAAAGCCAGCGATGTGGCGCATCGGCTGGTGGTGCTGCTGGACCAAATGGTCGCTGGATTTGAGGCTGGTGACGAGCAAGGCAGAGGCCGCAGCTCCGACTCGACGCCAGCGAGGCTATGGTGTGGGGCAAGGGGAGCTGGGTAGCGATTTGTGCTCCTGGGGATGCCAGGGCGACGTCGAAGTACTTGGTTCAAGTTCAACCGAAGCGCAACCACAGCAACAACAAGTCATGCAACGGTGCCGGCGACAACTGGCCACGGAGGGAAGGCATGCTAGAGCACATGTGGGAGCGAGGGGTCAGGCGGGAGAGATTCAGGGCTCGCGTTGAAGCTGCAGAACGTACTAGCGAGCTCGGGCATGCGCGAAGGACGGGATATCGTGTGATGTGATCCCGCGGTGCAGAGCTCGATGACTAGCTTGATGGCATCTCTAGAAGGCGTTCGTCCTTGCATGCTTTGGCAAAGAGGAAGACGAGATCGCGGCAGTTATATTGGGCTTGGTGGGTGGTCGAGGGAGCACTAGTGGGGACGGGGCCTTTAGCCCCGGCCCGTAAGGGGCTTTAGTCCCGGTTCACCAACCGGGACTAAAGGGCGGGACTAAAGGCCTAACCTTTCATCCCGGCCCTCTTACAAGCCGGGACTATAGGTGCTCCACGTGGGCGCCTCGTAGCGCCCCAGGGGCAGGACCTTTAGTCCCGGTTCGTTACACGGGCCGGGACTAAAGATTTTGAGATTTTGCTTATTTTCGGGTTTTTTTTAATGAAATTATTTTTGGGTTTTAGGGTTTCAGGGTTTAGGTGTTCGGGAGATTAACGTGATGCCTCGTTTAGTGTTCGGGAATTAGTTTTCATATAATTTAAATAGAAATAATTATGCATATATATATAAGGTTAACTTATCTTACAAGCGAGCATATATACAATTATATGGAGATCTGAAATATCGGGACTAGAGCCCGTCTATTTGATTACATGGATGAACATCAGTAATGGCCCCTAGCTACACTAAATCGTCCTTTGTCATCTATAGCTTCCGTCCTCAGAAAGGTCGCAAGCTCCTCTGCAACAGCAATCGCGCGTTACTCTGGTAGGACCTTCGTCGTCATGGCCGTGTGCTATATAAGAAGAGGAGATGAATATGAATATCAATCATGATAACAAAGAATGACGGGTAAAAATAGAGGTGTGAATGTTCATTGCTTACGTCGAATATGTGATCCTTGTGCTCAGAGGTAAACGTGCGAATGGTCTCGCAAACATAGTATCCGCATAGATGCGTTCCCCGTGGCTGCTGGTCGCACTTTACGAGAATAGAATATATATAATCAAAATAATAATCTAGCATCATAAATGTATTGAAAATAGAAGTATATCATACTACTACTTACCTGAGCCGCTCTAAAGGTCAACTTCTCATGCTCGATACCGGGAGTCACGCACTTGAACCGCTTCCAAACCCTGCCCGACAAGGATAATGATTTGCTAAGTTTTTCATTAATTGATATATCAGAAAATCATCGAAAGAGACCGATAGAGCGCAAGAATGATTGAAATTACCCTTGGAGCATGTCGTGCATGCTTTGGAACTGTTCCAAGGTCTCGATAATGGGTCGAAGGCATCAACTCTTCCCTTATCAATTTGAATGTCCAACAGAATCCAATGAAAGCTGCACATGTGTGTGTGTGTATATATATATATATGTGTGTGTGTGTGTGTGTGTGTGCGCGCGCGTTAGTAACTTATGAATTACACTTATAAGTGAATGGACACAACAGAGTAAAGACCCTCACCTGAAGTTGTATGGAAACAGTATGTGGTCACAGAAATTTTGATCTGTTAGAAACCTTAGAAGGTTTTCCTCCGTCTCCTTGGGATAATTAGTTAGCGTCGCTATATGTATTTTATCTGGGTCAATAAACCCAATATTTAGGATGCTCTTACTTTTACAATCGAGAATCTTCATTCTACATAATAGAGTACAAGTTATATATAGACAATGAATTGAAATAACTAAACAAGTTATATGTAGCCAACGAATAGAAAAACTTACAAACAATAGCAACTCATAAGCGATTTGTCGAGGGCGTCGCCATTGTACATCTGGAAGAGTTCATCAAAGTCGATATGGATTTGTTCGGGGCGGCCATAGTACTCCTGTGGGACACTCAGCACGATCATCGTTCTCCCATTCTTTGATTCACTTAAGTACCATTGATGCAAGTAACACATATTTGTTGGGAGATCATCTTTGCTAACCAAAGACTCACCCATCACAAACTATGGCTTAGGGGCTACCACAGCCTTGGGTATCTTGTCGTCTTGGGAATACAGCAATTCTTCAACCGAGACACCACATGAAGCCGCCAACTCCTTTGCCCTTTATAAAGCTAGCCCCTGCACCGGAGGGGGAACATTCTCGGTTAACACCTTGAGGGGTGGGATCGACTGTTTGGCTTGTTGTCCAAGCTGAGGAACGTCTGATTTTTTCTTGCTTGTAGTTGAACTTGATTTGCTCCCACTTGCACTTGCACGTGATCTGCTCTTTTTCACTTCCTTCTGCAATGTGCGTGTATAGTCATCAGGTTTATGGTGTAAGTCATAAGGTCTGATAGGAAGATTAGCATGACGTACCTTTGGGAGGGGCGACCGTTTGCGCTTTGGGGTGCTCTGTGGCTTAGGAATCGTCGGCGGAGCGTTCTTGGTGGCACGCTCCCGCTTAGTATCCGGAGCGGGCGGCGGCGGAGACGGACGACCCAAGTCCGGTGGAGGTGATCGAGATGGACTCGGGTTGTGTTGGTCGACGTCATGTGGAGGGCTTGCACGTGATCTGCTCTTTTTCACTTCCTTCTGTAATGTGCGTGTATAGTCATTAGGCTTATGGTGTAAGTCATACTGTGATGGAAGGGTCGTGAAGTATTTTGCAAATGCTATTTGCTTCTAGGTGTATTCCTGGCGGGGCTCGGGTTCCTTCTTTTTCATCTGCGCATCATGATGTTCCTTTGCTATCCTGGCGTTTTCCTCGGGGGTACGATAATCAGGTCCGATAGGAAGATTAGCATGACGTACCTTTGCGAGGGGCGACCGTTTGCGCTTTGGGGTGCTCTGTGGCTTAGGAATCGTCGGCGGAGCGTTCTTGGTGGCACGCTCCCGCTTTGTATCCGGGGCAGGCTCAGGCTTTGTACCCGGAGCGGGCAGCGGCGGAGCGTTCTTGGTGGCACGCTCCCGCTTTGTTTCCGTGGCAGGCTCAGGCTTTGTATCTGGAGCGGGCGGCGGCGGAGCGTTCTTGGTGGCACGCTCCCGCTTTGTATCCGTGGCAGGCTGAGGCTTTGTATCCGGAGCGGGCGGCGGCGGAGCGTTCTTGGTGGCACGCTCCCGCTTTGTATCTGTGGCAGGCTCAGGCTTTGTATCCGGAGCGGGCGGCGGCGGAGCGTTCTTGGTGGCACGCTCCCGCTTTGAATCCGTGGCAGGCTCAGGCTTTGTATCCGGAGCGGGTGGCGGCGGAGCGTTCTTGGTGGCACGCTCCCGCTTTGAATCCGTGGCAGGCTCAGGCTTTCTATCCGAAGCGGGTGGCGGCGGAGACGGACGACCCAAGTTCAGCGGCGGTGATCGAGATGGACTCGTGTTGTGCTGGCCGACGTCATGTGGAGGGCTTGGAGGTAATGGAGGTGTAGGTGACCTGCGACGACTCGGAGGCGGTGTTGTCCTTGGGGCCGAGCCTGGAAGCTTGATGTAGTTCTTGTCCCATAGGATGACTCCACCTAGTACTTCTCCGAGTGTCCTCTCATCTTCGGGTCCAGCTATGTCGAGCTCCATATCATTAAACCCCGTCATGATTTCATCCACCCCGACTTTAGCAAAGCCAGCTGGAATCTCACGGCCATGCCAGCGTGCATCAGGGCCAGAAGGTAAAGCTTGTCCGACGGCCACCTTCATGGATATGTTCTTGAATTTCTGATGGAGTTCACATGATGTTGACTCCTTGATTCCATCCATGGGGTAGCCGGGACCGCCCTCTATCATTATTCGTTCATCGTCGGGCGGGGCCTCAGATTCAGCCACGCTGCTTTTCCGCTTAGATGGGGCGCCGGTAATATCAAGTGCAGGATCTTCCTGGCGCGGTACTCCTCTAAGCTCATCAATCTGCTTCTCTTGCTCGTTAATCCTGGCAAGCAACTGGTTGAACTTGTCATTTTTATTTGTGGCATCATCATCGCATCATGTGCATCATCCTCATTGCATCGGCACCCCGTTGCCACCAGTTTTCAAAACGTGAATCCATTATTAGTTGCCGATTCTCTTCGTTCTCGTCGTTGCCCGTTTAGAGCCCGAGCACACTCGCACGCGTCCGCGGTATCGTCAAACCTTGTTCTTAAAAGTGTGTTGAAAATATTCTTGGATTGGGTTGAAACTTGGCGTGCGGTCTTATTTTAATATATGTAGGCCGCATGCCAATTTTCGTCGCAATCGGAGTCCGTGTGGTACCCGAACGATCGACCGTAGCGGCACCGTCTTCAGTTATTCGTCACACATTTTTTGGTGTTTGTAAATCACGTTGCCAGGTGCCCGTTTTCCATCTCGTCTCGGGCTAGCCACTCTACACAGCCCCACCTAGCCATTCACGCGTCCGTGGCTGTCCGATTGTGATCCCGTGGTCGAAAAAGGAGCCGGATTCGGATAACCCTAGCCCCTCCGTCTATAAATTGGCAGCTAACCTGAATCTCTCCTCGAATCCCGCGCCCCTCCTAACCCTAGCCGCCTCCGCCCTCTCTCTCTCCTCCCACCAGGGTGTAGGGCCAGCAGAAGCCCATCCCGGGCCCACCTAGGCCCGGATCGTGCCGCCCCCGAGCTGCTCCTCTCCTCCCGTGCAGTTCCCGGGTTCCCCTCCCACAGCACCTCCGTGCCGCCATGGAGCGCCGCCGCCGCCCGAAGCTCGCGCCGGTCGTGCACGTTGGGAAGGGGGCCCCAGCCACCAGATCCGTTCGCCGCCGCCTCGTGCCAGCCTATTGTCGCCCGCAGCTCCTGGTCCCCGCGCCCGCCGCCTGATCCGTCGCCCCGGTGCCTCCCGTCGCGTCAACCGTTGGGCGCAGCCCCGCCGATCGGATCCCGTCGGCCTCCGCCACCCTGGAGCGTCGCCGGTACTGCCTCCAGCTGCCCGCTTGACTTCCAGCGCCAACCATGGTGCCGCCTCAGCGTCGCATTGCCAGGAGGCCACACCGCTATGCGTTGTCCAGCCAAGTGGGTCGCGTCATCCCTTCGCCCCCTGCCAGGCCCAGGCGTCGGCCTACCTCACCGCCCGAGCCGCCACAGCCAGCCTGCCCGACGCCGCGTGGCCCGCACGTCGGCCCAGCTCCACTGCCTCCGACCGACTTGGGCCAAGGCCCGCAAAGGTGAGCCTTACCCCAGCCCGCTATCTCTCGCCGTGGGCGCAGTATAGTTATACTACAGGCCCGTTAGCCTCAGTTTCGGCCCATACTAGTTTTGTTTTTAATTTTTCCTGCGAATTAGTATTTTCAATAAAAACGCTAGATTTTCAAACGAACGTAGATTCCAAACCGTGCATCGGATCGGAGTGATTCAAATACGCAACTTGATTAGTTTTTCGCGCAGAACATTATTTTACAACTTGCATGCATGTTTAAAGTGGTTTGACTCGCCGTTTTCCTAGATTTGTGTGGTGTCCTATTAGGGTTATATTCCAGTAGTTATTTTTGTGCGCGTCCGGATTGTTCAAATCCCGTAGATAAAATGTTCATGTTGTTTGTGCCCCTTTTGCCATGTATTTTAGAGTAGTTGTTTGCATTTTTGCATGTAGGTTTCGTCGCTAGTTTAATATCTCGTGTTTAGGACATATTTTTGCATATATGTGTGCCATTATTTTTATTTTGCAACCCCACGTATTATATATATTTTGGGGGTAGAAAAGATCCATAGAATTTAACTGTGCATTTAGTTTTGCCTTCCAAGTATGTTTGCATGCATGATATTTTGCCATGTTGCCCTTTTGTTTAATTTTTGGAATTTATTCCATGCGTGATATGCAAGGGTTGTGAACTAGAGATATCCCCTAGTATTTCTGGTTGCCTTAGAAATCCATGTTTAGGTGTTGTTTGCTTGTTGTCAACTTGCTAGAAAATAGTGCTGATTTGGAGACACTACAAGGAATATGCTAATACACGACGCTATATTATCGTCGCTACATCGTCACGGTTTTTAGTTTACGATGATCTCACGACTAAAAACCAAGCGTCGAAAACGGAGCGTCAGAAATGAATAGCAGCGACATTTTGATCAAAATTGTCGTAACCTTCACGATGATTTCTGTATTGTCGTAACCTTTACGAAAATCCTAAATCGTCGTTGGCAATCTAACCCAGTCCTACCTGGCCGTCCTACGCGGCAAAATTACGACGAAATCAAAACACCATGGTCGAAATTAGCCCAACCCATTTCAATTGATCACATGGGCTGGTTTTATTTTTTTGGGCTTTTTCTTATTGGGCTTCTTTTTGGGCCTTAGCCCATTTATAGCCACTTTTAGTTTTTCTTTTTCAAAAAAAATTTTGGACCCTGGCCTTTTAGTGCCCAAATACATTTGGTCCAGTTTCAGTTTTGGCCTTTTTTCATTTTTGAATTCAGCAACTTTTTTTTCAGAACTTGGTTTCATTTTTAATTATTGGGCCTTTTCAACCAATTATTTGTCCAATATTAAATGCAGCACTATTTCATATTCAAATCAAGAAAACTCCAAGTCGAATTAAAATCATCCATCATATAACATCACATAATACATCTTCCAGATTTACATAACACAATAACTCATCGGATTCACTGTTGACAATCAGATACCAGTTTTCACAGCTGAAGCATCAACCCAAAAGAATCTCAAAAGAAATTACAGAAATTAGCACTCGCTGTGAAGAAGTCATCCTGCTCTTGCTTCCCCACTCCTAGTTTTGCATCCCTGATACCAGCTTTTTTGGGCTCTAGTATACCTGCATCCAAACAAAGTAATGTATTGTTGAGGCGCAGGAACTAGATGGCAATGCTAAATATTAAAACGTCTTTCGAAGAACAAAATATTATCTCAGGTGAAACTGTAGTGTAACTTTAAACAAAATATGAGGCATAAATAAAAGAAAATGTTCAGATCTTCAGTAATATGAAGTAACAGATATACTCTCGTTATCAAAGTTGGCGAGAAAACTGCTGAAGATTGATCTTCTCTGGGTTCTTTTAGAGTAGAATAAAGCTACAGTATGTGATGTTAGCCTGTGATGGTGGTAGAAAATAATATAAATGTGAGTTCTTTTCCTAGTGTTCCATGCTTCCATGCTAGATGTTATTAGTAGGACGTTATAGTGCATCTTGACTACTACTTCCTCATGTCTTGTTTCAACATTCTAGAATTATGTAGCTTGTTGTTTCGGGGTGTAGAAAATGCCATGTTGCTGTTTAGGGCAGATTGTAACTATTTCTTGTGTAGCTTGTATTTGTTGAACCGTTGCTCCGTTTTGATCGTGCCCTATATGAAACTTTCTTAGAATTTCGTGTAGATCCATATTCTCTTGCTGCTTGTATGTTTTGGAGTGTTTGTGGCTATCATTGCATACATATTGCATTCATGCTATCATATCTTGCGGTGACCATATCTTTTGAACCGTAGCTCCGTTGGAGATGTTCCATATATATAAATGGACTAGAATGACATGTAGTTTCACATGAACCACTTCGTTTTGCCGCTTAACAAACATAAAATGTGGTTAGGAAAAATCTGGATAGATTTAGAAAGTAACACATGGGGTCATTTCGGAGATGCTATATGTCGTTTCCGACCTCATTTAAAGCCTAGATAGGTAGTTTAATTACGCTTCACCTCTTGCCTTGTTTAACAACATTTAATATTGTCGTGTACCTAGACAAGAGTGAACTAAATAATTATATATAGAGTTTTGTCAATATGCAACTCGTTGCATATTGAACTTCACTTAATATGTAGAGTTTGATTGGAGTGAATTGCCACGTCATGCCTTACATTAGACAGATCATGCATCATACGTGTTGAGCATTATGTCGTGCATGTGTTGTGGTGAATATTGTGTGTTGATTCTTGTTTCCAGTTTGCTTCATCTCGATAGAGTTCTGACCGCTTCGGAGAGTGAGGATCCGTTTGACTACGTCGGTTCTTCTGCTTCACAGAGTCATTCTTCTTCCAAGCGGGATCTCGGGCAAGATGACCATTTCCCTAGATACCATTACTATCATTGCCATGCTAGCTGTCTCGTTTATTTCATTATGTCTCGCTGCCTACCACCTGTTAATATCAGCCTCCCAACAATGCCGTGAAATACCTTCAACCTGTACACCACCTAGCAAACCACTGATTGGCTATGTTGCCGCTTGCTTAACCATGTGTTAGCGTTGCTAGTTGCAAGTGGAGTTACTTCCATGTGATAACATGGGTTCCTTGTTATATCACAATATTAATGATATTTAACTTAATGCACCTATATACTTGGTAAAAGGTGGAAAGCTCAGCCTTTCTAGCCTGGTGTTTTGTTCCACCTTTGCCGCCTTAGTTTCGGCTACCGGTGTTATGTTCCATAAATGAACGCTCCTAACATGCTTGGGGTTGTTGTGGGGACCCCCTAGATTCTCGTTTTAGGATAAAGCTCGTCTAGCAAGGCCCAACATTGGTACTATATTTTCCCAACATAATAACTTTGTTACTACTGAAAAACATAGGGAGTTAGCGCTACCCAAGGAGTAATTCTACATAATACAGGGGGGCCAGTGCTGATGGTGTTTATCCCAAATGGTCTGCCTACGGGGCCACCGCGAGGAAACTCGAGGTTTGGGTCTCGTAGCTAGTTCCATATGGTTGTGTCCTGAGAGGAGATATGCGGCTCCTATCGGGTTCGTCGACATGTCGGGCGGCCTTGCTGGACTTGTTTTACCTTTATCGAGCGTCTTGTGCGAGGGATTCTGAGGATGCTTTGAGCTAACTCGAGGTTGAGGTTTTCCAATAGGAACCCGGGGAGATCACGGCTTATCCCTGATCGAGGTCATTCCGTCGCAGCATGCGGTAGTTTGTGATGGACTAGTTGGAGCACCCCTGCAGGGTAAAATCTTTTGAAAAGCCGTGCCCGTGGTTATCTGGCAACGTGGAAACTTTGTTTAAGATCCGGTTGTAGATAACTTGAAGTAAACTTAACTAAAATATGCCAACTGAGTGCGTAACCGTGACTGTCTCTTTGGTGAGCCCCTTCTCTGATCGAGGACATGGTGGGGTTATGTCTGACATAAGTAGGTGTTCAGGATCATCCATTTGATCATCAGTAGTTCACGTCCGTTGTGCATAGATCTTCCCCCTCTTATTCTTGTACTCGTAAGTTAGCCACTAAATATATGCTTAGTCGCTTGCTGCAGCGTCACCACTTAACCATACCTCACCCATTAAACTTTGCTAGTGTTGATACCTTTGGAAATGAGATTGCTGAGTGCCCTGTGGCTCACAGATTACTACAACACCAGTTGCAGGTGTAGGTAAAGGATATTAAGACGTGAGCGCCATGATTGTTCATTTGGAGTTTCTTCTTCTTCCTCTTTGACGATCTAGGATGGGTTCCAGGCCGGTAGCCTGGGATAGCAAGGATGGATGTCGTTCTTTTCTCGTTTGTTTTCGTCCGTAGTCGAACCCTGCTTTTCTTCGTGATATTAATGTATTGTACAAATGTGATTCGGGTGTAGCTTGTGGCGAGTGTAAGCCAATTCCATATACTTTTCTCTTCAGCACATGAACTTGTAACGATATCCATTCTTGCGAAACGACGAGATGCGCTTCTATCCCTGTCGAGGCCCTCGCGCCCAAATAAGGATAGGATCGCATCTTGGGCGTTACAAATACCTTGCGGCCTTTTGCCATGAAGTAGTTTCCAATTCCTTCACTTGGTGAATCAACTAAGTCGTAGGAGTTGGAGGAAACGAGTGCAAGACCGACAACACCATCATCTTGACTATAGTCAAAGTTGGAGTTGTAGCTTCTCTCGAATTGGTTGTCACACTCGGAGCCGGAAACCAATTCACCAACATGAGCTTGATGTCTTCTTCTTGAGCTGATCTTGGTGAACCAATCCTTCTTATACCATTCCTTGCCTCTTCAGGAGTATCTACGTTCATAATGATCTTATGTACTCATTATATCTCTACGAGGCGACTCATCTGTTGAGCTTCGTCTTCTAGGTGACTCTTCTCTTCTTTTTTGGGGAGCCGAGCACTCATTGGAATAGTCCAAGATTTCCAAAGTTGTACCAGTTTCTCTCATGACTAGATGAATGTTTCTCATCATATCTTGAGCTTGAGCTTGTCTCTATGCCTCTACTCTTGCAGAACTTGTTGAATTTTCTGACCATGAGACTGATCGCTTCATTGGTAACAAGGTTGGCATTTGAAGTAGCGGGAGTATCACTTGAAGCTTTGTAAGCGCCACTTGACTTGTTGTGCAAGAACTCTTGGTCCTGGAGTGACATTTCATGAGCAACAATCCTTCCAATGACTACAGTTTGCTTGAGATCCTTGTAGTTTGGCATCATTTGAATTAATGTGCATACGGTGTCGTATCTTCCATCCAAGGCTCTAAGTATCTTCTTGATGATGAATTTGTCAGTCATCTCTTCACTTCCTAAGTTGGCAATCTCATTTGTGATGAGAAGTAGCCTAGAGTACATCTCAGGGACACCTTCACCATCCTTCATTTTGAACTTTTCAAGCTGACTTTGTAGCACATCCAACTTAGATTCCCTAACACAATATGTACCTTCGTGCATATCAATCAAAGTACCACAAATTTCCTTTGCATTATCAAGGCTACTAATTTTGTTGAACTCTTCAGGACACAGGCAGTTGAACAGGATGTCACATGCTTGAGGATTGTATGGCAACATCTTCAATTCTTTCATTGTCGCATCACAATCCTGTTCTCTTCCATATCCGAAGAAATCACCTTGCACATCAACACGAACAACAACCCAAATGGTAGGATTATGACCAAGAATATGCATTTTCATCTTATGCTTATAAATAGCAAAGTTTGTACCATCGAAATATTAACCTCTGCGGTGATACTTTCCCTCACTAGAAGCCATAGTCTCCTAGGTTGTGAAACCAATGCAATGAAAACCTCGCTCAAATACTACTTGTAAGATCGAAAGTATGTCTAGATGGGGGGGTGTGATTGGACTACTTGAAAAGACGTGAAAGTTGGTGGTACCGAGATGGTTGGGTTTGGCATAGGATCTGTATGGTGGGAAATTGGTACGGCCAAGTGGAAATAGTTGGTGGCACCGATTTTGCTCATATGGCTTTGGACAAACATATATTGTGGGAGAATGAGTGAATATGTTTGGTGGCTATCTCTAAGTACTTGAGACACCAATTCGCCATAATACCTCCCCCCTTTTAATTCTATTAGCTTTCCTTTGGACTCAAAGTGCTTATTCACAAATGTAAAATGTAGAGCCTTCTAGCTTGAAGCCTGAGCCAATCCTATTGCTTTCCTTGCATCAAGGGGCTTCTCCTCACAAACCTATAGCCAAGGCATGTTTCAACTTTTTTGAAATATACTTGGATAAGATCATTAGTCCAATGATGGATATGTTGTGATCAATTATGAAAACCACATTAGGTAGCAATTGTGCTTTCATAAACTTTCTCGGATTGGGTTGAAAGTTGTCGTACGGTTGTATTTTATTGTAGGTAGACCGCCTGCCAAATTTTGTCGCAGTCAGAGGTCGTTTGATACTGGAACTGTTAAACCTATAGCAACACTATAGCGAGTCAAACGTGAGACGTTCTCAGTGTTTAAAACCTGATGTCGGGCTGCCCATTTTCACTCTCATATCCGCCCAGCCTCTGTGCGCACTACACCGACCTGCACGCAACCTAGCCCGAAGACCTCCCGGAACCTGAAACATACGGTCGTCACCGTTGGGTCTGGATCAAACACGTAATAACGGTTTTGCAACTCGACTCCCTAACCTAGTTATACTCAACCATCCAAGCTAATCGGTGGGTCCACTTACCCCTAAAGGTAACCTACTTGCTATATATAGTCCACCCCTAGTCCATTTTAGACAAACCCTAGCCCTAGCCTACTCTAACCCTGCAGCGTTGGCGCCCCTTTTGTCCCTCCTCGGGATCCTCCCATATCCCATCTGCCTAACCAGCGCCGATCCCCTAGTAGCCTACCAACAAGCTCCCCTGTGCCGAGATAATCCCATCATGCACTGCCTTCGTCCATGCCAACTGGAGCAACTAGCAATAGTATCGCCTGCATGAGCTGCTCCTCCAGCTCGCCTCTAGCCATGCGCCCGCAAGCAGGAGCAGCCAGCCGCCGGACCGCGATCTCGCGGACGACCGCCGCCGGTGACTAGCCACAGGACCATCGCTCCTTCTCCTTCTTCCTAATCTCTTGTCTTGGTCCCGTGTTTCTCTTTTCTCTCTCAAACTCTCTTTTCTTCATCCTAGTAGAGAACACCATGGAACCGTCTCGCTCAAGCTCGCCGTGCCGTCGTTCGTGCTCATCGTCGTCGGGAACACGCGCCTGCCTCCTCTTCGCCATGCGTAGATCCGTCGAGGTCCCATGCTGGAGCATGCCACCCATCTTTCCGGCATGCCGCACCGTCGACCTGAACCATCACCTCCTCTCCTCGTCCTGTGTGCATGGGGATCGAGTAGCAGCGCTCGATCCCGACTGCATTGACCAAGCCGCTGCCTCGGAGCCGAGCCCGAGTAGCATCCAGGTCGGCCCAACCGCGTCGCGTTTGCCTCCCCACCAGTCCAGATCTGCCACAGTGTATGGTGCTAGTGCCTCGGCCGCATGCGAGGCCAGGCCCAGATCGCCCACCAGCCGAGCACCGCGCCAAGGGACTAGCTAGCACCAGCCTACCTTAGCTACACCGCTTGGGCCAAGCCCACTAGGTGAGCGCTCTGTGCCCTGTTATCCTTCGCCCACTACATCGCATAGCTAAGTTGCACCCACGCTGTTGTCTTAGATTAGCCCCACCTCATATTTTTTCTTGACGAATTTGCCTAATTGAGGGGTGATTTCATAATTGTAGAAGAATGCATCTTCTTAAAATGCTAATAACTTCTCCCTTCGTCCCAAAATAAGTGTCTTAAGCTTAGTGTAACTTTGTACTAGAGCTAGTAGAAAGTTGTGACAGTTATTTTGGGACGGAGGGAGTAATTAACAATGCATCGCACGTTAAAACTTTATATATGTAAAATGTCTAGAATTTTATGTAGATTAATAATATCCCACGTTCAAACTTGTTAAAAATATTCAAACTTGTTTTTTCATTGTTTGGCGTGATGCCATATGAAATGGATTTAATTCGTAGCAAAATAACCGTGCATCGGATTTAAAAACTTCGAACATGAAACCTACTTAGAGTTTTGTGTAGTTTCAACATATCCAACTTTTAACCATGATTAAAATGATTAAATTTTTGTTTTCATGTAATTGCATTAATTTCATATCAAAACAATTTGTCTCATAACTAATTTACCGTTGCTCTCATTAAAAAAATTCGCATGTATAGATTGACTAGAAAAATTTGTAGAATAACATGGTGGTATTTATTTTGTTGTTTAACAAATCTAAAGTTGTGGATAGAACACTTTCCGGAATTGTTATTCATTATTCCGGCCTCATTTAAACTTCGTAGAATTTCATGTAGTTTCATAATGCCTTGTTGCATCCATGATTTACGTGCTTGTGGTTGTCATGATATACATTTTGCATTCATAGCATATTATCTTTTGATGGTCATATCTTTCACACCTTAACTCCATTTTAGATGATCTATCTATGTAAATCGACTTGAATGACGTGTAGATTCACGTGGTCGACTTTATTTTGCTGTTTAATAATATGAAATGTGTTTATTACAGATCTGGACCAATTTCGTAATTAACATATCAGGTTGTTACGGAAGTGCTATAAGTTTTTTCCGACCTCATTTAAAATGCTAGATAGTGCAGTTTATTGATGCTTCACCTCTTGCCATGTTTAACAACATTTCACATTGTCTTGTAAGTAAACTGGAGTGAACTAATAATTCAAATACGGTGCATAAGTTGATTGTTGTGATTTATCGTGTCATGCTTAATTAAATGGACATGCATCATATTTGATTGTGCATCATGTCATGCGTATTTTCTGGTGTTTATCATGTGTTGATGGTTCGTTACCAGATTGTTTCTTGTCAATCAAGTTCCAAACCGCTTTGGAGTGTGAGGATTCGTTCGACTACATTGGTTCGTCTACTTCACGGATTTGTTCTTCTTCCAAGCAGGATCACATGCAAGATTATCATTTTCCTAGATACCACTGCTATCACTACTATGCTAGTTGTCTCATTTCTATCGTTATGTCTCGCTGTCTACCACTGTTATGTCAAGCCTCCCAACATTGCCATGAAAATCCTCTAACCCCTCCATATCCCAGCAAACCTCTCTTTGGCTATGTTACCGCTTGCTCAGCCTTCTTATAGCATTGCTAGTTGTAGGTGCAATTGCTTCCATGTGACAACATGGATATTATTTTGAATATCACCATATTATTGTTATTTAATTTAATGCACCAATATACTTGGTAAAATAGGGAAGGCTTGGCCTTCTAGCCTAGTGTTTTCTTCCATCTTTGTCACCCTAGTTACTTGTGTACCGGTGTTATTTTCCATAAATGAGCGCTCATAACATGCTTTGGATTGTTATGGGGACCCCCTTCTTTTTTGTTTTGGGATAAAACTCTTATGGCAAGGCCCAACATTCGTACTATATTTGCACAACATAATAATAATGAACACTGTTAGTAACGCATAGGGATTTAGTACTACCCGTGGATAAACTTAACATAATACAGGGGGCCAGTGTTGATGGTATTGGTTCCAAACAGGAAAACTATGGGGCCACCATGGGGAAACTCGAGGTTTGGTTTTACTCGTAGTGTGAGCCATCCGGTAGTGCCTTCAGAAAGAGATACGCACGACTCCTATTGGAATCTGCTCTTCTTGGCAATTTTCCTGGATTTCATTTACTCTTATCGAAGGTATTCTGCATTGGGATATGAGTGATACCTCGGGCTAGCTCAAGGTTGAGGTTTTCTCTCCAAGGCAACTTGTGGAAGTTTAAGATGTACTAGTTGGAGCACCCCTATAGGGCTAAATCTTCCAGAACGCCACGCCCACGGTTATGTGGAAACTTGGAAACTTTGTTTAACACGTGGTCATAGCAAACTTGAAGTAAACTTAATTAAAAATATGACAACTATGTGCGTAACTGTGACTGTATATTTTCATCAGTTCTTACCCGAGAGTGGACACAGTGGGGTTATGTTTGATGTAAGTAGGTGTTCAGGATCACATCCATTTATGCGTAGATTACCCCCTCTTAATCTCGACTCGTAAGTTATCCACTCATTTAAATGCTTAGTTGCTCGCTGCAGCCTCATCACTTAACCATACCTCACCCATTAAACTTTGCTAGTCTTGATACCTTTGGAAATGATATTTCTGAGCCCCTGTGGCTCACAAATTATTGCAACAACAGTGGCAGGTACAGGTAAAGTGATACTTTGACGTGAGCACGATGATTATTCTATTTGGAATTTCTTCTTCTTCTTCTTCATTGATCATAAGATGGGTTCTAGGCCGACAACCTGGGATAGCAAGGATGGTTGTCATTTTTTGTCGATTGATTTTGTCCGTGGTCAGACCCTACTCTTCTACATGATCATTGTGATATGATGTATTGTGATGTTCATGCTGTAGCTTGTGGAGAGTGTAAGCCAATTCCATATACTCATCTCTTTTGTACATGTACTTGTAATGATACCGATTCTTGCAAAACAACGAGATGCACTTCTATCCCTCTTGAGGACCTCGAGCCAAAATAAGGATAAGATCGCATCCTGGGCGTTACAAGTTGGTAGCAGAGCAACACCGATCTAGGAGCCCCCTTGATTGATCGAACTTGGATGATTCGAGTCTAGCAAAAACCTACTTTGAGTCTAGTTATATATCGGACAATAGGATTCTTTTTACTCCTCTTCTATGGTCTGGCAAGGAATCGTCACATAAGAATTTTAGTTCTACTCCTCTTCTCTCTCAAAAAAAGTTAGGACCACGCGGGTATTTTGGAATCTATATGATGCCAATGTGATAGAGTTCTGAATTGGTACCTCCTGTTATCAAGGAGTAGAGCTCCAAGGGGGTTTTGGCACATCGTTATCATTCATCTTCCTTAGTATATCAGGACACGAGCATCAAAACACATCTGTACTTTGCTTGGTTGCAAAGAGTGTCGTGACTTTTACCCAGTAATGGTGGAGATATTTCGGGTGATCTACCAGATTTGGTATTGTTGTTGTTTCAAAGGTCTAAGGTAGATGAATTTGTGGAACTTCTCGAATATGTGTTGATAGTTCTGGAAAAGTTTGTAGCTGTTACACTGAGTAGGTTCCCGGACTCGCAACCTTATAGCATAATGAAGAAAGATTTCAGAAGTTCTTAGGTGGGAATTCAAGTAGTTACCTAGGATTATCTTCCAAGAGATGCATGATGTGAGGCTGGGGTTCGACCTTTAGTGGATTCGTTTGTTCACGTTCTTTCTTACAAAGGACAGTCTAGATATACTTCATCACATATGCTCCATCAAGCCTTGTAGGTTGCTACACCTAGGGATCATATTCGAGCGTCATTTCAATAAGAATATCCAATGTACGATCGAGCCCATGCGAACATTACAACAAAAACAAAAAATAAAATCTTTGTCATATATTTGTTTCCGACTTGTATTATAGGCCTCATCCTTGTTTTGCTGGAGTACGGTAATTTAAGTTGCTTCAAGGTCAAGTGGTGATTCCATATCTTTCCTAAGCGATGTTCTCATATTCTATGGGAGTGCTAATCCTTTTGTTCAACCGGAGTTGTCATATTAATTATTTTCAACCCGGAGTGCTTCTCTTCAAGGAATTAAATCTTCTCAAATATTTGCAAGATCAATCCTCAGATTTCTTTCTAGAGTTCGTCCCATCTGTACCATGTTGTCTTTATTTTTCCCACCCTCCTGAACTTTTCTTCAATGATTTAATTATCATCCTAGTGCCTTTCTTTTCGGTTATGCTACCGCTAACTTCTCTTTCGTATTGGTTCCGGAGTGTCACCTCTCTTTATTCTATCCGGAGTGTTGAAGATATCACAGAAGTTTCTTTTTTTCATTCAATCCTTTCAATTATTTGGAGGTTCTCACCTCATCAAGTTCTCAGTTTGTACTGGTGCAATATCTATGTCTAAACAATCAATTCAACAAAGTTTTCTTTGAGTGGGCCCATAACCCACAGTTTTTCCGAGGAATCAATTTGTACCGGTGCAATATCTGTGTCTAAGCAATCAATTCTTACCTTGCTCTTCTAATATTTTTCGGAAATCTCAAGTTATTTTCTAATGTGGTGTAAGAATGAATTCCATTAGTCATATTCCTTCTCTTTTAGTTCTCATCTTGGCTCAACTATTTCTTATTCATCATTCTGGAGTGTCTGAGTAATTTATGGTGGTGTTCTCGTCATCATTCTTAGCTTGAAGATTGAAGAAGAGTTCCTCTTGAATCTTTGTCCATTCTTTGAAGATCGTCATCTCAGCTTCATGCTCTCTCTCAAATTGTTTTGACCAAGAGTAATTCCTTCCATATCTATCCGGTGCATTTCAGAATTGTCTTCATTTTTTGATCCTCCAAAGGCCATCATTTCAGAAGATTACTTCGTTCTCACCTTTCAGCTTTCATTCTCAAATTCTTCTCAATTGTTGTCTCTTCGTTCGTATCTCAATTATTCTCGTGCCTTGTTGAAGTTTTCTGCTAGGCAGATTGTGATCTCTTCGGTCTCATGTATCTCCATGCATTCTTGGTATCCTCATTCAGTTCAGAATTCTTACGAGTGGTGTCAAGAGTTCTTCAATTTGGTGCTCTGTCTCTTAATCTCCTCAATCTTTTCAAGAAGAATGAGTAGTATGCCAAATCTGTTGCTATTCATTAATTTAACTTGATAAATGATAGGATAACATAATTATTATACTTGTTTCCTTGAGGTGATTTAAATCCTTTTTCCGGAGTCGTTCATGATACAAAATTTTCGATTCTAAGTGCTCATCTTTATTTTCCGTAATTCACGCTTTTCTCAAGTATCTCTTCGCGAAGTCCCATATAAATATTTGCAAGGTCAAAATCTTTTTTTTTCAACCTTCATTTCTTTTCAGAATTCTTTTGTATACGGAGGATCTTCATGGTGATTCGTTAAGGATGTAATTCTTTTCAAAGTATTCTTCAAGATTCTTGTTGGAGAACCTCAAGTGTTCTTTCTCTTGAATTTCAAAGAGCAATTCTTCCTCCATTATCCTTTTAGGTGGTGTTATAGCATTTTGATTCATGAGGAGTCTCAAAGAGAATTTGTTTCAACAATGAGATAGTTAAACCAACCTATTCTTTAATCATGAGATATTTCAATCCCTCCTTTCTTCCATTGAGCTATCTTGGTTTACATTTCACCTAAAGCTATTCCTAACTATTGTTGCTATTATGGTGATTATTGTTGATCCAAGTTGTCAATAAATCTTATTGGTGAAAGATGTTTTGCATATCTTGTTGCTCCCAACCAATCTATTTCCGTTAGTGGCTAGTTGTCACCTCATAATTTTGAAATGGTTTCAACAAGGCCAGATGAAGCTTGTTCTTTTCGTTGTCGATTTTCCAACAATTCCTTTCATTTCTTCTTGTAGGATTTTTTTCAAGTTCATTTATGATGGAAATTGTATTTTTCTTCTCTCTTCTCTTCTCTCTAAACATCTAATTGCTATTCCTTTTGTTCCAGAGGCTTTGTGATGTTGCTCTCTTCAACACATATTTTTTTTGTTTTGTCAAGATCATGTTCTTCCCTTACTTGTCCCTTTAACCGGAGTGTTGTCAAACCTTTTGAAGTTCATTTCATCTAATCAAGTTTTGCCTCTCTTTTGTATCGAAGTGCTGCCGAAGTTTTATTTTGAATTCTTGCTTGTTTCTCATATCATTCTTGATCTCTTTGCAACCTTCAAGGATCGTTGGTTTCACACGTTTGTCAAAGAAGCAACTAAGTTTTACCTATTGATCCTGATCTGTCTCTTCCCCTTTCATTCTTAGATATCGGGTTGAGAACTCTTGTTAGTGGAGGAGAGTTGTAACGGCCCAGAACCGAAGCTCCAGAAGATTCCCGTTTATTTTGTACTTGCCATGTGTCTCCTTTGTTTGTCGCATTCGTCATTGCATCAGGCGCATCATCGGCAATGCATTGGCACTCCATTTACGTGAGTTTTTAAACTTGCATCCGTTGTTAGTTATGGTTCTCTCCTTTTTTGTCATTGAACGTTTTGGGACCAACCACACACGAATGCACCCGCGACATCGCTAAATCTTGTTTTTAAAAGTTTGTATAATACTTTCTCAGATTGGGTTGAAAGTTGGTGTGCGGTTGTATTCTATTGTTGTAGACCGCCTACCATGTTTCGTTGCGTTCGAAGGTTGTTTGATACTCTAACCGTTAAACCTATAGAGACACTATAGTCGGTCAAACGGGAGATGTTTTCGGTGTTTGCAACTTGATGCCGGGCTGCCCGTTTTTCTGCTCATCTCCCCTAGCCTCTCTGCACAATGCACCGACCTGCGCGCAACCTAGCCGAAGAGTTCGCGAAACCCGAACCATACGATCGTGACCGTTGGCAGTGGATCAACCCCGTAAACCCAAAATTGTCATCGGTTTTGCAACTGAACTCCCTAACCGAGTTATACTCAACTATCCGATCTAATCGGAGGGTCCACATGCCCCTAAAGCTAACCCAATTGCTAAATATATTCCACCCCTAGTCCATTTTATACAAACCCTAGCCCTAGGCTACCCGAAACCCGCAGCGCCGCCACCCCTTTTGTCCCTGCTTAGGATCCTCCCTGATCCCATCTTCCCAACCAGCGTCAATCCCCTCGCAGCCAACCAGCGCCAATCCCCTCGTAGCCAACCACCAAGCACCCCTGTGCCGAGCCAACCCCAGCATGCGGCCGCCTTCATTCGTGGCTGCTGTAGAAAGCAGTAACGTAGCCTTTGGCCGTGCGCCCGCAAGCAGCAGCAGCCAGCCGCCAGACCTCGATCTCGCGGACGACAGCTAACGGTAACCAACCCCAAGACCGTCACTCCTTCTCCTTCTTCCCCATTTGTTCACTCGGTCCCGTGTTTCTCTTTTCTCTCAAACTCTCTTTTCTTCATCCCAGCACAGAACGCCATGGATGTGTCCCGCACTAGCTCCTCTCGCCGCTGTTCAGGCTCGCCATTACCGGGAACAGGCGCCTGCTCCCCTTTGCCAAGCCCAGATCCGTCGAGGTCCCTTACCGGAGGCTGACTCCTACCGTGCCTGCGTGCCGCACCATCGACCTATAACATCGCTGTCGGGACCCCGATCCTAAGTCATAAGAACCCAGCCCGTAACACATCTCATCACTTTGCGGCCTCATGCACGGTAAACTCCACGGCTGCCACCTTACCTTGGCCAGGACCGTTTGCGTCTTTTGGCTCGCGTATATGAATACGTCGCTAGCATTCAAACGAGAAAGAACCCGGTCGACATGACTAGTTATAAACCCAAGTGGTACATCCGTACAGGGACAGGCATACATAACCCAGCAAAGCAGGTGTCGGTCATCAGCGTGTGGAGACGAGTCGTAGAAAGCTACAAGGACTCCATTACACCGCGTGACATTTCCCCGAAGGGACAGACACATCATCAAAGAAGGATACATGCCGGTCAATCAATGTGTCCGGAGCAGTAGCAAGCTACCAAAGCTCGGTGGAAGCACAAAGAGGCATTGCCCCGTAAAGAGTACTACTAAAGTAACACAACTAGGTGTCAATCCCACACATATAATGCATTTCATAACATACACACGATATGCATGATATGTTTAGATACAACATGACATCACAACATAAGTCTATGACTCAAGCTTTTATTAAAGACTCATAAGAGTCAACATAGTATGATATTACAAACAGGGGTCTCGTGACCGTTACTCATGTCATACAAACATCAAGCGGAAGCATAACATGTCTGGGTACAGACATCTACTAAAAGTGGCTGGAAGAGCCTGAAAAGCTACAACGACACTACCAAAGGAACCAGACCTGTGTGTGGGATTTCCAAGCTATTCTGGTGAACGTCGAACACATCGTGTAGAAACCTTTAATGAGACTAAAATATTCTCTGCAAAACATAAATAAAGCAACCGTGAGTACAAAGGTACTCAGCAAGACTTACATCAGAACTATCTACATATGCATCAGTATCAATGAAGGGATTGTGGGGTTTGACTGCAGCAAGCCAGCTACGACTACAATTTCTTTCTTTGAGGTGGGACAGCGCACACGTGTCCACATATTCACCAATTCAATACACCACTATGGATTCACTCTCGTCTCCCTACGAGAAGGCCATCCATAGCACTCACACTTATCTTGAATATTTTATTGTCTCCATTCAAGTTGTCTATGACCATATAAGTTTCCAAGTAGTCCATATCCGCGGACGCGGCTATTCGAATAGATTAGATTACCCTGCAGGGGTGTACTTCTTCACACACACTCCCACCACTTATCACCATATGCACGTCATGCATCTCGGCAACCTTCAAGAAGAAGCACTAGCGTGGTAGTCGCCACAAGCTGACTAACGATACAAGACTCTAGTCCAGGTTTATCGCCTATTTGAGACTGAACCCGGAAGGAAGTCCGGCCGAAGTTCCCTCTACGGCCCCAAACGATGTGTATAGGGTTCCCAAGCCCACCTCGACGGATGGTACTAGGCTTGGTACACTGGGCCACGATGCCTAGTCTGTCCCAAGCCCACCTGTACGTGGTGCCACTCGGTAGACTACTAGCATGACTTACAAACACCAGAAACTAGTTGGAACTCCTGGACAAAGATCTAGGTGATTACTAAGTCGAGAGAGTCAATTAAGGATCCCAATGTGCGGTAGTAGCTAGTCTTGGATAACATACACTGGACTCAGTTCTTAAGGACGGTCCCAATGATACAACCCGCCATGTACTCCTACACAGCCTCTCATCGGTACCTTTACAAAATCGGATTCACACCTTTACTCCCACACTGTAGAACATGCACACCACCATTCTGATTCAACATCCAGATGGATCAGACCCGACACGACTCTAAGCATAGCAGGCACAGTAAGCAAGCATGGATGAGTAAGAACAACAAGGCTCAAGTAGTTCCTACTCATGCTAAGTGGTTTCAACTATTTACTGTGGCAAAAACAAATCATGCAGAGGAATGGGTTCAACTACCGAGAACCTGTAAGAGTTGAATCGTGTTTGTCCTAATGCAATGAAACAGAGCAGGAGCAAGAGAGTGGGTTTATATAAATATGGTCAAGGGGTTTTTCTTGCCAGACAGTTCCGAAGATAGCCATGAGTCTTCATCAGTGTCAACAGTCACATCGTCGGAACCATCGTCTACCGAGGGGGAATAACACCAGCAAACAAGAAAGAATAATATTTACTTCACGGAAATGCAACACTATGATGCATGATCATGACATGAAAATGAAATGTGGCACGGGGTAATGTAGCTACCACTTCTTAGGTTGAAGCTGATTGAATCAAAATTCAAATATCACTTCAAATAAGGTATTTTTCAAATATCCTTTTAATTGATTTGACCTGATTCTCATGTATAACTTGCTTTTACATGCACAAAAATAGCACCAATGGATTCCTTGAATTTTCCTGATCATTTTTTATATGTAAATTATTTTCATTGCACTTATAGATTATTTTCTATGTTTTTTAGAAGTTTTCAGTATTTTCTGGAATTTGTTGAATTGATTTAATTCCAGAATATATTAATTGCACCAGCATGACATGAGGGTGAGGTCAGCAGGTCAACTGAGCTGCCCAGGGTCAAACCTGACGTGTGGGATCCACACGTGAGTGTCACAATTTAATAACATGGTTTATTAACTAAATAACTAATTAATTAGAAGTGGGCCCATCTGTCACTAGCTGAAGGTTTGTTTAAACTAACTATTTAATTAACAACAAAAACCTTAATTAGCCACACGTGGCCCCACCTGTCTCTGACCTAGGGGAGTCAAATCCCCGGTCAAAAGGGCGAAAGCCACAGGCGGCTCAACGCCGGCGACACCAGACACGGTGGAGCTCGTCAGAGAGTCGCTACGGGCATCCGTTTTGGGTGAGGTTTGGCTCTATAGAAAGCATGCGCTCGCGCGCATCCGATGAAGCAAGCGGCAGCACCTAGGGTGCACTACATCGACGGCATCAACGACGTCTGTGACGGCCGAAGTACGAGCTCATCGAAACCGGCACTAGAGGGCAGAAACGACCGTGGGAAGGGGGGAATTTGTTCAGTAGCTCACTGCGGGGAGGATGGAGCCAACGGCGATGGAGGGGTGGTGCTCTGCTTGCGGCAAATCGACAGCGACATTCGACGACCGGAGATGGGGAAGACATGGCGATGGCGGGGCTCCGAGGCCTTCGGGCTCGATTCCTCTGTCAGGGAGGAGCAGGGCGACGAGGCCGTTCCATTGAGAACAAAAGAGAGACGAGGGGTGGCCGGAGGCTGCGATGAACGACGGCGACAAGCTCGAGCAGAGCTCGGCCATAGCGAGCTGGTGAGGAGAGCAGGGGGCAAATGGTGGCTGGCTTGATGGGGACGGCTCTCCCGAGCCTATCCCAATCACCATATCGGCAGGGAGGCCAGGCAATTCCAGGTGGCGTGGCACCCCTAGCCGTGCGCCGTGCTCGGTCTCCCCTCTTCCAGTAGGCAGAGGAAGAAGACGACCCTCCCTTGGTGGGTTGGGCCTCTTCTGGGCAGGTGAGCGCCAGGTAAGGTTCTTTATTTTATTCATTTTTATTTTCTAATTTCTGCTCTTTTGTTTTGGTTAAAAAATATATAACCATTTTAGTAAATTCCAAAAATATATATATGTGGACTAAATGGAAATATCCAATGCCACGTAACAATCTTCACAATTATTGGACATATATTTTATATGTAGAAAATATATATCCAATACAAATAGGGTTTGAATGAATTCAAAAGCCCAATATAATTTTTTTGTGATCATAAAATATTAGTTGACATTTTTATATCAGTCCAATATTTTATTAGAAAATGAGGAACATTTTCTTGGATCAATTTGTAGCATTTTCTTCTTTTATGTTGCTTGTTTGACAAAAAAATTGAATGATGAGGCTTTATCACTCCTCATTTCATTTTCAAAAGAATTTAAATGCACACATGAATGCTCACTGATGCAACTAGCTACAAACAATATTCTAGGGTTGTGATAACTCACCCCCACTAAACAAGAATCTCATCCCGAGATTCAAGCGTAGTCCGGAAAAGGAAGAGGGGACACTAAACTATCGCAATCTTCACGATCCAATTTCCCTTCCTGAAGATGTTGATTCATTGCATCAGGTTGATCTTGACATCTTTGTCTTTGAGGTCTTCATATAACATGATGACAAAAGAACAGGAAGACTCTACAGGATTCGATCTCCTCGAAGATCGAGCAACTTATATCAACTCATAGAATGAGACGTAGGAACGTCCCTTGAGTTGAGAGACAAAACACCCAACACGAATGAGGAAATGAGGCATATGACAGAGGTTCAATTGGTAGGCAACAATTCCACGCTTAAAATAGATGGAGACGAGGTTTCAAGGTAGCGAGGAGTTAAATTGCCCTTCATACCATAACGGGGCACCTTAGGAGGGTGACTCGTAGAGTTATTCCCTTAAATGGAAAAAATAATTACTTTTGATACAAAGATCACTAAAACTCTTCATACGAGGGTAAGGTAATTCACAATTGATCGTTTGAAACAATTCAAAAGAATGGCATACTCAGTTTGGAAAGAAAACTAGAGTTATAGAACAAATCGGCAACCGGAAGGCACATTCCAATTGATACCGAGGGTATAACCCAGTGTCTGAGCACGCTCTCAAGAACTTGAGCATTTCCCTATTCATCAGAGTTTTACCAATATCTGTGTCAATATCTTGCTGACACACATACTAACATGATGAATAATGATAGAGAATGCAGATGCAAAGGAGGAAAACACTTGCTCAGATTTCACCTTAGCGATGCCAAGGGAATGAAATCTGAATAATCGAGCGAGAGACATTTAGCACTCTGCTTCTATTGTTCTCCTTGATGTAATAGGGTAACTCAACTTCTTGGAAGCTAGAACATCAAGTAAAGGTCGGAGTTCGGGGCTCCAAGGGGGTCCATGAGGAATAACTTGCAAAATAAGTCATACAAGGTCCTCACGATGAGATGGCTAAGGTTGCTGATGAAAGATATTATAATATTAAGTATTCCGGCTAGGTCCGTTAGCCACAACATCACTTTACCGGGTTACAGAGAGACCAATATTATAATCCTTGGGAAGCATTACAACCATCATATCTGTCTGAGATTCAGATCTGGTTGGTGACATGATGTTTCAGACTCAACATGTCTGAAAACAAAGTTTGCAACACAAATCGACGAGATAACGTTGCGAGATTCTCAGGAGATGAACTACGGAAGCCAACTCCAAAAGATGAGCTGGATTGCAAGACCCACGTGAACACACTACCCATGACAATGATGACCACATGGAAAATCTTACAACGAAACACTACCGAGTTCTGGGTGGGAACGATCATTGCGGATATCAAGTCCTTACATAAGTCCGGATTAGCGCTTGTGAAGGAATCTCTTTTCCTTATACAAATCAATCAGTGGCTTGGGGTGCTAGGAGATACATATGGAATGGAGATAGCTAATCTCTCAGACCATAGAATACTTCGCACGTGCATGATTGACTTGGGATGATTCCGAAGAAAACAAAATAAATTTTCTCAAATTCACTGCGGCAACTTGCACTAATTACACGTGAATGGAGAAGAAGTCACTTCTTACACCTAACATAGATCTCGTGCACAAGACATGAAGACAATGTCTACAAAGTTTCTAACACTAGATTAATGTCCAACATAGATCATGGAACAAATGAAAATGTTGTAGATGGACTCAACAACAACTCATCGAGCTACCCGTACAAATGGATTTCCACAACTATGTGAGCAAGATAATAACATTGGTCAGATCAAAGAATATAATGGTGTATGCTCAAGGAAAACCACGAGTAAGACACCGTTACAAAAATATTTGGTTCTGAGTTTGATTTGACAATAGCCCATACTCAAATCAAAACTTGGACAAGATAATATATACAACACCTGATCACACGAATTAAGCGATGAACTATCATCTTCCTTCAACACTCACACAACTGAAAAGATATCCCTTTAAAATGAACTAAGTTTGGCAAAGCTTTTATCTTCCAACTCTCCAAGTTGTTGTTTAGCTTAACCAAATAGCTCGGGGGTATCCAACACGGATTCTTGGAGAAGGGTTGGTTTATTAGAAAACCAACTTGATCACGAGCTCTATCATAACAGTCAGGAAACAACCTGGTAATACTTCCGAGAAGATATTCAGAAAATCACGAACCACCAGTATGTTATTAAGCTCGGAATAATCTCGCTTTTCAGGGCTAGATGATATGATCAAAAGAGCGAAGGATTGACAGAATCTTAACCCATTGATCGAAAAGTGCACAAGAAAATGGACTAGGTAGCACGGTCAATGGATGACAATTCAATCACCATCACCATAAGAGTGAAATTATTGTCCATTAACTACCAAGCAATAACATTGCTAGGAGTATTGATTTCACACATCATGGTTCACTTGTTGATATTCGGGTTATAACCTACACGGAAACCGAGGGATGAATAATGATGTCGAGAAGTATCACTACATCGAAAGCTTGTAAGAGATGGTGCAATTCTCACGACATTCTTGACAAAAGAGCGTAATACTCCAAGATAGAATATAACAAAAGCTGGATTGACATTTTGATCTGCGGAATACGACTACTTTAACCCAATCCAAGAAATGGATGAGATACTGGAGTTTGCTTCTCCCAGTCATTCTGAAATAGAATGGCTCGACAGACCACAGGAATAATAAGCATCGATCACATGAATGCATAACTACTCTTGACTATCCTCTCATGGATGAAGGTCAAAATACAATTGAAGAGGGGCAACTCTAGAGAACATGATTTTTCTGAGTTGTGGATGCATAGATTAGCATGTCGAACGAGTTCAACATAATTCTTCCAAACAACCCATGCAGAAAGGCGGAGTTGGCAGAGTCACAATATGGAGTAGAGAACTCATCACAAGCACTCTTGTTGTGATCTTTAGTTCATGAGGAACTTCTGCCAGAGATGGTCCATGGTATTGAAAGAATGATACACCACGAACCTTGGAAACTACAACAAGGTTACTAATCATTCTAAAGGAACTAGCAACAATATCAACAGAAGTGAGCAGAATGATCCTTGCATTCAAAGACCCAGAAATAGAATACCTACTAGCTAAATAACGTCACGGGATGTTTTAAAAAAAGATGGCCAAAATTATCACACTGGAAACCAAAACACAGCTAGACTATTGGGCGGTTTTCGGAGGTTACATGTTTTCCTAATACTTCAACAATACATCGAGGTAATAAAGTATCTCAACACAATAATTAGTGTGCTTTGTCTGGACAAAAGACATTGAGAATAGGAGGATGGAATTTGCAATTGCCTCAGATTTTTTTAGAAACTTTGGAAAACTCGGACCGCATAACGGCTGTACGGGCATGAAATATGAGGCAACCTGCAAGGAAAGTGACAACATAACAATTGAATTATTGTGGAGACTCTCATTCTTGGAGACAACAACTTTCCTACAAATTTCCACCATAGTAACTCGTCATCCTAATGAATAGATGAGAAAGCCTAATTCTTAAACCCCGTAGAATAAGGAAGAGGATGACTCGAAATAAGAATGACACAAGGAAAGGAGTAAAAAGAGCCTTATGTTCCCTTCCACAAACAATTCCCTTATATAACTAAAGAATTGCTAGACACAACATCGACCAGTTTGGCTTGGTTATCCTACAGGCAGTCAAGCTCTGATACCAAGCTGTCGGGACCCCAATCCTAAGTCATAAGAACCCAGCCCGTAAGACATCACATCACTTTGCAGCCTCATGCATGGTAAACTCCACGGCTGCCAACTTACCTTGGCCGGTACCATTTGCGTCTTTTGGCTCGCGTATATGAATGTGTCGCTAGCATTCAAATGAGACAGAACCCGGGTCAACATGACTAGTTATAAACCCAAGTGGTACATCCGTACCGGGTCAGGCATACATAACCCAGCAAAGCAGGTGTCGGTCATCAGCGTGTGTAGACGAGTCGTAGCAACTACAAGGACTCCATTACACCACGTGACATTTCTGCAAAGGGACAGACACAACAGCAAAGAAGGATACATGCCGGTCAATCAATGTGCCCGGAGCAGTAGCAAGCTAGCAAATCTCGGTGGAAGCACAAAGAGGCATTTCCCCGTAAAGAGTACTACTAAAGTCACACAACTAGGTGTCGAATCCCACACATATAATGCATTTCATAACATACAAACGATATGCATGATATGCGTAGATACAACATGGCATCACAACATAACTCTATGACTCAAGCTTTTATTAAAGACTCATAAGAGTCAACATAGTATGATATTACAAACGGGGGTCTCGTGACCCGTCACTCAAGTCATACAAACATCAAGCGAAAGCATAACATGTCTGGGTACAAATATCTACTAAAAGTGGCTGGAAGAACCTAAAAAGCTACAATGACCCTACCAAAGGAACCAGACCTCTGTTTGGGATTTCCAAGCTATTCCGGTCAACATCGAACAGATCGCGTAGAAACCTTTAATGAGACTAAAATCTTCTCTACAAAACATAAATAAAGCAATCGTGAGTACAAAGGTACTCAGCAAGACTTACATCAGAACTATCTACATATGCATCAGTATCAATGAAGGGATTGTGGGGTTTGACTGCAGCAAGACAACTTTGGCTCTTAGCTAACCTGTGCTACAACTACAAGTACTTTCTTTGTGGTGGGATAGCGCACACGAGTCCACATATTCACCAATTCAATACACCACTATGGATTCACTATCGTCTCCCTATGAGAAGGCCATCCATATCACTCAAACTTATCCTGAATATTTTATAGTATCCATGCAAGTTGTCTATGACCATATAAGTTTCCAAGTAGTCCATATCCGCGGACGCGGCTATTCAAATATATTAAATTACCCAGTAGGGGTGTACTTCTTCACACACGCTCCCACCACTTATCACCAGATGCACGTCATGCATCTCGGCAACCTTCAAGCGGAAGCACTGGCGTGGGTGTCGGCCATGACCTGACTAACCACACAAGACTCTAGTCCAGGTTTATCTCCTATTTGAGACCGAAGACGCAAGGAAGTCTAGCCGAAGTTTCCTCTACGGTCCCAAACGATGTGTACAAGGTTCCCAAGCCCACCTCGACGGATGGTACTACGCTTGGTACACCGGGCCACGATGCCTAGTCTCTCCGAAGCCCACCTGTACGGGGTGCCACTCGGTAGACTACTAGCATGACCTACAAACACCAGAAACTAGTTGGAACTCCTGGGCAGAGATCCACGTGATTAATAAGTCGAGATTGTCAATTAAGGATCCCAATGTGCGGTAGTAGCTAGTCTTGGATTACATACACGGGACTTAGTTCTGAAGGACGGTCCCAATGAGACAACCCGCCATGTACTCCTACATAGCCTCTCATCGGTACCTTTCCCAAATCGTATTCACACCTTTAATCCCACACTGTAGAATATGAACACCACCATTTCGATTCATCGTCCATATGGATCAGACCCGACACGACTCTAAGCATAACAGGCACAGTAAGCAAGCATGGATGAGTAAGCAAAACAAGGCTCAAGGAGTTGCTACTCATGCTAAGTGGTTTCAACTATTTACTGTGGCAAAAACAGGTTATGTAGAGGAATGGGTTCAACTACCGAGAACATGTAACAGTTGAATCGTGTTTTTCCTAATGCAATAAAAGAGAGCAGGAGTGAGAGAGTGAGTTTATATAAATATGCTCAAGGTGGTTTGCTTGCCTGACCGTTCCGAAGACAGCGATGATTCTTCATCAGTGTCAACAATCACATCGTCGGAACCATCGTCTACGGAGGGGGAACAACACCGGCAAACAATAAAGAACAAATTTTACTTCACGGAAATGCAACACTATGATGCATGATCATGACATGAAAATAAAATGTGGCACGGGCTCATGTAGCTACCACTTCTTAGGTTGAAGCTGATTGAATCAAAATTCAAATATCACTTCAAATAAGGTATTTTTGAAATATCCTTTTAATTGATTTGACCTGATGCTCAGGTATAACTTGTTTTATTATGCATGAAAATAACACCAATGGATTCCTTGAAGTTTCTCATCATTTTTCATATATAAATTATTTTCATTGGACTTACACATTATTTTCTACGTTTTCTAGAAGTTTTCAGCATTTTCTAGAATTTCTTGAATTGATTTAATTCCAGAATATATTAATAGCGTCAGCATGACGTGAGGGCGAGGTCAGCAGGTCAACTGAGCTGTCCAGGGTCAAACCTGACGTGTGGGACCCACACGTCAGTGTCACAATTTAATAACATGGTTTATTAACTAAATAACTAATTAATTAGAAGTGGGGCCCATCTTTCACTGGCTGAAGGTTTGTTTAAACTAACTATTTAATTCACAACTAAAACCTTAATTGGCCACAGGTTGGCCCCAAGTGTCTGTGACTTACGGGAGTCAAACCCCTGGTCAAAAGGGCCAAAGCCACCGGCGGCTCAACGCCGGCGACACCAGACACGGTGGAGCTCATGGGAAAGTCGCTACGGGCATCCGTTTTGGGTGCGGTTTGGCTCTATAGAAAGCACGCGCTCGCGCGCATCCGATGAAGCAAGCGGCAGCACCTAGGGTGCACTACATCGACGGTAGAAATGCACTGCAGGGAGGATGGAGCCAACGGCGATGGATGGGAGGCTCTGCTCGCGGCAAATCGACAGCGACATATGGCGGCATGAGATGGGGAAGTCGTGTCGATGGCAGCGCTCCAAGCCCTTCGGGCTTGATTCCTCTAGCAGGCAGGAGCAGGGCGACGAGGCCGTTCCGTTGAGCACGAAAGAGAGGCGAGGGGTGGCCGGAGGCTGCGATGAACGGCGGCGACAAGCTCGAGCAGAGCTCGGCCATGGCGAGCGGGCGAGGAGGGGAGTGGGAGGGGGGAATGGTGTCTAGCTCGATGGGGACGGCTCTCCCGAGCCTATCCCAATCACCAGATCGGCAGGGAGGCCAAGTAGGCAGGTGGCCTGGCGCCCCTGGTCGTGCTCCGTGCTCGGTCTCTCCTCTTTCAGTAGGCAGAGGAAGAAGACGACCCTGCCCATGATTGGCTCGGCCTCTTCTGGGCTAGGTGAGCGCCAGGTAAGGTTCTTTCTTATATTCATTTTTCTTTTCTAATTTCTGCTCTTTTGTTTTGGTTAAAAAATATATAACCATTTTAGTAAATGCCGAAAATATAAATTTGTGGACTAAATAGAAATATCCAATGCCACATAACAATCTTCAGAGTTATTGGACATATATTTTATATGTAGAAAATATATGTCCAATGCAACTAGAGTTTGAATTAATTCAAAAGCCCAATATAAAATGTTTCTGTGATCCTAAAATATTGGTTGACTTTTTTATATTAGTCCAATATTTTATTAGAAAATCAGGAACATTTTCTTGGATCAATTTGAATCATTTACTTCTTTTATGTTGCTTGTTTGAGAAAAAATTGAATGATGAGGCTTGATCACTCCTCATTTCATTTTCAAAAGAATTTAAATGCATTCATGAGTGCTCAATGATGCAACTAGCTACAAACAATATTGTAGCGTTGTGACAACCGCCTCCTCTACTCGTCCCGGGTGAGTGGGGATCGAGTAGCAGCTCTCGATCCTGACTGCGTTGACCGAGTCGATTCCTCTGAGCCAAGGCCCAATAGCATCCAGGTCGGCCCAGCCACATCGCCTCGCCTCCACACCGGCCTAGATCTGCCCCAGAGCATGGAGTGAGCGCTTGGGCCGCACGCGAGTCCATGCCCATATCGCCCACCGGCCCAACCCCGCACCAAGGCCCCAGCCAGCACTAGCCTACCTCAACCACAACGCATGGGCCAAGCCCACTAGGTGAGCACTCCCTGCCCCGCTATCCTTCGCCCACTGCGTTGCGTAGCTACATTGCACCCATGCAGTTATCTCAGATTAGGCCCACCTCATATTTTTTCTGAACGAGTTTGCCTAATTAACCACTAAAATTTCAGATGTAGAGAAAAATGCATCAGTTTAAAATGCTAATAACTAATTAGCCGTGCATCGCATGTAAAAACTTTATATACGTAAACTGTCCCTAATTTTGTGTAGATTAATAGTATCCCGCTTTCACACATGCTAAAAATATTTAAACTTGCTATTTGCATTGTATAGCGTGATGCCATATTAAAATGATTTAATTGATAGCAAAATAACCACGCATCGGATTTTAAAATTTCATACATGAAACCTCCTTAGAATTTTATGTAGTTTCACAATATCCAATAACGTGATGTCATAAAATAGTTTGTCTCATAACTAATTAACTGTAGCTTCGATTGAAAAGATCCACATGTGTAAATTGACTAGAAAAATGTGTAGAATAACATGGTGGCATTTATTTTGCTATTTAAAAAGTCTATAGTTGTGTACACACAAAACAATACCGAATCTTAATTTGCATATGGGGACTTTCCGGAGTTATTATTCGTTCTTCCGGCCTCATTTAATCTTGCCTAGAATTTCAAGTAGTTTCATAATATCTTGTTGCATCAACGATTCACATGTTTGTGGCTCTCGTTGCATACATTTTGCATTCATAGCATATTATCTTGTGATGGTCATATCTTTTAGACCATAACTTCATTTTCGATGATCTATATATGTAAATCGACTAGAATGAAGTGTAGTTTCACATGGTCCACTTTGATTTGCTTTTTAGTAAATATAAAACGTGTTTAGTACATATCTAGACCAATTTTAACATTAACATATGGGGTCTTTTTGGAAATGCTATAAGTTGTTTACCACCTCATTTAAAATGCCTATATAGTGTAGTTTATTGATAATTCACCTCTTGCCATGTTTAACAACATTTAACATTGTCGTGTACCTAAACATGAGTGAATTAATAATTCAGATACAGAGTTTCGTCAATATGTAACTCGTTACATTTTGATCTCCACTTAATGTGTAGAAGTTGATTGTTGTGCTTTATCGTGTCATGCATAATTAAATGTAAATGAATAATATTTGATTATGCATCATGCCATGCATAAGTTTTGGTGTTTATCGTGTGTTGATGGTTTGTTACCGGACTGTTTCTTCTTGATAAAGTTCCGAACCACTTCGGAGTGTGAGGATTCATTCGACTACGTCGCTTCGTCTACTTCACGGATTCGTTCCGCTTCCAAGCGGGATCAGAGGCAAGATGATCATTTCCCTAGAAACCACTACTATCACTGCTATTCTAGTTGTGTCATTTTTATCGCTATGTCCCACTGCCTACCACCTGTTATCTCAAGCCTCCCAACATTGCCATGAAAAGCCTCTAATCCCTCGACATCCCAGAAAACCTCTGTTTGGCTATGTTACCGCTTGCTCAGCCTTCTTATAGCGCTGCTAGTTCCAGGTGCAATTGCTTCCATGTGACAAGTGGATATTCTTTTGAATATCACCATATTATGGCTATTTAATTTAATGCACATATATACTTGCTAAAAGGTGGAAGGCTTGGCCTTCTAGCCTGGTGTTTTTTTCCATATTTGCCGCCCTAGTTACTTGTGTACCGGTGTTATGTTCCATAAATGAGCACTCCTAACATGCTTGGGGTTGTTATCGGGACCCCCATGATTTTTGTTTTGGGATAAAACACTTCCGGCAAGGCCCAACATTGGTACTATATTTGCTTAACATAATAATATTGAACAATGTTAGTAACGCATAGGGAGTTAGCACTACCCACAGATTAAGTTAACATAATATAGGGGCCCCAGTGCTAATGGTGTTGGTCAGCTAGATTGCGGGGCCACCATTGGGAAACTCGAGGTTTGGTTTTACTCGTAGTGTGACCCATCCGGTAGTGCCGTATGAAAGAGGTACGCATCGCTCCTATTGGGGTCTGGCCTCCCCTGGGTTCTTGCTAGATTTGTTTTACACTTATTGTAGGTCTTGTGCACTGGGATATAAGTGATACCTCGGGCTATCTCAATGTTGAGGTTTTCTCTCCAGGGCAGCTTATGGTACTTTGTGATGGACTAGTTGCAGCACGCCTGCATCGTTAAATGTTTTGGAAAGCCATACCTGCGGTTATGGTACAACTTGGAAAGTTTGTTTCACACCCGGTCATAGAAAACTTGAAGTAAACATAATAAAAATATGCCAACTGTGTGCGTAACCGTGACTATCTCTTCTCATGAGTTTGTATTCGAGAGAGGACACGGTGGTTTTATGTTTGGCGTAAGTAGGTGTTTAGCATCATTTAATGATCATTATTAACTCAACTCCGTTTATGCGTAGATCACCCCCATCTTAATCTTGCCCTCATAAGTTAGCCGCTAAAATAAATGCTTAGTTTCTTGTTGCAGCCTCACCACTTAACCATACCTCAGCCATTAAGATTTTCTAGTGTTGATACCTTTACAAATGAGATTGTTGAATCCGTGTGGCTCACAAATTATTACTACAACAGTTGTAGGTACACATAAAGTGATACTTTGACGTGAGCGCAATGATTGTTCCATTTGGAGTTTCGTCTTCTTGTTCTTCATCCATCATAGGATGGGTTCCAGGGCAGCAGCCTGGGATAGCAAGGATGCATGTCCTTTTTTTATCGTTTGATTTCGTCTGTAGTCGGACCCTGCTCTTCTACATGATGATTGAGTATATGATGTATTGTGATGTTTAGGTTTTAGCTTGTGGTGAGTGTAAGCCAATTCCACATACTCATATCTTCTGTACATGCACTTGTAACGATAACCATTCTTGCAAAACGATGAGATGTGGTTCTATCCCTGTCGAGGCCCTCGAGCCAAAATAAAGATATGAGTCAAACATAACCCCATCGTGTTCCCTTATTGGTTCAAACCTCACAAGAAGAGACGATCATGGTTACAGACACATTTGGTCTATATTATTTTAGTTTACTTCAAGTTTGGTATGACCGGGTGTTAAACTCAGTTCCAAGTTGCCACATACCCGCGGGTATGACTCTTAGAATGATTTAACCCTGCAGGAGTGCTCCAACTAATCCATCACAAACGAGCAACAAGATGCACTAGAAAACCTCAACCTCAAGATATCACAAGGTGTCCTAGAAATCCCAGTGCACAAGACATTTGAGAAAGGTAAAACAAATCTAGCAAGACCGCCCGACGTGTCAACTTACTTGATAGGAGCCGCATATCTCGATCTTAGGACACGATCAGATTGCCTACATTTCTAGCTGGCACACCCGTTGGTGGCCCCAGCTACTGCCATTTTGGACCAACACTCATGAGGAGTACTGGCCGGGGTTGTTGATTAATTATCAACGAGTGTCGGCTGGTCTCTAGTCAATTTTATTAGTTGTTAAGAAAATATAGTACCAATATTGGGCCTTGCCGGGAGGGTTTTATCCCAAAACAAAAATCAAGGTGGTCCCCATAACAACCCCAAGCATGTTAGGAGCGCTAAATATGGAACATAACAACAGTACACAATTAATTAGGGCGGCATAGGTGGAACAAGACATCGATCAAAAGGCCAAGACTTCCACCTATTACCATGTATATATGAGCATTAAATTAAATAGAAATAATATTATGATATCCCAAGATATCCATGTTATCACATGGAACAACCTGCACCTGCAACTAGCAGCATTATAAGAAGGGATGAGCAAATGGTAACTTAGGCAAACAATGGTTTTCTAGGATGTGGAGGGTTAGAGGATCATCATGGCATTTTGGGAGGCTTGGCATTCAAGTGGTAGGTAATGATACATAGTGATAGAAGTGAGACAACTAGCATGGCAATGATAGTAGTGGTATCGACGGAAATAGTCATCTTGCGTGAGATCCCGCTTGGAAGAGGAACAAATCCGTGAAGTAGACGAACGGGCATAGTCGAATAAATCCTCACACTGTGAATTGGTTTCGAAACTCTATGGAGAAGAAGCAATCCGGAAACAAACAAATGACACGACAAACACCATAATATATTCATGACATGATGCATAATCAAATATAATGCATGTGAAAACGACTATGCGTGGCATGGCCAAGCACAACAATCAAATACTACACATTAAGTGAACTTCAGTATGCAACATATTGAATATTAGGAAGACTGCATATTCCATTATTTAGTTCACTATTGTTTAATTACACGACAAGCTTAAATGTTGGTAAACGTGACAAGAGGTGAGGCATAATGAAACTACACTATGTACACATTTTAAATGAGGTTAGAAACAACTTATATTATATTGGCCCCCTAGGACCGGGGGTACCCAGGCCCATCGTCGTGTGGCCCTAGTTGCAATGCGCTATGCATGCCTGATTGGGCTAGGCAGCGGGCCCAACAAGAAAGACCGTCGCGAGGGCCTTCGCCTCGTGAGGCAGGCGTGAGGGAATCGACGCCAAGGACCGCATGGAGCAGCATGCCGCCAAGGTGCGTCCTAAGGCCGCCCCTAAGGCCCTCGCGGGGCGGACTAATCAAGGACAACCAGGTGGGGTCGCATGACCCTGCCCCGTCACATGGGAAATGCAAGCCGCACATGCGGCGTAGGGGCGATGCTAGCAAGCATAGACAGAGAGGATTTCCTATTTGGTGCTGCGAGAACAAAGCCAGCCCGAGGGTTCTAAGAGCAGCCCCCAAAGGTTTCCTACTTGGTGTGAGAGGACCGAGGCTTGGGGCTCGGTAGGACGTAGGTCGGCCCCGAGCCCACCGTCGCGTCATGGCGAAGAGCTTTAGCAGGTGAAGACCACCTTTGTCAGGGTAGGATGTTGTCCCGTACCCTTTCAAAGTGGCCGTTGTGGCAACCCTTTCCACCAAGTGTGTTTTTGGGGGGAAGAGGACCAAGGCATGTATAAGAGGGAGGTCCGACCTCCGTAGTGATGGGGGATCCACCAACTCCAGTAGGACAAACCCCCCCTTTGTACTCGTCTTCCACCTCAAGAAATCTAGACAAGCAGGAGTAGGGTTTTACACCGCAAGGTGGCCTGAACTTGGGTAAATTGTGCGAGTGTTCGTGTTCATCTTCCTTAGGTTGAGCCATCGAAGAGTCATTGTGAGGTTGAGAGACAGAACAGGTTAGGAGAGAGAACGCACCCGAGTGCTTGAAACTTTGTGGGTCTACGGAGCCCTGATTCTGAAATTTGGCGCGCCACGTAGGGGTGCGCAGCCGTCATCTAGCTCTAGTTTCAGGCCTAGCATCACCGACCCCACGGCCGACGCTCACCGCGGGCACCCAGAGTGCTCGGTGTCGGACGACCGTCATATACCCACCAACGTCGCAGCCACCACCATTGTCACCTGTGCTGCCCGCGAGCAACAGGGCTCCCTGCAACCCCTAGTGCCGCAAGGCGGTCGCTTTGCCGCTATAGGATCAAAACTATGACAAGTGAGGTACACCCTGCACATGCGTATCGAAGAGTATAGCAACGGAAAGTAAAACATGCAGTTGTAAAGTAGAGGGTAAGGTAGGGAGATCAAACACAAAGGTTGACACGATGATTTTTGGCATGGTTCCGATAGGTGGTGCTATCGTACGTCCATGTTAGTGGAGACTTCAACCTACGGAGGGTAACAACTACGAGAGTCCATGGAGGGCTCCACCCACAAGGGTCCACGAAGAAGCGGCCCTGTCTATTGCACCATGGCTTCCGTCCACACAGGACTTGCCTCACTCATGGTAGATCCTCACGAAGTAGGAGATCTCCATGCTGTTACAAACATCTTGGTTCGACTCCACAACACGAAGTAGGAGGATCCCAAGCGATACCTAACCAATCTAGGAGGTACCACCCTCCAAAAGGTAATAGATGTGGTAGAATGATGAACTCCTTTCTCTTGTGCTTCAAAAGATAGTCTCCTCAACACTCAATCAATTTCTCTCAGATTTGGCCGTAGTAGGGGAGATTGATCTTGTGGAAAGCAACTTGGGACGCTATAAATCAAGGTTCAAATGGTTGGAATGGAATCTCCAGATCTCAACACATGAGTAGGTGGTTCTCTCTAAGAAAAGTGGATCTGGCAAGTGTAATTCTGTTCTAAGTGCTTCCTCTATGAGTGAGAGGTAGGTGGAGGGGTATATATAGGCATCACACAAAATTCAACCGTTACAACATTATGGCCCAACTTGGTGACAGCGAAATGAATCTCGGTGGTACCGAGTTGCACTAAATGTGGAAACTTTTGGATTCTCGGTGAGACCGATATGGGAATATTGGTGGTACCGGTACAGTGACCTAGACTGGTTTCCAAAATCGATGAGATCAACTTCAAACATGGAAATTCCGAAACATTAAATTATTTCAACAGAATGTTGGTCACCCAATCTCGGTGGTTGGTGAGATTGGCATAGGATTTGTCTAAGTGTAAAATCGGTATAGGTGAGTAGGAAATGTTGGTGGCCCCGATTTCGCATATGTGGCTTGGGACAGATATATTTTGTGGGAAAGTGGCTCAGTATTTTTGGTGGCTATCTCTAAGCACTTGATCAACCAATTCATCATAATACCTCATCCCCTTTTAATAGTATTGGCTTTCCTATGGACTCAAAGTAATTTCTCACAAAGTACAAAATGAAGATTCTTCTTGCTTAAAGCTTTAGCCAATCCTATTCATTTTCTTGCGTGAAGGGGCATCTCCACACAATCCTATAGGCAAAGCATCTTTGAACTATTTTGAAATGTACTTGAATAAATTCATTATTCCAATGATGCACATGTTGTGATTAATTACCAATACCACCTTACGGAGCAATTATGCTTGCAATCTCCCCCTTTTTGGTAATTTATGACAACATATAGATTAAAGCTTCGACAAAAGGTATAATCAATGATTATCATCCACAACTTGAGAGGTATGTGAAAATCAAGAGCTCCCAATAATTTCCGCATTACTTTAAAAATGTGTTTGAATGCAAATGCACAATTGATTAGGATAATGGGTTACTGTTCCATGTCACATACAACTTGGTGGTGCACATAAATGGTATGAATGAATAGCAATGCACATAGCACCAACAAACAAGTGAACGATCATGATGTAGATAGATCAAAAGTAATAACGTGGTAGCATCAAACAATCAAAGCGTATGATCAAACACACATCTAAACGTATAAAGTCATGCAAAAGAGCAAAAAAATTGAAAACCAAACAAGAGCAAATAATGTCAAAAGGTCTCCCTCTCGAAGCCATGCTGATCTATTCACTTCTCCCCCTTTGGAAACAAGTACCAAAAAGTTAAAAGGTCTAATCTAAGTGTTTCTCTAGGCACGATGTGCTCCGGTAGCAGAAGTTGGAGTAGACAAGAGAGCATCGACAAAGGCTTTGGTAGATGTCGCTGGAGAAGGAGCTGGAGGTGTAGACACTGGAGGTGCTGGAGCAGGAGGTGAAGCTTGAGTTGATGAATATGGTCTTTCTTCTAGTACTGGCATAGTTGCTGACCTAGTCTAGGTCGTGAAACGTGTGGTAGTACGAAGAGGTGAATCATCATCGTCATCCTCATCATCTAAGCGTGGAATCTTCACCGAGTCAACTTCATGCTGCAGCTGCTCTAGAGTGGTGGTCAACTCTGTCACCTTCACAACCAGGTCATGGAATTTATTCTCCATGATCCTCTCTAAACTCTTCTGGTTCGGCTAGATCTCTGAAATATTCTCCTCCATCCCTTGGAAGGTGCTGACCAAGAAGGACATCTGTTCATCTCTGGTTTTGAGCTAGGGTGGTAGAGCTGGAGCATTCCTAGTAGCCTCTGCACCTGCGGTCTCTGCAGACTCTCTAGGTGTAGCTGAGCTGGGATGGGTGTCATCCATAACAAATATAATATCCTCAAAGTCTGGCTGAAGTGGCAAATGAGGACAATCAAGCTGATATGCATGCTTGCCAATCTTGGCATTGATGAGCATCTGAATGTATGGTGCATATCCGCATGATCTCTTCTGGTCTGCAGAAGTTCTCCTGATAGTCTCAGCAATCAAATCAATTACTTTGAAGCAAGTGTGGGTGTCTAGATGATGCAACATATTGATGGAATAGACTCTAATCATTTTGTCATCACCTAATTTGGGCATCAGGGTATGTCTCAAGATAGTCTTGGTGTTGGTTATCCCTACTTGTAGGGGTGGGCATTCGGTTCCCCCGAACCGTTCGGTTCGGTGCTTCGGTACTATTTTTATTTCCGGTTCTCAGAAAATATGGACCGATCGGTCTCTACCAATTAAAGTAACTGAGAGTTTGGTCCCTGGATCGTTTGGTTCGGTCCTCGGTTCTGCACTGAACATATGGTATGGGATAGCTGACCTCCTACTGAAAAGATGGGGCGTTGGGATAGGCTGGGATGGTTGGATAGAATATATTTTATATAGGTGTTATCGATAGCTAGGTTGGCCTAGCTAATAACAAAGGTAAGAGATACACACACGGACAGACAACTTCCTCTCATAAAAAAGTTCAGATGGCCGCAAATTGCACCAAGACAACATGCAAACTTACAAACCATCAGCTACAAATTTTTACAGCACGCGATCATCTGCAAATTATGTATAGAGAAGTGGGTAAAAATATGTAAAGAAAATATTGCGAGCATAAAATATGTACCTTTTCTCTGCAAAAAAATAAGAAAAATAAAACGTGTGCATTGTGTGACAAACAAGAATGACGGTAAAAAAGTGATAGGGAGTAACTTCTTGATAATTAACACAAACTAGGCATAAACATGGCAGATTTGACTCAGCAAATTGTATCCAACAACCATGTGTAGTTTAACACAAACGTCACATTGACAAGTCTAACTTAACACTGAAATCTGATAAAACAAAATAGAACCAGGCAATCATAGGAAGTTTTTCACACATGATCGGTATATCATCGCGTTCTTCAACTTTCATCTGTTTCAGAATACATCCATAACATAAAGCAAAAGGTTGGTTCAGATAGGAAGTAGCATCAGAACTAGGATCAAATCATGAACTTGGATCCGGATTGAATCAAGAATATGACCGAATGGAATCAAGTACTTACATCACAAGCTCAAGAAGGGCAAGGATTGATTTCTCCCATGATTTTGGGAGGAGGAGATTTGGGACGAGCACCCTTTTTGGACAAGGCAGTGCAAGTTCTGCAAACTGCTGGTGTGGCGTGTGCAGGATTAGGGGATGTGGCCCGCGGGAGTTGGAAGAGAGTAATTAAGGTGGTAGGGTGTCATCGGTGCTTCGGTCAATTCGGTGCATCGAGGGTACAAATAGAAATCACGAAGTTAATTCGGTTTCTTAGAAATGGTAACCAAGCTTAATACCGAACGTTCTGGTTTCGATCACTTCGGCTTTGGTCTAGGTTAAATCGGTTATCGGGTTATATGCCCACGCCTACCTGCTTGCAAGAAATAGACAAAGCCAAGCTTGTGAGACGGAATATAGTCATTGGGCACTGGCTTGTACATGTTAGCCATGGAGTTGTGATTCATCTTAGGATCTGAATACACATCCAAGTCCTCTGCTCGTGACTTTGGAGCACCAATGATAGTAGCTCATTCTTCAATTGTGTCTTCATATCTATGATCATCAATCATCCAGACAATTGTGCCATCTGCATAGAAATGAACTATTGACTAGAATTGCATAATTATCTCGTCATTCGATGCAGTCATCTTTGTGCCAACAAACTCTTCAATGTCAACAAGATTGAAGTTTTCTCTCACATGGGGAAAGAAATCTTCATTGGCGTTGATGTATTGTGAGTCGACATATCTCATGTCACTGACTATTGGACTCTTGTCAAACAGAACTGTCTCATAGAAGTCTTGTAGTTTCCTTGTGTGAAAGCGGGGATCAACAACAGTTCTTCTCCTCACAACATATGGATCAGTAGCTCTCCACTTCCTCAACCCTGCATCTCTTCTCTTCTTCATGTCTTGAACAATTGTATGACTCTCATTGTGAAGTGGCAAATGAGGTCTTAGTTTCATGAGAATATGTGCATCCTCATCTTCTTCCTCTGCAGCAAAGGCTCTAAAAGTAGTGCCTTTCTCTTTATCAGCTGCTAGTATGTCCTTTGTAGTCCTCTTGGGAGCTACAAGCTTCTTAGGTGATGAAGGCTTTGGAGCAAATTTCTTGGGCATGGCATCAGCCATGAGCTTCTTCTTCTTTGGAGGTGGGGCCTCAGCTGGTATCTCTTCCTCCTCATCATCAGCAATAACAATTTCTTGTATATCTTCAAACATTGAAGTTTGTGTTCCGACAACATGAATAACTCTCTTCCTGGCTCTCTTCCCACCTGGCTTCTTAGTAAACCTAATCTCAGAAGGTTTGGTGTACTCCTTCCTCACCATATTCCTGACAGCAGCCTTCCCTTTCTGCTTCTAGGGAGCAGGAACTTCAGGAACAAAATCAGAATCTTCTTCATCAGAATTGAGCTTCTTCCTGGACCTGGTGGCTGCCTTGGGCATGCCATGGGAGTTGGGGCTAACTCGAACAGAAGCGGTCCTTTCAGGAGTAGTGCCTGAATCGGTTCATCATGGCGCTCACTGAAGTTGTTCTAACTGTCATTGGAACCTCACATCTTGCAATCCAAATAGATAAGCAAACTGGCAGACTGGCTCACCGTGTGAAAAGATATGGAAGGGCTAGAAAATTTAACTCTGAAAAATTCAGTTTTAACTTTCATCAAAATTGGATTTTGGTTCAACCGAATTAAAATTTTCGGAACCACCCAGACATATGATCTCATTTATAAAAACTTAGTATCTCTTTTAGGTTTCACCGAAAAGAAGAACTCGGTTCCATGGAGACCATTCTCAGCAACCCTAAAACGGAAATCGGTACTACCAACATTTTCAACTCGGTGACACCGAGATTCAATCTAGCGGACTGTTAACCCTAAGATCTTCATTTCTCGCTATTCTAAAGGATTTTTCTTCTGGATAGAATACTTGCAATCATGGATTGAAATTGGAAGAACTTAATTTGCAGAAGAATTAGACGGGGAGCGCAAAAAGTGATCGAGTCCATACTTTAACTTGGTTTGGATCCTCTACGGCGGCAACGGTGGTGAAGATTCCGTCGGCGGCGAGGACTCCAATGGAGAGGGTGCACGGGAGGATCGAGATTGATGTCAAGGGGACTAGCACACGGTAGCAAGGGATGCGGCGAGGCGACGTTTGAAATAAGTTTTTCAACAGTTGTGTTCGTTGGTATTTATATCCCCTCATTGTCGGTGACACAGAGTTGTGATTTTCAGTGCCACCGAGTTCCATAAGTGTCAACTGATAGGGAAACTCAGTAAGGCCGAAAATCCAAACACGATGGTACCGAGATGAATATAACTAATCAACCCTAGGATTTGGTAGGACCGATATTTTAAGGTTGGTCACACCGAGAGGCACTTTGGGAGGTTTTAGAATTCAGCCCTTGTCGAGACGGATCTCCGAGTGCTCCTCACACATAGTGCTCTATAGTGCTTGCTCAAATTTTGTGATGTAGCATGAATAGAATTTGAGAAAAGAAAGCATAGATAGCTAAAGAAGGGTACTTAAGCATTCTTATATGTCCAATTGGACAAAATAAATAGAAATACAAATAACTACAATTGGATATCCTCGAATAAGAAATAATATGCATACCAACAGGCTCCAACTATAAGATGTAAATGAAATATGGTGAAGATGCACAAACATTCTAGCATCTATCAAGAACTTTTGCGATGACGAAGTCATCTTTATATGACTATATTGACTTAGGAGCCAAGTAAAAAAATACTTGATCATAGGTTATACTCATCGATTAAGCACAACTTGGGTTACCACTTTTTCATAATGCATTAACGTGTTCACATCATTTAGGAGACGCTTGTACTCAAGTCTTAGAGTAGAGCTCCCCCCAGATGTGATATCCCCTCTAAGAGGGATCAACTAACCTTGGGTTTTGTTGTAGAAAACTTCAAGTACGTGAAGTAGTGGTGGAAGCTCATTGTTGATGAAGTTCGTCTTGAGTTGGGAGCAATCCTTGTTGTTTCTTACTCTTCTCACCTACATGGGTTAGTCCCAAAGCAAAAGGAACAACTGCAGAGATATATATGGACATGGGGTGAAATACATGGGAGGTGATGTCCAAAGGTGCATTAATTACCTTGTTCCTTGCTCACCTTTGAGGGAATGTGTGACTCCTTGAACTAATGCATATGGTTGAGGTTGATTGCATATAGTTCTTTCCAAAATGAATAAGACTGAAATTCATTGGCGGAGTCACCCCTCAAGAACTTTCTAGTTCTTCCTCTTGGGTACCCACATCACATTGATGGGGATCCCCAAAGTTGTGGTAGCACTAGATGAGGTAGTGCTAGAGGTGTTCTTGGGAACCCACTCAATCTTGGCTTGGGGCTGTTCTTCAAATGAGTCAATCTACTCTTGAAGCTTTCCCTTGCCCTCGTGGTCTTGTTGTAGAAGGTCATCTCATGAGCTTCTTCCCTTGGGAGGAGTAGGATCATACTTATCTTCTTGAGTAACAAACTTGGGAATGGGATATGGACCTTCTTCCCAAACATCTCCGTTGACGTTGAAGTAGCCAACACCTTGCTTCTTCCGGTGTCCTCCTTGCTTGCGCACAATTTCCTCAAATTTCTTACTTCCGGCAAGACACTTGAAGACACCTCTCTCTATAATCACTTTAACTAAATAATTTTCTTTCTCAAGTGTAACTTGGCTAAGATAATCATTAGTGGAATCAAGAGAGCTTCTAGCAACAACAACATTTGATTTAGCTTTCACATTGTTGTTACTACATGAAGACATTTTCTTGACTTTGTTACTAGTGTTATTGCATTTAATTTGTGGAACAAAACTAGACAAGAGTAATCATTTGGCTATATAAGAGGAACCCTTCTTTCAAAGATCATCATTGATTTCTTTTAGGTACTCATGCTCTTGTTCCAAATGTAGCTTCTCGAAGCGTAGCTTCTCCTAAATTCTTGCAAGCTTTGTATGATCTTCTAGAGTAGTTTCATGAGCTAACTTAAGAGTGTTTAATTCTTTAGTTATTCATTCAATGTCTTCCTTATCATGATCATTCTATTTCTCTTGACTACCACGGATATTTTCTAGTTCATTTTCAAGATTATCACTAGCCTTATCAAGGAGAAAGTCATCTTCTCTTGCCAAGTCATCCTCATCACTATCAAAGTCAAAATACTCAGGGTTTCATACCTTGGGGACTTTTGCCATGAAGTAGTTTCCAATCCCTTCATTTGGTGAATAAAATAAGTCATAGGAGTTGGAGGAAACAAGTGCAATGCCTGTAACACCTTGATCTTGACCGTAGTGAGAGTTGGAGTGATAACTTCTCCCGGAGTGGTTTTCATACTCGGAGGTGGAAACCCATTCACCAACATGATCTTGATGTCTCCTTCTTGAATTTCTCTTGGTGTACTTGTCCTTCTTCTCTGATACTCTACCTCTCCGGGAGTGTCTTTGTTCATAATGATCTTCTCTACTCCTTCCCTCCTTGCGACGTGACTCATCTCTTGAGCTTCGTCCTCTAGGTAACTCTTCTCTTTGTTTGTGGGGAGCCGATCACTCATTGGAAAAGTGTGTGGGCATTCTATGGTTTTAGCAGTTTCGGTCACGACTAGATGAACGCTTCTCATCATATCTTGAGATTGAGCTTCTCTCTTTGCCTCTACTCTTGTAGAACTTGTTGAAGTTTCTGACCATAAATCTGATATCTTCATTGTTAAGAAGGTTGTCACTTAAAGTAGCGGGAGCATTGACTGAAGCTTTGTAAGCATCACTTTACTTGTTGTGCAACTCATCTTTGTCTTTGAGAGACATTTCATGAGCAACTATCCTTCCAATGACTTCAGTAGGCTTGAGATATTTCTATTTGAGCATCATTGGGATTAATGTGTATACGGTGTCGTATCTTCCATCCAAAGCTCTAAGTATCTTCTTCACGCTGAATTTTTAGGTCATGTCTTCGCTTCCTAAGCCGGCAATCTCATTTTTGACGAGAGCTGGCCTAGAATACATCTCAGTCACTCGTTCGCCATCCTTCATCTTGAACTTGTCAAGCTGACTTTGAAGCACATCCAACTTAGATTTTCTCACACAATCAGTACCTTCGTGCATATCAATCAAAGTATCCCAAATTTCATTTGCATTCTCAAGGCGACTGATTTTGTTGAATTCTTCTGTTGTGGCATCACGATCTGGTTCTCTTCCTTCTCCGAAGAAATTACCTTGCACACCAACACGAAGAACAACCCAAATGGCAGGATTATGACCAAGAATATGCATTTTCATCTTATGCTTCCAACTAGCAAAATTAGTGCTCACTGAATGTAAGTCGTGATCACCGAATGTACGTGCTCAGTGATCCCACAGATCAATGCTCAATGAACACAAAAAAACTGAATAACAAGAGTATTACATTCATACCTACTGTGTGGTACAAATAAGGAACATTGAGGTCAAGTCTTACATAGGTAGGGCCTCGAAGGCCTACACGCCAAACTCGATTAAGAGTGGGAATCTTGGTTGAAAGCGTGAACCCATGCCATCAGCCTTAACCTACACGCATTCTGACTAGGAAGCATCCTAGCTCGTAGGAACGTCACCAATGTACTCTTCACATCTCGTGTTCTCTCTTACCTAGTCAATAAAATAACCAGTGGCTAGCCAATGTGTACTTTGAATGTACTCGCAAGCAACCCATCATATGGAACAAGGCAATAATGAAGTATGACATAACACTAGTATTATGATTTTTGCGGAAAGCAGGTTTTTCCCTAGTGTAATAACATGATCAAATTCTCATGCAACATGCAACACAATGCATAGCGGAAACCGAGTGAACAGGTTACATATACCAATGTCAACTGAGGGTCGAACATCCCATGTTCCCCCAATCATGCCAAGTCACCTGGCTTAGCTCAATCATCATGTTTTCCCCATGTAACCATCCTTTCTTCATACTTTCCCACACATACACACTTGGTTTATGCAAAAACAACTGGAGGTAATTTAAGCAGCACCACCCAACTATCCTTGACCATGGACACGGCTATTCGAATAGTTTTACACTCTACAGAGGTTGCGTGTTGTACCCACAAGACTTGGGGAACTTCCGTGTCATTCATGACTAGCGGTATATAACATACCCGAGGTAAGCACTCAAACAATATCTTTCCCTTGGCGACAGAAAAGAAAGAGTCCAATCGTTGGTGCCATCCCACATGATGTGCATCATATGAGCATCACTCTAGATCGTATCATCCATGAGGGCACGCAACGGTGTGCCCGAAACCTATAAAAACAGCAAGGTCGCCCTACTTGGCATGACCCCATAACGAGAGTGACCACATCACTCCCACCACCAGTAATGCGTGCTCTGTGCTAGTATAGAACAAGGTAATCAACAAAGCCCCGTCCCACAAGAGTTGTCATGGTCACACATGTAAGGTTGGGATGATCGACAAATATTAAATCTAATCCCATTTACAAAACCACACACACAAAACCTTACTTGGTAAACAAGCTCGCTACCACGTGGTCATCCATATCAACACCATCACCCTCGAGCATTAGTGGCACCCGACGGGGTTCTTGAAAAGCCTTTTTAACACACCCTTCATCATCACAATGCATATTTCCTTCCCTTATTGCGTAGAAACTACTAGCAACTAACTACATCCCACATGCACAACCCTCATAGGTGGTAGGGTCATGCCCAAATGCAGGTTTCAACGAGTTGTCCTTCGGGCACAACCCAACAAGGGGTGTCTCCGATTCAACATGAATATTTGCATAAGTGAGGCATCATATGGCATGCAAGTAAAAGTTTCTTAGGCATGGTCAAAGGGTTGCTTGCCTTGCACAAATAGGTCTCGGGGTCTTCGAGGTCTTTCGGTCCAACTCCGAGTACTCCATTTATTTCACCAACTATCGTTGGAAACAACAACTATAAGCCACACAACAAGCAGAAACACAAAGTGCTTTATAAATAGGATTTTTATTTCTCTTGGACATGTCTGGTCATAAAAAATGACTAAAGTTGTTCTAAGGGATTTGGATCACCAGAGATTTTTGAATGGTGGGAATGGAGGCATCACTGGCCCCACAAGATGTCTATGAAAAATATTTCTAAAAATGAGTGCAGGCACTCATTTAAGAGGGCATGATTTTAGAAATATTTAGGAAGTGGATTCACTGGATTTGGAGTTTATATGAATTTCCTATGGATTTTATAACATGGAATAAAAGGAAATAGGTGCTATTTATTTGATGCAACGGAAATACGGCAGCGAAAAATGTTGACTAATTCTAGAAAAGTTGTGCGTGATATTCTAACTCTCTAGAAATTGGAGTCACTCCATTCGGAGTTGATTTCAGTGTTCCAAGAATTTACAAAGGTGGAGTTTCAAATATTCGAATTTGTATTTGAATATTAATACTGCAGAAAAGCTTTTAGGAAAATGTGCACTGTACACATCTAGATAAGTGGTGATTTTAGGAGTCTGTAGGAATTTGAATGGATGGTTTTGGAGTTTATTTGAATTTATTAAGAATTAAATAGTTCCTCTAGAAAAAGAAAAGAAAAGAGGAATTACCAATGCAACCGGGCTATATAGCGCTCTGGGCGTTACATAGCTGCTCGGCCGGCCCAATAGCTCAGACGCGGCCCATGGGCCACGCCGAAGACATACTCTCGTGAGTACGCTTCCTGCGCTTGCAGGCGCACCCAGTGGAAGCGTCCTCCAATTAAGAGAGGCCCCGGTCGGTGGGTTGGCTTACATGCGGGGCCCGCCCGTCAGGTTTTTCTCCCATCTCCCGCTTGGGCAGATGAGGGATAGAGGGGCGGGGCCGAGCGGCATCGGCGCTCGTAACGGCGACTCTGGCCACCTCTGGCACAACCCAGGCCATCCTCGATCGCGGGAGGCCACGACGCATCCATCCGTGCATAGAACGGACGCCTAGACCGATGGGGATCACAGGCGATGATGTCGTGGTTTTGTCACGGCATATGTCCTCGTACAAGGAGTTAGGTGTCAGGCCATCGCAACCATGTGGCGGCTCGAAGGGGTTGGTCGGAATCGAGAGACGCGAGTTTACCCAGGTTCGGACCCTTCGATGGAGGTAAAAGGCTATGTCCTGCTTGTGTTTCATTAATGAAGATGATGATCTCGAGTACAAGGGTACAGACTCGACACCTCTAATCTCGTGGGTGTCTAATCTGTCTATCTCATGATTTGTCTTGTCTAGACCTAAGCTATGAATCTGTCTATTAAGACGTCTAAAAAACCAAACCCTCTTGGGGTGTCTCGCCCCTCCTTATATAAGCTGAAGGGGCGGGTTACATATAGAGTCCAAGGAGGATTTAGGATTAGCATATTATGACTCTCCATCACGGGCTTCTCTTTGTGGGCTTCTGAGTCCCGGGCGACTTACGAACGGATTGCTCAGTCCCGGGCGACTTACGACCGGATTGCTGTGTCCCGGGCGACTTACAAACGGATTGCTGAGTCTCGAGTGACTTACAAACAGATTGTTGAGTCCCGGACAGCTTAAGACTGGATTGCTGAGTCCCGGGCGACTTACGACCGAATTGTTGAGTCCCGGGCGGCTTACAAACGGATTGCTGAGTCCCGGACAACTTACGACCGGATTGCTAAGTCCCGGGCACCTTACGACCGGATTGCTGAGTCCGAGGCGACTTACAAACGGATTGCTGACTCCCGGGCGACTTACAAACGGATTGCTGAATCCCGGGCGACTTACAAACGGATCTCTGAGTCCCGGACAACTTACGACCGGATTGCTGAGTCCGTGGCGACTTAGCAAACGGATTGCTGAGTCTCGGGCGGCTTACGACCGGGCTTCTCTTCAAGACTCATCTTCAGGGACTCATCTCCGGAACTTGACTGTCTGGCAGGTCATAACTGTCTGCAGAGTCATACCCGTCTACCAGGTCATACCGCGGGGTATATCCCTGACAGACGACGACTGTCGGAGGGTCATGTTGGTGGGCATGAGCAGAGCGATGCAGTTAACGAGATGAGGCCAGAGGCCGAGGGAAAGCTACAAGGGTTGCCACGGGCATCTTGCCACAAACATAAGGATAGGATGGGCAATGTGGGTCTGCAATTTGATGAAGGGCCACCGGTGATGCTTCGACCATTGCCGTTAATGGATAGGTCGACAGGGAGAATGGGAAGCTTTGGGGAGTTCCACGGGATGGAGAGAGAGCCTAGAGGAGCAAGGGGATCCGAGGGGGGGGTTAATGGAGAGGCAACCGAGAGGGGAGCCTGGGTGTCCTCGGATGCCCTCGGCCATGGAGAGCATGCGCGCGAGAGGCGTTTTGGATGCGATCTGGTGTGGGACAAGACGTATGGGGGCTGAGAGGGAATCTCTGGCATGCTGGGGCATGCTGCCGTAGCCCGACACGAGCTTCAAAGCAAGGAAAAAGGTGAGAGCACTATTTTTGCATGCCAGGGAGGTGGTCACCATGTGCATTCAGGCCCACAGTTGCATTTTCGTCAGTCAAAGTTGTCTGGCATGCAAGGCATGTGTGCAGGAGTGTGATTGAGGAGTTTGGCATCATATGGGGTAATGCAGGTGGAGCTCCCTCTCTGATTAAGTTTGCAACAACAAACTTTAGGCTAGCACAAAGTTTTTTAATGTGATAAATTTGGATTGCAACCTTCTCGAGCAGTCCTAGGTATGGAAGGACTACAAGTGTACTAAGTTTCAAGTCATGGAGATGAGAATAGCTAGCACTTGTAGTTCAAGGCTACATTTCTGCCAAAAATCAAGTTTTAGAAGGGCTGCTCATATTTTCCACATGAGCATGCCATATCTTTGCTTGAAGTAGTGCATTGGCATACTAGAGATGCTCTAGAAGGATGTGTGGGCATTGACTTGCACATAATTATTGGGAGAGTGTAAAAGTGGGGATGCCAAGGTAAAAAGGAGAGGTAATTAGATGGAATCACCATCCAATAATTGACTAGGGGGCATGGCAAAGTTACTCTAGGTAAAATAGGGTCATCGAATACTGTTGTAGAAATTTGATCTCAAGGAGAATAGCAGAAGGGGCCAAAGGAACAAATTTGGCAAGTGAGCATAAAGTGTTTGATGGGTGTTAGGGTTACAAAATGGATTCCAATTGCAATGAAACTTAACAAGATCACATGATAGGTGAGAATAAGATTGGACACCAAATTTAGGGTTTGTTGGAATAAGTTTCCAATGTATACTTGAAAAACCCAAGAAATGGGCAGAAATGGCTGTCTGCACATAAAACCATGCAAATCAACTACCACTAATGCACCAGTTGGTGTGGTGGCATTATGTGAGTATTAAAGCATGCCCAAAAATTTTGGGATCAATTGGAGAAACTTCATAATGTAAAGTTTCCCAATTCTAGATATCATTAGTGAAGGTTTTGAGGGGCTTAGGACAAGTTCATCTATTCTCCTTAATGAACCACTTGGTGTGGATGCATTATTGGAGTATGAGAACATGTCCAAAAATTTGAGCACAATTGGAGACACTTGGCAATGTAGTGTTGCTCAAATTTGGTTCGGGACAGATAGTGTTTTTCAATATCTAGGTGAATCAAATCAACTTGGATTGATATGAAACTTGCAAATATCATCACATATGGCATGTGTGACATGCTATAATTTTACTGGAATTTATTGAGAATAGTTCTCATGGAAATATTCCAAATGCTTGAAATAGGCAAAAATGGTTTGAAGTAGTTTTGTCCAATATTTTGAACATGACCATCTCTTTAAAATCTTTTATATGGAATATATATATCCACTGAGTTTCCCTAAATTTCCTTAAATATTTTGAAAGCAGGAAAAATAACCTTTCTTCAATAAAGAGCATTTATGGCCTTAGAAGAATGTACTTAATTAAAATAGTAAAATAGATTTTAAAATAATAATCTCTTGGTTTTGGGAAGTCTTTTTGATAATGGGACTTAAATAAAATGTTTGGTGCAACACAACTTCCCTAGTTTTAGGACTTGTAGTACAAAACCCAACTGAGGGGATTAAAAGCTTTTTGGTAAAAATAGTATGTGCTAAAAATAGTTTCTGGTCCTATACATGTGTCATGATCATTGGGCAAGGGTTTGGGTCAAGTAGGTGGGTCTAGAGATTAGTAGGAACTTTGTGACTGAAAACACAAGCAAACAACTAGGCAAGCAACAATGACATCAAGCATCACGAGCACTCACAAAATTTTCAACTGGTCATAATTTTTGAGATAAGTTTATTTAGTCAGGAGAGACAAAACAAAGGGTGTGACAGACCTTACCCCCTTAAGAAAAGTCTCGTCCTCGAGATTTCTAGGCTAGGTGTTGGAGGGATATAGAACTTTAGGTCGGGGGAAATCTTCACGTTCCCATGTTGCTCTGTGGGTCTTGAAGTGCTTGATGAAACAACTTCGAATGCTTCGCTCGTCTTCGTATGAACGAGAACGGGGTTCTTGCATTAGGCTTGGTGAACCAAGTTTTCGGAAGGATCTGGCTTGCATGTGTACTCCAAAATCGGAATACATGGCAAGGTAGCGTGTGTGGGTGCTGGTCCTGGGGCTGCGCATGTTGGTTAGTGGCACTGAGGTGTCTCGGGTTAGAATAGAAGGGTTCGTCGTAGTATTTTCGTTGATATCTTCTGCTTGAGCAAGTTTCCCATGTATGTTCTTCATTCTTCTCCCACCGTTTGTCGTTGTCGTCATGGACTCATGCTTCCGGTGTGTCTTCAGGTGTTTGCTCTTCTAGCCTCCTCATGGCTTCTTGCAAAAAGGCTTGGGTTTGCCTCGTCCATAAGACTAAGCTTAAGGACACGGTGTTAGAATGGGTCGTATTACCTAGGGGAGTCTTTTGAGGGCGTCCTTGATGAGCTGGCTAGCCAGAAGTATAGACCAGGCATCCAATCCCTACGGTCTGCGGCTTGGCAAGTAGGGTGAACTTCCACTCGACAGGGGCTTCACCATGGTCCAGTTAGGACTCACGTCCCTGATTTGGACCAAGAAGGGCTCTTTAGTTTCCCTTGATATCCAAAGGCTTCATCAGCTTAAACGTCGATGCTTCATGGCATAGTTGATGTAGTCGGCAGAGGGGCGGCGGTCGACTCCTGCTGCTCCTTCTTCTTCATCTTTGTTTCCCGATCATGGCGGTTCTTTTCCCCGTCTTGGGTAGGATTGACTTCTGCTTCTTGTATATTTCTTAGAGGAGTCCATTTTCTCAAGGTAATACCTTACTATTGAGAGGCATGGCGATCGGTGTTCCAGGGGCTTGTTCCAACAGGACTAAGGTGTTCCTCCTCTTATTGGGTGAATAAGTACGTCATTCATGAGTATAACAACATACTTACCCAAGCATCACATAAGCACACTGCCCATGAGATAGGTGAGAGGAGCGGGGGTTCATTATGGGCGGTCACTTGCCGAGGGGTTTGGGGTCCAACATAGTCTAGTCCTTCATGTCAACGTTCCTTATAGACATGATTGGTGGTGGTCTCGGCGGGGTATTGGCTATAGTCCAATGACTTAGAGATGTTTCCTATGGTCATAATATGACCATTTTATGGCTCGGTGAAGCCTTGGGGTTTCAAGGAACTTAGGATGTGTGTGAACGTCTATCATCTTATCCTTAAGCACATTCCTTAGATGCCAACAGTCTAGCCTCTATCTTTGGACAAAAATCACCCTATATCATTCAAGGTGCCGTCTCACATAAGTCAACGCCACATCACTCATGCTAGTCAACATCAGGGTTGAGAGAAGGACTAAACGAAAACATCATAAGTATGCTATAGCTACGTTGCACATGTATTCCTATGTAAGAAACCTCGGGAAAGCATACAAGCTGCTAAGCTTGAATTAAGACACTACAAATCCAAGTGTTCATCTAGTTCATCCAATGGACATGGTACTACATTCCTATGTTTAAGAAAACACATAGTGTACTAATCCAAGGCCTTGTCTCCTTACGAATCCAATCAAGAGGTTCATAAATCCCATCGACCATCTCTGGATCCATCACTCCTACAAATCCAATATCGATGGGGTTTTCCGTAATCACCTAGAGTCCTCGTAATCCACATATCATTGCAAGGACTATGCCATAGTATACCCACCATCTTCCAATATCGTAGCAACTAATCTCCAAGGCCAGGCTTATATAGATTCGTAAATCAATTTAACAACTCCAATACTTCTACTTGTTACCAACCTAGAAACATGGTATCATGATCGAGATCATCGGACACAATCCAATTTACTCCGAACCATGTGGCTCATTCATTATTGATACTCTATTAATACCCCCTTTAAATCCAGATCTCATTCTCAACAAGAACTCTTACTCGTTACCCCAAGTCATTATGGTAACATCGTCAAACCATGACTACTACTTGACAAAGTCATTTTATTTTACCACCAAGAATTTTAGCTCATGATCATAATTTTCCTACTAAATCCAAGCTTAATCCAGGAATGTGTAGGTTATGCTACTCTATCATCTTTTTCCATCAAGTCCACCTACCATTATAAGGGTCTTACGATCCACCAAGATAGTCTAGCTATATCCCCAAGACACCTCTCATCACAACAACCCATTGTCCACAAATCATATATTCCAGAACGATCCTTCCTATTGCATCATGGTTCTGGTGCTAGCTTAAGAATCAAGGGTACTTGTTCACTGTGATCACTTGTTCCATAATAGACCCAGTACTAAGCAGGGCTTATTGGAGCTCAACAGGTGCTCTAGCAAATCCATGTATTAGACACGTGACCAGAAGTTTGAGATAGGAAATCTTGTGAGGTCTAGGTTGGTCTAGGGAGGGGTTTCCAACCTTGAGGGAGAAGCATAATGCTATGGGGTTGCATCCGGTTGAGTACGTTGCAGTAGGAGTCATCAGTGCTAGTTGATTGTCGGGGTGGATCTGTGGTGGATCTTTTCTTGCTGGTCTTGAGTTGTTGAGAAAGGTGAGAGAGAGAATAGTAGCACACAGGGGAGTGCCTAAGGGGTGGCATAATACAAGTGCAATCAAACAAGTGACGAAAGGCCAACACAAACATCAAAATTGAAATGGGGAAGGTGGTACCGTCGTATACTCATTGCCTAGGGCAAAGTGCGATGTATATCAATGCATAAACAAGTGAAACAAGTAACACACAATATTATCCCATTTGAACCGTTTCACAGACTTGGCTTCGTATAGGGGGTTTCACAACTCATCCTACAATAGGGGTCCTTGGACTCAGAATTCGTGCTTGCTTCGTCCTTTGGAGAGGAGTCTTGTCAGTCTTCTCGGTATTCTCATGGTGTTTCTTTGTCTCTTGTTATAGTTTGTCAAGAGTACTCACGTTGAGCTGGAATGAGCCCTTGACGACTTCATGTATGACATGGTATTTTGTTGGTCTCGTCACCCTCTCGTTGTATTCTTGCCTTCCAAGGCGTCGAGTTTTCCAAGTGGACAACCTTTATGCAATGACATAGACAAGGGTTGATAGAGTTACAATCGATCACTTATGTCGATGACGATATCGACACCAAGAGTGTGGGATGAAAAGAATCATCTTCGTGCTCACTAAGGTGAGGCTGACCAAATGGCGAGGTTCTCATCCATCGGTGGCGGTGGACCCAACATCGATGATGACAGGGTCGCTCTATTAGCGATGCATATCATGATCTTGCATATCTCATGTCCCGATCATCATAGGCCGATGTTGCATCACTCTAGGATAGGGTCGAATGTGTAACCATCTCGATGTCCTCATTCCTCGAGAAGGTAGCTTCTATTTGTGTCGTCTTGTCGCAGCATTGCCAAATTTGTCTCCCAGGTACGTTGGTGATCGCTTGGAAAGGTTGCTTCCTTCCAAGTTACCCACGAGGATTTTAAGCAATCCAGTGATCAGGGGCACAAGGAGGCTAGCAGCCATTTGCAAGTTTTGTAAACGCGAATGAGGAGAGTCGAGAGAGTAAGGGTGGGAGTATTGAGGCAAAAACCTTTGCTTCCTTTGGAGATTTAGGAGAAGTGAGAAATATAGAGGTTTTGTAGGTGCTTTTGAATGGTCCGAAAAACAGTTTTGTCCTAACTAACGTCCATCTAACTAAGGGCTTCCTACAGTTGGGATGGCTCTAAATACCAGCTCTCTAGGGCCCCAACATATAAGTAGTGATCACCTAATGTACGTGCTCAGCGACACCTTTGATCAATGCTCACTGAAAACACAGTAACTGAATAACAAGAGTCTTACATCCATACCTACCATCTAATACAAGTAAGGACCATTGAGATCAAGTCTTACATAGGTAGGGCCTCGAGGGTCGACACATCAAACTCGATTAATAGCGGGAAACTTGGTTGAGAGCGTGAACCCATGCCATCAGCCTTAACCTACACGCATTCTTACTGGGAAGCATCCTAGCTCGCAGGACCATTACCAAGGTACTCTTCAAATTTCCTGTTCTCTCTTACCTAGTCAATAAAATAACAAGTGGCAAGCCAATGATTACTTTATATGTACTCGCAAGCAACACATGATATGGAGCAAGGCAATAATGAAGTATGACATAACACTAGTATGCTGATTTTTATGGAAAGCGGGTTTTTCCTAGTGCAATAACATGATCAAATTCTTGGGCGACCTACATCACAATGCGTAGCAGTAACCCAGTGAGCAGATCACAATTATCAATATCAACTAACGGTCGAACATCCCATGTTCCCCCAATCAAAACAGGTCACCTAACTTAGCTCGAGCATCACGTTTTCCCCATGTAACCAACATTTCTTCATACTTCTCCCCCCACTATCACTTGGTTTACGTGAAAACATGGACGTAGTTTAGGAAGCACCACCCAACTATCCTTGACAGTGGACACTACAATTCGAATAGTTTTACACTCTGCAAAGGTTGCGTGCTATACCCACAAGACTTGGGGAACTTCCGTGTCCTCCACGACTCGCTGTATATAACATAACCGAGGTAAGCACCCGAACAATGCCTTTCCCATGGAGACGTCAAACAAAGAGTCCACTCATTGGAGCCTTCCCTGATGATGTACATCATATGAGCCTCGCTCGAGATCATATCATCCATGAGGGCATGCAACGGTGTGCCCGGAACCTGTAAGAACAGCATGGTCGCCCTACCTAGCACGACCCCGTCACGAGAGTAACCTCGTCACTCACGTCGCTAGTATCGACCAAGGTAATCAAGAAAGCCCCGCTCCAAAAGGGGTATCGTGGTCGCACACGTAAGGTTGGGACGGTCGACAAATGTTCAATCTAATCCCATTTCTGAAAACACAAACACATAGAACATTAATTGGTGCACCACTGCTTTCTCAAGTGGTCATCCATCTCAGCACCATATCCCTCGGGAATTAGTGGCACCTGATGTGGTTTTTAAAAAGCCTTTGTAACACACTCTTCATTATCACCATGCATATTCCCATCCCTTCTTGTGTTGCAACTACTAGCAACGAACTACATTCCACATGCACAATCCTCATAGGTGGTAGGGTCATGCACAAATGCAGGTTTCAACGAGGTGTCCTTCGGGGACAACCCAACAAGGGGGGTCTCCGATTCAACAGGAATAAAGGAATAAGTAAGGCATCATATGACATGTAAATCTGGGCATGGGCAGCCTGGCCCGGTGACCCGTCATACGTCTCCAACGTATCTATAATTTTTTATCGTTCCATGCTATTATATTATCAACTTTGGATGTTTTATATGCATGAATATGCTATTTTATATTATTTTTGGGACTAATCTATTGACCTAGAGCCCAGTGCCAGTTCCTGTTTTTCCTTGTTTTTGACCTTTTTCAGATAGGAATATCAAACGGAGTCCAGACAGAATAAAACTTTCGCCGTGAGTTTTTATGAAAAATATCAAAAATACGAGAAGAAAAAGATACCGGAGAGGAGTCCTGAGGAAGTCATGAGCCAGGGAGGCACGCCCACCCCCCTAGGCATGCTTGGGAGGCTCGTGACTCCCTCGTGTTTCCCCCTGACTTGTCCTCAATGCCATCTGGTCTTATAAATACAGAAACCTCCAGAAACAAACCTAGATCGGGAGTTCCGCTGTGGCAAGACTCTATAGCCACCAAAAACCAATTACCAGCCTGTTCCGGCACCCTGCCGGAGGGGGTATCCATCTCCGGTGGCCATCTTCATCATCCCGGCGATCTGCATGACGAGGAGGGAGTAGTTCTCCCTGGCGGCTGAGGGTATGTACCAGTAGCTATGTGTTTGATCTCTCTCTCTCGTGTTCTTGAGATGTCATGATCTCAATGTACCGCGGGCTTTGCTACTATAGTTGGATCCTATGATGTTCTTCCCCCTCTCCCTTCTTGTGATGAATTGAGTTTCCCCTTTGAAGTTATCTTATCGAATTGAGTCTTTAAGAACACTTGATGTATGTCTTGCACGTGTCTATCTATGGTGACAATGCGATATTCATGTGAGTACTTAATGTATGTTTTGGTGATCAACTTGCGGGTTTCGTGACATCGGGAACCTATGCATATGGGTTGGCACATGTTTTGACTCTCCGGTGGAAACTTTGGGGCACTCTTTGAAGTTCTCTGTGTTGGTTGATTAGATGATTCTGAGATGGTGTGATGCATATCGTATAATCATGCCCACGGATACTTGAGGTGACAATGGAGTATCCAGGTGACATTAGGGTCTTGGTTGATGTGTGTCTTAAGGTGTTATTCTAGTACGAACTCTAGGATAGATTGATCAGAAAGAATAACTTTGTGGTGGTTTCGTACCCGATAATAATCTCTTCGTTTGTTCTCCGCTATTCGTGACTTTGGAGTGACTCTTTGTTGCATGTTGAGGGCTAGTTATATAATCCAATTATGTTATCATTGTTGAGAGAACTTCACTAGTGAAAGTATGAACCCTAGGCCTTGTTTCCACGCATTGCAATACCGTTTGTGCTCACTTTTATTATTAATTACCTTGCTGTTTTTATAATTTCACATTACAGAAACCTATATCTACTATCCATATTGCACTTGTATCACCATCTCTTCGCCGAACTAGTGCACCTATACAACTTACCATTGTATAGGGTGTGTTGGGGACACAAAAGACTCTTTGTTATTTGGTTGCAGGGTTGCTTGAGAGAGACCATCTTCATCCTACGCCTCCCACGGATTGATAAACCTTAGGTCACCCACTTGAGGGAAACTTGCTACTGGCCTACATACCTCTGCACTTGGAGTCCCAACAACGTCTACAAGGAGAAGGTTGCATAGTAGACATCAAGATCTTTTCTGGCGCCGTTGCCGGGGAGGTCAGCGCTTGAAGGTAAATCTTTAGATCTTGCAATTTAATCTTTTAGTTTCTTGTTTTATCACTAGTTTAGTTTATTAATAGAAACTACAAAAAATGGAATTAAGGTTACATCATATGCTTCATCTTTTTAATGTCTTTCGTGAAAATGATGGAAAAGAAAATTGTGCTCAAGTGCTAGAAGAAGAATTACATAAAATGCTTGGCATAAAATATGTGAATGATGAGCATTATTGCAATGTTGTTAGGATGAATTCTTTGAATACCCATGATGCTAATGATATACAAAGCCACGAGCTTGGGGATGCTATGTTTGATGAAGATGATATTTTTAGTTCCCCCACTTTGAATGATCAATTTATTATGATGAAAGCATGCCCCCTATTTATGATGATTATTGTGATGATACTTATTCTATAAAGAATAAAGATGATAAAACTTATCACAATTATGAGTACCCTTTTACTGAACATTACTCTTTTAATGTGGAAACAATTCGTAGTGTTCAAGTCTTTTACGATACTCCCACTATTAATCTTGAGAATAAATTCGCTATTGTGGAGGGTAGTAAAATTTCTATGCTTGTAGATCATGAAAAGAATGTCAAGGATAGCCTTTACCATGCTTAATTTCCAAGTTTAGGAGTTGTTGTTCCAAAATAGAGAGGTTGCTTGTAGTGCAAAAATTCCCTAGAATTTTCTGTATGTCAGAATTACTTGAAATTTGGACACAGTATGCTCTTATAAATTATCTACTGCGTGGAATTGTTTCAAATTTTGTGGAGTTAATTAAGTATGGATCTTGCTGCATTCTTCACAGACTGTTCTGTTTAGGCAGATTGCTGTTATGTTTGCATTGTTCGCATATGTTTTCTTGTTTAATGATTCCATTTGAGGATGGGAGTTTTAAATATGCAGAGGCATTTAGTATGCAATGTCAAATAATGATTTTAGTGAGTTGCTACAGTAGAGGATGATAAAGTTTTGCATTGATTTATACTAACCTATCTCACGAGTTCTTGATTGAGTTTTGTGTGGATGAAGTTTTTAACATTTCGGAAACCGTCATATGAGAGGAGTTAAGGAGACACAAAAAAATCATGCTTGGGGATGCCCAAGTAATCCCCAATCCATATTTCAAGAAGTCATCACTGGCCGGGCCGGGCTCGGGCTTGCACAAATTGCCATTTTACACAGAGGCCCGGCCCGGCCCGACCCGAAAACCCTCTTTTTAGTTCTTTCAGGCCGTGCTTGGGCCTGATATTTGGATTTTTTGGATGAGCCGGGCCGGGCTCGGGCCTGAGAGTTTTGGTTCACGCTTTCCAAATCCCGGCCCGACCCGATGTACGCCCAGGTTTAATGACATGCGAGTAAAATATTCTTAGGCATGGTCAAAGGGCTGCTTGCCTTGCTCAAATAGGTCTCTGGGGTCTTCGAGGTGTTCCGGTCCAACTCCGAGTACTCCGTTTATTTCGCCAATTATCGTCGGAAACAACAACGATAAGCCACACAACAAGGAGAAACACAAAGTTCTTTTATAAATAGGAGCTTTATTTCTTTTGGATATCTCTGGTCATAAGAAAAATGACTAAAGTTGTTCTAAGGAATTTGGATCACGAGAGATTTTTGAATGGTGGAAATGGAGGCATCACTCGCCCGACAAGAAGTCTACAGATAATATTCTGCTAAACATGACTGGATGCACTCATTTAATAGGACATGACTTTAGAAATATTTAGGAAGTGGTTTTAGTAGATTTGGAGTTGGTATGAATTTCCTACAGATTTTCTAACATGGAATAAATGGAAATAGGTGCTATATATTTGATGGAAGAGAAATATGGAAGAGAAAATGCAGACTAATTCGAGAAAACTAGTGCATGATATTTGAAGTCTCTGGAAATTGGAATCACTCCATTTGAAGTTGATTTGAGTGCTACAAGAATTTACAAAGGTGGAGTTTTAATTATTCACATTTGTATTTGAATATTAATACTGCATAAAAGCTTCTTGGAAAAATGTGCAATGTACACATATGTATAGGTTGTGATTTTAGGAGTTTGTAGGAATTTGAATTGATGATTTTGGAGTTTATTTGAATTTATTAAGGATTAAATAGTTCTCTAGAAAAATAAAAGAAAAGGAGTAATTACCATGGCAACAGGGTTATATAGCGCTCTCGGCCTTACATAGCTGCTGGGCCGGCTAGCACCTCAGTCGTGGCGCAGGGGCCATGCCAAAGACGTACTCTACTGAGTATGTTTCGTGCACGGTCATGCGCAACCAATGGAAGATGCCTCCACTTAATGGATGCCCCTGCCGACGAGTGGCTTACATGCGGGGCCCGCCCGTCAGGTTCTTCTCCCATCTCCTGCTCGGGCAGGTGAGGGATAGTGGGGACGGGGCCGAATGGCGCCGGCGCCCGTACCTGCGACTCCGACCAACTCTGGCACAACCCATGCCATCCTTGGGCGCGGGAGGCCACGGCACATCCATCCCTACATTGAACGGATGCCTAGGCCGATGGGGAGTGCTGGCGACAGCGGCCGACAGAGGGCCATGTCGGCAGGCATGTTCAGAGTGGTGAAGTTAACCAGAAGAGGCCAGAGGCTGAGGGGAAGGTACAGGTGTTTCCCTGGGCACCTTGCCGCGCACACAAGGAGAGGTGGGGCGATGGGGGGCTCCAATTTGAAGAAGGGCCACTGGTGATGTTTCAGCCATTGCCGTCGATGGAGAGGTCGAGAGGGAGATTGGGAATCTTTGGGGGTTCCATGGGAGGGAGAGAGAGCCAAGGGGAGCACGCGTGCCATAGGCATTTTGGAGGCGAGCAGGTTTTGGGCAAGCGGCTTGGGGGCTAAGAGGGAATCTCTGGCACGACATGCTGCCACAGTGGAATTTTGGTGTGTAAAAGTTGTGTGTCATGCAAGGCATGCGTGCAGGAGTGTGACCGAGGATTTTGTCTCCATATGGGGTAATGTGGGTGGGGCTTCCTGTGTGATTAAGTTATCAGCATCAAACTTTAGCCCAGCACAAAGTGTTTTTATTGGGATAAATTTGAAATGAAACCTTCTCTAGCAGTCCTAGTCATGGAAGGATTATAAGTGTACTAAGTTTGAGGTCACGAAGATGAGAATAGCTAGCACTTTTAATTCAAGGCTACATTTCTGCCAAAACTCAAGTTTTCGAAGGTCTGCTCATATTTTCCATATGAGCATGCCATATCTTTGCTTAAAATAGTGCATTGGCATACTAGAGATGCACTGGAATGATGTGTGGCATTGGCTTGAACAAAATTATTAGGAGAGAGTAAAAGAGGGGCTGTCATGGTAAAAAGGAGAGGTAAGGAGAGGGAGTCACCCTCCAATAATTGACTAGGGGAGATGGAAAAGACACTCGAGTTAAAATAGGGTCATAGAATAATGTTGTAGAAATTTGACCTCAAGGAGAATAGTAGAAGGGGCCAAAGCAACATGTTTGGCAAGTGAGCAGAAGGTGTTTGATGGGTGTTAGGGCTAGCAAATGGATTCCAATTGCTTTAAAACTTAACAGGATCACATGATAGGTGAAAATAAGATTGGACACCAAATTTAGGATTTGTTGGAGAAAGTTTCCAATGTATACTTTAAAAACTAAAGAAATTTGCACAAATGGCTTTCTGCAGAAAAAACTATGCAAATCAATTCCCACTAATGCACCACTTGGTTTGGTGGCATTATTGGAATTAATGCATGCCCAAAAAGTTTGAAATCAATTGGAAAAACTTCACAATGTAAAGTTTCCCAATTCTAGAAATCATCAGGAAAGGTTTTGAGAGGTTTAGGAAAACTTCATCTATTCTCCTTGATGAACCACTTGGTGTGGATTAATTATTGGAGTATCAGAACATGTCCACAAAATTTGAGCACAATTGGAGACACTTGGCAATGTAGAGTTGCTCAAATTTGGTTCTAGACAGCTAGGGTTTTGGAATATTTAGGTTAATCAAATCAACTTGGATTGAGGTGAAACTTGTAAAGATCATCACATATAGGATGTGTGACATGCTAGAATTTTATTGGAGTTTGTTGAGAATAATTCTCATGGAAATATTCCAAAAGCTTGAAATATGAAGAAAGGGTTTGAAGGTTTTTTTTCCCATATTTTGAACATGACCATGTGTTTAAACTCTTTTATATGGAATATATATATCCACTGAGTTTCCCTAAATTACCTCAAATATTTTGAAAGCAAAAAAAAATAACCTTTCTTCAATAAAGACCATTTATGGCCTCAGAAGAATGTATATAGTTAAAATAGTAAACTAGCTTTTAAAATAATAATCTTGTTCTATTGGGAAGTCTTTTTGTTAATGGGACTTAAATAAAAATGTTGGGAGCAAAACAAATTCCCTAGTTTGAGGACATGTAGTACATATCCCAACTAAGGGGAATATAAGCTTTTTCATAAAAATAGTATTTAGTAAAAATAGTTTCTGGTCCTATAAACATGACATGATCATTAGTCAAGGGTTTGGGTCAAGTAGGTCATTCTAGAGAGCACTAGGAACTTTGTGACTTAAAACACAAGCAAACAAGCACGCAAACAACAATTACATCAAGCGTCACAAGCACACACAAAATTTTCAACTGGTCCTAATTTTTGAGATAAGTTTATGTAGTCAAGAGAGCCAAAACACACGGTGTGACAATTTCCCTCACTAGATGCCGCACTTTCCTAGGTTGTGAAACCAATGCAAAAGAGACCAAAATTTCTGATAACACTTGCAGGATCAAAATTATATCTAGAGGGGGGAGGTGATTAGACTACTTGGCAAGATTAAACTTAGCCTTTTCCCAATTTTTAGTGTGGCCATATTTAGCAACTATGAATACTCAAGTACACCCTACACATGCATATCTAAGAGTATAGCAGCGGAAAGTAAAACACGCAAGTATAATGTAGAGGGTAAGGTAGGGATATCAAACACATAGGTTGACATGGTGATTTTTGGCTTTGTTCCGATAGGTGGTGCTATCGTACGTCCAAGTTAGTGGATACTTCAACCCACAGAGGGTAACGACTGCAAGATTCCACGGAGGGCTCCACCAAAAGGGGTCCATGAAGAAGCGGCCTTGTCTATTCCAGCACAACATTTGTCCACACAGGACTAGCCACACACATGGTAGATCTTCACGAAGTTGGCTATCTCCTTGCCTTACTATTGGATTTCGGGATCCGCAAAACCCTAAAGATTCGAACTCACGGGCGTGTACGAAGATCGCTCGCGGGCTCGCCTCACCTAACTCTCTACTCGCTAGGGATGGCAGAGAACTCACTCGATGGCGAGGAAGACACAGAACACGACAGTTTACCCAGGTTCGGGCCGCTGAGAAGCCTAATACCCTCTTCCTGTTTTGGTGGATTGCCTCTCGTGGAGGTTGGTGGACGAACTAGTATAGTGTTCGAGGGCCTCTAGAGGCTGGGTCGCCTTTGTGTGGTGCTAGTGGGCGAATGAATGAATCGGGTCCCCTATGAAGTAACCTACTCTCTCTATATATAGTGGCGGCCCCGGTCCTCTTCCCGTATCATTTCGGCGGGATGGGATCCCACAACGGCCAATTTTGGAGGGGAAGAGGGGAACATGCTTCCCCTGTCCAAAAGTAGTCTTTGCCTGCAAAGTGGCTGTCAGTGCAGCAGGGATGGGTCCAGGGATGACGTCCGTCCTATTGGCGGGTGGCGATGGCCTTGTTGCACCAGAAAGGAAACCTCTGGAAGATGCCTTGGGAATCCGAGATCGTCCTTACCCCCTTTGCACTAAAGGGGAAACTGCTCCGTCCTGCTGTCTTCTGCTCGCCTATCCTTCCTCCGCGTCATCCTTGACTCCTGAGGCTGGGTCTCGCATCGGAATATCCACCACTCTGGAGGGGTCCTGATGAGCCCCTCTACGGGTCTTGATGTTGCTACCCCCTCACGAGGCTTGTCTCCTCGTGAAGACCTTGCCTTGTGTGATGTTGTGCCCGATTGTGCTTGCTTGACGAAGTGGACCAGCCCTGGGACACAAGCAAGCACGTCTGGATACCCCCATTCCCAGAACACCGACAGTAGCCCCCAGGTCCAAGGCGTGCTCGCACCGGCCTCTATGCAAAGACTTGGGCGGTGTCCTGAGGCGTCGCGGGCCCTAAATGCCTATGGGCTAGGCCGGTGCACGTCACGCGGCTGATGTCGGGTCTCCCTTGCCTTCTGGCTCCACTCGAGCAATTAGGAACCTGACTCGTTGCGTCGGTCCATTATTGCTTTCCGTTCTCCAGCACTCACTCTTCCTCCTCGGTCTTGAACTCCAACTGGAATCTCCTAGATCCAGCACAACGTTGTTCCCTTGCCAGTTCAGCGATGGCGCCCACCGGTAAGTAGAAGCTAGAGACGCAAGGTCCTGCCCCGTCTCCTCTGCTCCTGGATTACGCTCTCGCCAAGGATGTGGATTTTACCCCCATGCTCCCATGGACGGTGGCTGAGTCTAGCGAGCACGAGCGGACCCTGATCTGGTCCAGCGCCACAGCAAAGCGGCCCGCGTCGAAGGCGGCATACCCCATAGCGTCTTCGCCCGGCTAGTGCCGCCTTTCTCCTTGTTCTTCACCGCCATCCTGAACCACTATGGGATCCAAGCCCTTCACCTCCAACCCAACTCCATCTTGCTGCTTTCCGTCTTTGCTTTATACTGCAAGGCCTTCGTAGGCATGCGTCCTTCAGTAGCTCTCTTCCTCCATTTCTTAAGCCTGCGCCTCCACGACAGCGCCCATTTGTCGGCATGTGTCTCCTTCGTAGCAGGCCAGGGCGGCAATCTTCTCATGAAGGTCGAGCAGAGGGTGGAAAACTTCAGGAACTGTTGGGTTCTCATGAGCCTCAAGGACGCCAACCCTCGGCTGGAGGTGCCAAAGGGGCTGCCGGAGAAGACTTCTGCATGGAGCTCAGCAAAGCTCTCCGACCCTCGGGCCATGCCCATCCTGGAGCGCTTCTCCCGCGACATCAATGCCAGGAGGATGACCGGTGGGATGATAGTGAAGGAATTCTTGGCGCAACGCCTCGCGCCCCTTGAGGCCCATTCCAGGCCCTGTGGGACTACCAATTCGGTGACGACAAGTTCATGCTCCAGTCCCAGGACCTTCCTACTGAGGAGCTGAATAGGATCGCGACGGCCATTCTGGGCGGTGACCCTGGTGATCTGACCGAGGCTCTTGTTCCGCTGTACCGTCTCGACGACCGGACCGACTTGATCACCATGCTGCCTGTCTTCGATGAGTGGGGGCTCTTCTGGCCAAGGGCTCTGGTCCGGAAGAGGTGTCATCGGGTGACAACTTCGGTGGGGAGGACTCGGAGAAGACCGTCGACGACTGCCCATCAAGCGCGCCTCTCTCGTCACGGGCCGTACTTCTACACGGGTGAAAATGATGATGTCATCAGCGATGTCTCCGCGGTGATCTCCTCACGCCTGACCAGGATCTCCAGGGGACCCGCGTCGGCCCTGCGTGCCATGCGGTCCGCGTGCATGCTCGCCCCTCGGAAGCATGGGGCTGAGTCGCCCTTGGCGCATCCTGCCTCTGCCGGCGAGAAGCCTGAGGCACTGGGCTCGCCCCCCTCTGTGAGGGTCCCTGTCGCCCATATCATCGCCGGGGTAGAGATGAAGAGGACATGGGTCGACGTCACAGAGTAAGCGACTTGTCTTGGCACGACCCGCGCGTCAATCGTCTGCGCATGGCTGATTCCCTTTTGCTGGATGTCCAGGGGAGTTGCCTCGCTGGGGGCGAGGAAGAAGAAGGCAGACGTCAAGCCGAAGGCGACTCCTGACTCACCGCCTGCTCTCCCCAATGCGTCACCGCGTGCCGATGAAGAAGGGAAGGCTCGCGAGGCAACCTCTCACGCTTTGGTCGCTGAGCCCGCTGAGCCCCTGAGTCCCCGAAGCGTCCTGAGGCTGTCGTGGCGGCGCCGTTGCCCGAGGGGCAGGCTCTTGAGGGCCCTTAGTCCACTGATGCCCCAATGCTCACAATCTCCGAGCAACCTTTGGAAACCCCTATCACTTGTGATGCTGCCTCCCTGACGACACCGCCCGCAGCAGCACTCGATGCTCCTCACGGGGAGATCCAGAGAACTCCAGAATATGCCCAGGGCGTCCTGAAGAAGGCATTCGATGCCCTAGGTAAGGTCATAGTCGTGATGGCGGAGGGCGAGAAGGAGGGCAAGGCCACACACGCTACACGCGAGGAGGCACTAGAGGAAGCCGAATCCGCTCGCGCCTTGTGCGAGGAGGCGATGAAATGAGCCGCGGTGGCTGCCAAACAATGTGAAGCGGCGGAGGCTCGTCTGAAAGCCTTCCAAGAAGAACAAGCCAAGCTTGTTGAGCAGCTTCGCCTGCGGGGGTTAAGAACTCGAGGCCCACAAGACCAAGCTCACCGCCCCGGAAGAAGAGCTGTGCCAGGAGAAAACTCGCCTGGGCGCGAAGCAGGAATGCTTGGACCAGCAGGAGAAGGAGATCGCTTCGAAGAAGACCCTTCTTGATGGCAAGGGGGAAGCCCTCACCACGGCCGAGAAGAAGAAGGCTGCGGAGCTGCTCGGCTTCCCTGATGTTGAGCTCAGGCTTCGCACTGCACTCCACACCCTCTGTAGGGACGGGTTCGATGAGCCTCTCACCACCCCAGAGGGCGGCTTCGCCGTGCTCGCTTCGGAGCTGGCCGTGGCGTTGGAGGATGCCGCCATCCAGGTGGACAAGATCTTGGACAATGAGTGTCGCGACCTCTTTTCTGAGCCGAGACACACATCTTCAGTCACCTTCATCTTCGTGAGCCGGGGTTTGACTTCGACTCCGTGATCCTGCCTGTCCCTACAGAGGCCCGCAACAACGCTGCAGAGGCGGTGAAGGACCCCGTGGAGGTGTTGGTGAATATGCTCGCCCGCGTCGTAGTTCCCCCATCTCCGGATGCTGCTGAAAGCGACGGCAGGGAAGAGGAAGCCACTAATGCTGACGACAAGCCCCCTGAATATGGAGCGACCGGCGGCGGTGGTTCCTCCTGATTTTTTCTGCCTGTTTTTTCCCTGCAATGCACATCATGCCTCGTGGAGGCATCAAACTCATTTGCGTTTTCAAGAACTTGTTAAGGCTTGTAATAACTCGCTGACTGCTTGAATGTTTGCTTCACCTCGTTTCTTTCATGTTTGCTGTGATACTCTGCGTCGGCAGGGCCCAGCCTGCGCATACCTCAGCTGCCATTAAACCGACCGGATTTAACGACGGGCGAAGAGGTGAGGAGCTACGGGTCCAGTTAGGCTCCTGAGTCGCAATGCTCAGGAGTACCCCTTGACATGCGAGAAACCATCATAAGGGGAACACGACAAGGATTTTGAAACTTCAGAACACCTTCAGCACTCTGCGTCGGTAGGGCCCACCCCACGCATACCTCCGCCACCATTGGACCGACCGGATACCAGGACGGCCTAAGGGGGAAGGGGCTACGAGCATAGTTAGGCCCCTGAGTCATGATGCTTAGGAGTCCCCCTTGACGTACGAGCAACTCCAATGTCCATCCTAAGAAACTAATAATTTGAGACCCCCGAACACCTTCAACACTCTGCGTGTAGGGCCCGCACCGCGCGTTCCTCCGCAGCCGTTGGACCGCGTGGGCGGCCCAAGAGGGAAGGGTCTACGGGCAGAGTTCAGGCTCCTGAGTTGCGATGCTCAGGAGTCCCCCTTGACGTACGAGTGACTCTAGTGTTCTCCCTAAGAGATGTTAAGTTTCTTGTTGAGCGCACTAGGCTCTGTGTCGGTAGGGCCCGCCCCACGCGTACCTCCATCGCCGTTGAACCGACCGGATTCTAGGACGGCCCAAGAGGGAAGGGGCTACGGGCGCAGTTAGGCCCCTGAGTCGCGATGCTCAGGGGTCCCCCTTCACGTACTAGCGGCTCCGTACCTCCAGTTGTGTGTCCCCCGCACTGGGCACGGGCTAGTTGTAGGTGGAATGGTTGACTTCCTAGCCAGCTGTGGTCATAGTCGTTCCTGGACTGTGTTGATTTCCTTGCCAGCTGCAGGCATAGTCATTGCTAGACTGTGTTCATTTTCTTGCCAGCTGCGGGCATAGTCATTGGCGGACTGAGTTGATTGCCTCCGTCTTCTCCCCAACGCGAAGCATAGGGCTGCCACTAGGCGTGGGAGGGACCCCTCCGCGTCCTCGGGGGCCCCCGAGCGTATACAACCGCAACTCATTGTTACGTGAGTGTGTCACGGTCTTCTCCCCAGCATGGAGCATAGGGCTACCACTAGGCGTGGGAGGGAACCCTTTGCATCCTCAGGGGGCCCCGGGCGTATACACCCATAGCTCGTTATAACATGGTAGGTCGTGAGGACGGTTTGGCCTCGCGAGTGTCCCTGCCACCGAGGCATAGGCGCCCGATTCCTTTTGGGTCATTGGTAAACACTGCTAACTTCTTCTTCTTCGGGAGTAAGGAAGGGTGTTTGCTGCCTCAGGAGGCCTGCAAGGACAAGCTTCAGCTAGAGCCCCCAAGCGGAGGCCGACCGCCCAAAGATGCAAGCAAGGCAGAACGTTAGGGTTCGAAGTGGGCGCGACAGAAACAACTAAAGGATGCGTACATGTAAGTGGCGGCTAGGGAGTGCCCTAAACTCCTGGAGGCCACATGGCCCTGTGGGCACCCTCGGACAGAGTGAGCCAAAAAGTTACCTGGCAACAACCAACAAAAGTCACTTGGCGGCCATGCCGCTGAAGGGCCGAGGGCACCGTCGTCGCCTGATATCCTGCTTCCACGATCGCGACCCTGACGGGTCCGCCGTCTCCCAAGGCTCGGGACCTTCGTTTGGCCCGAGCATCTCTTCCTCTTCCTCAACACGCCCCAGGAGGCAAGGCATGAGCATGGCTTGTTGGAGCCACAGGAAGGTAGTAGCCGTGTTCCCAAGCCCGGAGGGCATGAGGGTGCCGGCGCCCGGGCACACCAACCAATGGTCAGTTCGCGTGGGCCAGAAGGGGCCTCGATTGCGAGCGCGTTGATGCAGATGCGGGGCCGATCAACCATGCCGACGATGGCGACTGCGATTGGTGATGCAGGGCAGTCCCCGCCTCGCACGGCCTGGGCCTGTCGAAGTTCTTGGATTGCTCTAATGACGGACTCACGGGAGCTAGGCGCTTGCGGGCCAGAGCTCTCCCTCGGGCCAAGCCGGGAACTTCCCTGGTGGGAGCCCCCAGGCCTGACCCAAGGGGGGCACTGAGCGCGCCATCCTATGCGATGGGAGGCATTACCCCATCAATGGGCACGGAACCGGAAGTCCCAGGGTGCTTCCTGGGGAGGATCTACTTCTTCTTCTTGCATGGGTCCTCGCGAGGTGGCTCGTCTTCTTCGTCGTCCGAGCGTTCCACCGCCGCGGCGTGGTAGGCACGCTCGAGTGTACATATGGCATCCTTCTCGTCGCAAGCGATGGTGATGACGTCGCCGCTCCCCGACATCTTGAGGATGTTGTAGCCATGTTGGGTCACTGCCATGATCTTGGCGAGAGCCGGGTACCCAAGGATCACGTTGTACAGCAAGTGGATATGCGCGATGTGGAAGAGATGATCTCAGAGTGGTAGTCCGTGCGCTCGCCGATGGTGACTGGCAGACGCACCTTCCTGGTGGGCACGATGGACCGTTCCGTGACTACTGACTGAGAAGGGCTTGGTCGGCACGAGTTATTCGTACGGCAGCTGGAGTGTCTCGAAGGTCTCGACCGAGAATATGTTGAGCCCCGCTCCACTCTCG